>NC_053392.1:98700156-99030395 GCF_905171765.1 Bufo bufo | reverse complement strand
ATGAATATTGAGTTTTCCCTTGCTTTGCTACTGGAAAAAATGGATTAAAATGTAAAATCTGCCAAAAAAGTGAAATTCTGAAATTTCATCTAAATTTTCCATCAATTCTTGTGGAACACCTAAAGGGTTAACAAAGTTAGTAAAATCAGTTTTGTATACCTTGAGGGGTGTAGTTTGTAAAATGGGGTCATTTTTGGGTGGTTTCTATTATGCAAGCCTCACAAAGTGACTTCAGACCTGAACTGGTCCTTAAAAAGTGGGTTTTGGAAATTTTCCGAAAAATTTCAAGATTTGCTTCCATACTTCTAAGCCTTCTAACGTCCTCAAAAAATAAAATTTAATTTTTTAAAAATGATCCAAACATGAAGTAGACATATGGGGAATGTAAAGTA
Organism: Bufo bufo; assembly: GCF_905171765.1. Lineage (NCBI taxonomy): Eukaryota > Metazoa > Chordata > Amphibia > Anura > Bufonidae > Bufo > Bufo bufo. Next base: position 99,030,003 of record NC_053392.1, on the reverse strand, counting down.
ATTACTATTTTTGAAGGTATTACTATCTATTATAAAAGTAGAGGAATAGAAATTTTGAAATTTGCAAATTTTTCAAAATTTTTGGTAAATTTTTATTTTTTATGAATAAAAATGATTTTTTTTACTTATTTTTACCACTGTCATGAAGTAAAATATGTGACGAGAAAAAAATCTCAGAATGTCCTGTATAAGTAAAAGCGTTTTTAAGTTATCACCACATAAAGTGACACATGTCAGATTTGAAAAAAATGGCCTGGGCAGGAAGGTGAAAACAGGCCCGGGGTTGAAGGGGTAAAACAGAAGAAAATACGCCTTCTGGAGTGGCCCAGTCTGAGTCCTGACCTCAACCCAATTGAGATGCTGTGGCATGACCTCAAGAATCAAGGTAGGGAGAAAAAAGAGAGGGTTAATCCTGTACTCCTAGGATAGGAGATATGGAGGTAGAGGAACACAGTGGAATGGGGAGAAAAAATAAAAATAAATGTATGGATAGTAAGGTATAGGTTCTGCTAAACAAGGAAGAATAAAGTACAACAAGCAGGGCAGCCTTGGTGATAAACTATCTGCAGAGGAGCAGTATAGTCAAACAGGAGAGAGGTAAAAAAGAAAAAAATCACCAAATGGCGCCTACCGCTATTCAAATGTAGTAGGTGATACGGTGTAAAAAATCTGAAAAAGTATTTATGTAGATGTATGTATACCAGCTGCTCTGTATATAAATTAAAAGCCCCTATGGGGCTACAGAGAGCAGTTAGTATATATAAGGTAAAATACATAAAAACATGAAGTAAAAGGTGAATTAACACCAAAACTCACTTCACCAGGGAGGGGTGTAGAGGGATAAAGCTTAAGACACCCAATACAACCACCTCCCTCGCCTGGTTCGTATGTAGAATAGTTGGAAAATACGGCAGTCCACACCGAGGGTCTTCTGGTATAATCCCTTTAATAGGTAAATAAATCAGGTGGGCTCAACGCGTTTCGGGGTTATATAAACCCCTTCCTCAGGAGCTGAGTAAGTAATAGGCTTATACAGAGGATTAGAATGAACAGACAACTATAAATAGTAGAGTCATAATAGAGAAAAGGGCGTGTTTGTCGCCAAAAGAGTAGTGGGTGTCACTTCCGGAAGTGACCTCAATAGTAACAAATACACAACATATAAATAATACAAATATTAGAAACATGAAGAGACAAAAGTGTATAATATTGTGTGACCGTCTCACGTAGTCTTAATGGTGTCTGGTACGAGTGTGGACGGCCCTAAGAGGATCACCGAATGGATGCGGGCCCAGCAGAAGGAACCTCCGGTGTATGGAACGCAACAACCGGAAGTGCGTTCCAGGAGCCCGTCATACGAGACAGGTCGGGGCCGAAAATAACAGTACAACAAAAGATATAACGAGTGATGGGGTGTATATGGGGACAATAGAGGTAGGGGGGAAGTGAAAATGGACGAATCGGGGCGAAATATGGAAAATGTACAAAGCGGAAGTTCCGGTGCCTGGAACGCATCAGGAGCGATGCGTTCCACCACGGGGGATCGTGCTAAGGGAAATGAGCTGCCTACATGTCAATAAATTGTGGACTTAGAGAGCCAGGGCTTAGTAAATGGGACATATGATGTAATAAATACCTGTACATATAGATATATATACCCAGTAGAAGAATATAATGATAATAATAGCAAATATAATTATAATTATGTCAAGCGGGGTAAAAATCAGTGAGGAGGCCCTTAGGAGAAGGAAAAAGTATATAATAAATACATAAAAAAGATATAATAAATATATGAAAAAAGGGAATGGAAGTAAAAATTGAAAAAATGTAAAATATTACAAAATAAAAATATATATATATATATATATATTAAAAATATATATAAAAAAAAAAATAATAATAATAATAATACAAGAATTATACACACATATATACATATATATACATATATATGTATACATATATATATATACATACATATACACAGACAAACAAATGTATGTGGGAAATAGAATGTCTAAAAATACAATAAATATAATAAATAAATAAATATGGGTAAACAAAAATCAGTATTTTGTGTACTCAAGGCTCTCATTGAGGCCAAAGGGTGTTAGTGTATTCATACGGTAAATCCAATACATCTCTTTCCTGGCCAGGTTCTGAAATGAGGATGGGACCCATTCAAGTGGGGTGACAGAGAGAAATTGTGGGTTTCCATCATGAATCTCTGAGAAGTGTCTGGAAACACTGTGTGTTAATTCCTTTCTTTTAATGTTCGACCGATGGTCATTCATGCGCTCTCTGATCGTTTGGGTGGTCCGACCTATGTATTTTAATTGACACGTACATTCCAGCAGGTATATCACGTTTGTGGAGCTGCAGCTTAAATGATGTCTCAGGGTGAACATTTCATCTGTACCTGGGATATTTATTGTCTTCCTACCATGTGCAATCATCTTACAGCATTTACATCTGGTTTTATAGCATTTGGAGATGCCCGGACTGTCAGCTATCATAGATGTTAGTGGGTCTCCAAAGATGGACGTTGGAGTACGTTTGTGTTTCAATTTAGGACACGAGGGGGCCAATATGTTTTTTAAGTTAGGCGCTCTTCTGAAGGTAAGTGATGGGATAGGTGGAAGGGTTTTGCCCAGTATAGGGTCCTTCTGTAGGATGGGCCAGTGTTTGACTAAAATTTCCCTAATTTTTTTGTGTTCGGTATTATATCTGGTAACCAGATAGGATTGGGTTTCCATCCTTTCGGTGCAGCGATCATTTTTAACAATATTCTTAGGCTTTAGTGACTCTACTTGGTCAAGTGAAAGTACCCGTTTTTCGGATCCTGCTATAAGTGGTTTAGGGTAACCTTTTTCTCTAAAAACAATTTTTCAGAAGGGTTAGTTGTTTTTTAAGGATCTGATTGTCAGAACAGTTTCTTCTCAAGCGTTACATTTGACTGAAAGGAATATTTCTTTTCCATTTCAGATAGTGGCAGCTAGTAAAATCAAGAAAACTATTTGCATCCACCTTCTTAAAGAAGGTTTTTGTATGGATGGTCGTATTGATGGAATTGAGGTGGATATCTAGGAATATGGCTTCTAATGGGTGGTGGTCAATGCTAAAACATAAGCCCCAGTCATTGGTATTAAGAACATTAAAAAAAGATAAAAGTTCGACATCAATACCCTCCCAAATAAAAATGATGTCGTCTATATAACGACGGTAAAATTTAATCCTAGGATTATGTAGAAGGTTGTGTAATTCTTCAAAACGGCCCATAAGGAGGTTAGCGTAGGATGGCGCAAATTTCGTCCCCATCGCGGTCCCTTTCCGTTGGATATAAAATTTATCGTTAAAGGTAAAATAATTATGATCTAAAATAAAATCAATCCCCTTGCAGATAAATTCCTTTTGTTCATTAGGTAGTAATGGGTCTCCTTCAAGGTAATGTTTGACTGCCATTAGACCTAAATCATGTCTAATGTTGCTATACAGTGCGGTCACATCGAGGGTAACCCAAATATAATTATCCTGCCACTTTATATTCTTCAGGAGATTAATTAAATGGGATGAGTCTCTTAGACAGGACGGCAGTAATTGTACATATTTTTGAAGAAAGGAATCCACGTAGGCTGAGAGGTTGGTGGTGAGGGAGTCAATCCCTGAAATAATTGGTCGGCCTGGGGGATTCTTGTCGTTTTTGTGGATTTTTGGTAAGAAATAAAAAATGGCAGTGGCCGGATGGAAAGGGATAAGAAATTGTTTTTCTTTTTTATCTATGATCCCAGAGGAATAACCCTGTTCTATTAATGATGTAAGTGACTTTTTAAAAACATCTGTCGGGTCATCATCTAGGGTTCTATAGTATTCTGGGTCTGTAAGTATTTTATTGGCTTCTTTGAGATAATAATCAGTATCCATGATTACGACTCCCCCTCCTTTGTCAGTGTTCTTAATGACAATTCCATTATTACTACTCAGGTTTTTTAGAGCTTTTTTCTCCTTGAAGGTCAAATTGTGTGGTCTAGCGCCAGAGGACAACTTACTGGTAGTAGTAAGGGTTTTGAACTCATCGAGGACCATATTGTAATAGCTCTCGAGATGAGGACCCTTACTCTCTAATGGGTAGAAGGTGGATTTCATAGAAAGTTTGGACCGAATGGGGGTGGGGCCTATAGGGGGGTGGGCAGCTGGTTTGTCAGATATCGAGGTGAGAGGGTCAGAGATAGACCGTGTAGATTCTGTGGTGGTAGCTTTGACGGTTGTTTTGGTGAGTTCTTTAATTTTAAAATGGCGTTTAAGGGTGAGGTTTCGAATTAATTTATTCAGGTCCACAAAGAGTTCAAAGGGATCTGGTGGATTGGATGGGCAGAAGGATAGCCCTTTACTGAGCAATTTTGTTTCATCGGTCGACAGACTGTATTTGGAGAGGTTAAAAATACCTTTAGCAATACTAGACTCAGGCGAGAGGGAACTGTGGTCCATTGGAGTAGTATCAGGTGAAAGTATGGCCACACTATGGTGCCGGGTGTCTATTGGGACGATGGACAATTCGATTTTGTTTTTAGTTTTTTCTTTTCGAGTGTATTTAGATTTGCCTCCACGGCATCCTCTAGAACGTTTCGCCTTTTTCTGGTTTGAGATAACGGGGTGAAGAATTGGGTAATCTTGTGACTCTGTAGATCGGATGTCACCCTGTAGGGTGATGGACCTGTTGGTGTAAGAAATGGAGTGAGTTGTTGGACACTGCACAATGTGGGTCTGGCCGGTGGTGTCGGGGGAAGTGAGGTGGTATCTGATGTTATTTTCCCTAAGAAAGGGCTCTCTGACAGGTTTTTTGGGAGGGCTAAAAAAAGATCATCATGGGTGGTGGATGTAGAGTGTATAGAGAAGTTAAGTGTAGAATCTGCTGGGTGTTCCATTGGGGGTCCTTTAGATGGTTCTCCGTCATTACCGTTACAGAGGGAAAAAAACGCTGATACCCTGTTGGCTGATGGTACTCGGACGGGGGTAAGAGAGATATGCGGAGGTGATCCTACATTGCTATCCACAATCTGGATACAGGTTTGTAGTCTCTCTATCTGTGTGGAAGTGGCATTAGGATCAATAATGCTGGTAACGGTGGAGGGCTTCTCCTTAAAGCTTGGATGGGGAATCATCTTAGGTGTAACAACCTTTGTATGGTCTGTAGTGCGGACGGGCCTATCGGGGTGGAACTTATGCTGTAATCTAGGAGGAACAGATGTTTGTTGTCTGGAATAGTTCCTCTTGTAGAAAGTTATTCTCTGTTGGGAGTAAGGAGGATGGCGAGTAGGTTCGCCCACTAGGGGTAGCAAAGGGGGGACATGGGAGGAACTGGTAGTATTGGTAGTGACCGCGGGGGCCCTATTGTTATGTGGCCATTTACGTTCCCAGTTTCTAACTTTATCCTGCCGGTAGTCATTGAGGTCTCTCATAAGTTTGTTACATTTTTTGCGTACCTCATTGTACTCAAAACTTCTAAAGAAGCTATGTTTAATATATATATTGGGGGAAAGGATTTGGGGTGGTACCAATAGCTTTAAATGATCTACAGTGTTCCTTAGATCTTGGCAGATCATTTTTCTTTTTTGTATTAAGATTTTGAGAAATTGGGCTGAACATTGGTCACTAATCTCCAACCATTTTTTAGAAAATGACATATCGTTAGAAAAACTCGGTTTGAGCGGCAGTCTAAGGCCTCTAGGAATAAGACCCAGAGCAACGTAACATGAAAGAAAAAACCAGTCAATCTCACTGTGTACGAAGTTCTTGATGGTGTCAGACAAGTGGTGAACTCCATTGGCCACCTGGAAAGTCCGATGTTGTTCTTCAGAAGTCGGTGAAGTCCCCACAATATGAGTATCGAGTTTTTGAAATTCCTCTTTGGGTAATATGGAGTTAAGTTCCCTCAAGAAAGTGATTCACACCAGACATCCCAAGAATATTGCTGAACTGAAACAGCTCTGTAAAGAGGAATGGTCAAGAATTACTCCTGACCGTTGCGCACGTCTGATCTGCAACTACAGGAAACGTTTGGTTGAAGTTATTGCTGCCAAAGGAGGTTCAACCAGTTATTAAATCCAAGGGTTCACATACTTTTTCCACCTGCACTGTGAATGTCTACATGGTGTGTTCAATAAAAACATGGTAACATTTAATTCTTTGTGTATTAGTTTAAGCAGACTGTGATTGTCTATTGTTGTGACTTAATTGAAGATCAGATCACATTTTATGACCAATTTGTGCAGAAATCCATATTATTCCAAAGGGTTCACATACTTTTTCTTGCAACTGTAACTATAGGTCATGATAGATGGTCAAATCATATTGGAACATGAAATGCCAGCAGAAGTTGGATTTAAAAACTTGCAGATGGTATGGGGGTAATAGAGGAAAAATTTTGCAATAACAGCTTCTGTAGGTCAAGCATTGATGTACAGTATTACAAGAACAAGATCTGTACATTCTCTATGGATGATCTTTTGTGGGGCACATCTAAGGGAGACCAGGTTGTTACCAAACAGTATGAAATGACCAAATGTCAAGATTTCTGGACTTCTTAGAGATCCACTTAGAATGTTCAACTAGTGTTGAGTGAATAGAGCTTCGGGTCAGAGAGCTGAAGTCGATTCGTTCAAACACTTTGGTTTTAATGCTGTCTTTGGGTACAGCCTTAAAATGTATTGCCTCCGTGTAGTCAAAATTCGTCTCACCCGATGTGATTACCAAACTAATTCGCCAAAATCTCACACGACTTTGGGTGAGAGGAATTTTGCCTACACGGATGCAATACATTTTAATGCTGTATGGAGACAGCATTAAAAACGAAGTGCTTGAGCAAATCGACTCCTGCTCTCAGATCCGAAGCTGAATTCGCGCAACCTTAATGTTCACCTTAGTGATCTATTAGGAGGCGCGATTTTCAGGCTAATTATCGGAAACAAACATTCATACGAACGCTTGTTTCTAATAATTGGCTCAAATAATCAAGCAGCCGATCAGCTGATAAATGAGCAAAAGTTTGTTTGTTGGCTGACGGGCATCATTTGTCAGGATGAAAGATGACCGATTATTGGCAACACATTTCCCTGCGTGATCAGGGACATGCTGCAAATTAATAGAGCTGAATATAGGAGGAATGGCTGCCTAGCAGTTGTCCCTCCCACATTCAGTTTGCTTTGACTAGTGTAATCAGGTCGGAGCACACAAGTGCTGATGGATGTGTTATACTTGTGAAAAGTTGATTCTGTAATCCCAAGAAATGCCTTATTTTATTTTCATGTAAATAAGGTTTTTGGTGCATGCATTTGCTCCAGCATAAAACCGCCAAGCTGTTGATGGACAGTCCCTAACATTTCAGAGCCAGTAGTGATCATACAGGGGAGGACAGGTGCACCACGTAGAGTAGCCCTGCCCATGGTGCTCCTATAACCTTATATACATAAAAATAAAAAGTGTTTGTCAGGTATAGAGGACTGGATTTTCACAAGAAAGCAGAGATGAGTGAATCTTCCAAGATTTGGTTAGTTTCGGATTCGACAAATTTTTCAAAAAGTTCGGTTCGGGTCTGAATCTATTTGTTCAGATAAAAAAATTGCCCCAGTTGCCCTGGAAATTGTCATATAACCCCCTCTAGTTCTCTAAAACACAGTTTTTTTTAATGAAAAGCTCCTATCTAATTTCCTTAATTTTTAAAAAATGTTTTTGCTTGCCCGTCCCCTTGGTCTGATATAGCATCAGGTGTAACTGTATCTACTTTTATCATTGCCTCTGCAAACTGAGGTTGTTGCTTAGCCGCAACTGACTGCTATTACCTCCTGCCTGGTGGTGACAGATCACTATTGATTGTTTTTTACAAGATTCGTCCGAATCGAACCAGAAAATATTTGGGTTCATTTCAGTGCCTATAACATCGGAGATTCGAAATTAATCTCCAAATCCGCGAATAGATTCACTCATCTCTACAAGAAAGGTATGATTGTGTTTCTAGACTCCTACCCTACATGGTGGTAAATATGGAATTGACAGACTGCCTTTAATAACATTTAAAATGGTTGTGGTGTGACACTGATTTGTTATTATTATTATTATTATTATTATTATTATTATTATTATTATTATTATATGAAAATGGAAGTTCTTGAAAAACATTTTATGTCCTTAGAAGATATATTTTTTCTATTTTGATTTAACAATTTTTTTGGTCTAGAAATCACCCTTCCTGGGGAGCTTCAAATACTATTTTATCTAGGTGGCTGCCATCACAATATGAGGATGGAATTAGTGAGCCACAGGGATGGAATACAGATTTCCTCTACAACAATTTCTCTCTGCCTCCGGTAAGAACCTTTCAAGACAAGTGAATTCACAATGTTCAGAGCTGCGGTCTCAAGCTTTGTAATGTAAATGCAATCTGTTATTTTTGTGCATGATTTCTACAGAGTGTGCCACATAAAACAGTTTTTATTTGATAATATCTGGAACACTTTTTTGTATAAAGTTATTAATATTTTAATGATATGATTAATATTCCAGGATGCACACACTGAAGCTACTAGTAAGTAGTGTTGGGCATGAATATTCAAATTGCGAATTTTAATCGCGAATATCGCTAATTCACGAAGATTTAGAATATAGTGCTATATATTCGTATTTTTTTTTCATCTGAACCCATGATCCCTTCCTGCTTCTTGCTTGTGGGCCAATGAGAAGGCTGCAATGTCTTTGTCTGAGCTAAGCAACATCCCCAGCAACCAATAGGAAAGTTGCCTACCCCTTACTATATAAGAACCTCCCCAGCAGCCATTTTCTGTAGTTTTTGCAGTTCTGAGAGAGAGAGCAGTGACATTGCTGTGCTCTGTGCTTTGCTGTGTCATTACATTAGTTAGTAGTAAATAGTTAGTTAGCTCATATGTATATATATAATACAGATAGTTAGTGGGAGATAGTCAGTGTAGGTTAGATAGTGATATAGTGTAGCTATAGCATACATACATGCTACAGACATAGTTCTGTGATGTCACAAAAATACTTAGTGCACCAATCAGTAATATGTAGTCATAAACTGTGAAGTTGCACGTATTGCGCAAAAATATGCTCATAATTAATTGTCGATTTGCGCAATTGCGAATATATTGGAGCACTCTATCTGCATATAAAGCCATTTTTAATGTTCTGCCGTGCAAACCATTTTCTCCAATCTCAGGAAACTTTTAGCAGCTTGAAAAATGTAGCAAAAGTGACCCACGCCTGTATTGCACATGTAATAAGCACATATTACATTGCCGATTTTCGAAATCAAGAAAATAATCACGAATTCGAGAATTTCGCCCAAATATTCGCAAAATATTGCGTATTCGAATAATGCCCCTGCCGCTCATCACTACTAGTAAGAGTTAAACCCTTCAGACTTTGATTTTTAAACTTAAAAACCATTTTAAAACTTGAATCCGAAGTCGGCTTGGGTACCGAGGAGACAGCTGGTAGCGAAGCCGACTTCGGATTCAAGTTTTAAAATGGTTTTCAAGCTGGAGCCCATACATTTGAATGCTGTATGGAGACAGTTCTCCATACAGTATTCAAACGAAATCTTGACAGAAGCGACTTCGCTCAACACTAGTCAACAGTATCTGATTATTGAGGGTCAGACACACGAGACCCCAGCTGATCAGCTGTTTGAGAAGTCACTGGCTCTCCAGTGAGTGCTGAAGTTGTCTTACAGCTTTCCCTAGGCCATGTGATGTCATGTTCATCAGTCACATGGCCTAGGTGCAGCACAGTCCCCTTGAAGTGAGGAGGCCGTGGCACTACTGCAAGCGTCAGTGTCTTCTCAAACAACTGATTGGTGGGAGGTCCTGGGTGTTGAACCCCCACTAATCAGATACTAAAGAGTAAATGTCATCAGTTAAAAAATATCAGTATACCCCTTAACCCCGTAAGGACTCAGCCCTATTTCACCTTAAGGACCAGGCCATTTCTTGCAAATCTGACCAGTGTCACTTTAAGTGCTGATAACTTTAAAACGCTTTGACTTATTCAGGCCATTCTGAGATAGTTTTTTCGTCACATATTGTACTTCATGACACTGATAAAATGAAGTAAAAAAAACAAACATTTTTATTTATAAAAAAATACCAAATTTACCAAAAATTTGTAAACAATTGCAAATTTCCAAGTTTCAATTTCTCTACTTCTATAATACATAGTAATACCTCCAAAAATAGTTATAACTCTACATTCCCCATATGTCTACTTCATGTTTGGATCTTTTTGGGAATTATATTTTATTTTTTGGGGATGTTACAAGGCTTAGAAGTTTAGAAGCAAATCTTGAAGTTTTCCAGAAATTTTCAAAAACCCAATCTTTAGGGACCAGTTCAGGTCTGAAGTCACTTTGTGAGGCTTACATAATAGAAACCACCCAAAAATGACCCCATTCTATAAATTACACCCCTCAAGGTATTCAAAACTGATTTTACAAACTTTGTTAACCCTTTAGGTGCTCCACAAGAATTAATGGAAAATAGAGATACAATTTCAAAATTTCACTTTTTTGGAAGATTTTCCATTTTAATAATTTTTTCCAGTTACAAAGCAAGGGTTAACAGCCAAACCAAACTCAATATTTACGGCCCTGATTCTGTCGTTTACAGAAACACCCCATATGTGGTCGTAAACCGCTGTACGGGCACACGGCAGGACGCAGAAGGAAAGGAATGCCATACGGTTTTTGGAAGGCAGGTTTTGCTGGACTGTTTATTTTTTACACCATGTCCCATTTGAAGCCACCTGATGCACCCCTAGAGTATAAACTCCATAAAAGTAACCCCATCTAAGAAACTTCACCCCTAAATGTATTCAAAACTGATTTTACAAACATCGTTAACCCTTTAGGTGTTCCACAAGAACTAATGGAAAATAGAGATACAATTTCAAAATTTCACTTTTTTGGCAGATTTTCCATTTTAATAATTTTTTTTCGGTTACAAAGCAAGGGTTTACAGCCAAACCAAACTCAATATTTATGGCCCTGATTCTGTAGTTTACAGAAACACCCCATATGTGGTCGTAAACCGCTGTACGGGCACACGGCAGGGTGCAGAAGGAAAGGAATGCCATACGGTTTTTGGAAGGCAGGCTTTGCTGGACTGGTTTTTTTGACACAATGTCCCATTTGAAGCCCCCCTGATGCACCCCTAGAGTATAAACTCCATAAAGTGACCCCATCTAAGAAACTACACCCCTCAAGGTATTCAAAACAGATTTTACAAACGTCGTTAACTTTTTAGGTGTTCCACAAGAGTTATTGGCAAATGGAGATGAAATTTCAGAATTTCAATTTTTTGGCAAATTGTCCATTTTAATCCATTTTTTCCAGTAACAAAGCAAGGGTTAATAGCCAAACCAAACTCAATATTTATGGCCCTGATTCTGTAGTTTACAGAAACACCCCATATGTGGTTGTAAACAGCTGTACGGGCACACGGCCGGGGCGCAGAAGGAAAGGAATGCCATACGGTTTTTGGAAGGCAGATTTTGCTGGACTGTGTTTTTTGACACCATGTCCCATTTGAAGCCCCCCTGATGCACCCCTAGAGTAGAAACGCCAAAAAAGTGGCCCCATTTTAGAAACTACAGGATAGGGTGGCAGTATTGTTGGTACTAGTTTAGGGTACATATGATTTTTGGTTGCTCTATATTACACTTTTTGTGAGGCAAGATAACAAGAAATAGCTGTTTTTGGCACCGTTTTAATTTTTTGTTATTTACAACATTCATCTGACAGGTTAGATCATGTGATATTTTTATAGACCAGGTTGTCATGGATGCGGCGATACCTAATATGTATACTTTTTTTTATTTATGTAAGTTTTACACAATGATTTCATTTTTGAAGCAAAAAAAATCATGTTTTAGTGTTTCCATAGTCTGAGAGCCATAATTTTTTCATTTTTTAGGGCGATTACCTTGGATAGGGTATGATTTTAGCGGGATGAGATGACGGTTTTATTGGCACTATTTTGGGGTGCATATGACTTTTTGATCGCTTATTATTACACTTTTTGTTATGTAAGGTGACAAAAAATGGTTTATTTAGCACAGTTTTTATTTTTTTACGGTGTTCATCTGAGGGGTTAGGTCATGTGATATTTTTATAGAGTCGGTCTATACGGACGCGGGGATACCTAATATGTATACTTTTTTTTATTTATGTAAGTTTTACACAATAATATATTTTTTGAAACAAAAAAAAAATCATGTTTTAGTGTCTCCATATTCTGAGAGCCATAGTTTTTTCAGTTTTTGGGCGATTATCTTAGGTAAGGTCTCATTTTTTGCGGGATGAGATGACGGTTTGATTGGCACTATTTTGGGGTGCATATGACTTTTTGATCGCTTATTATTACACTTTTTGTTATGTAAGGTGACAAAAAATTGTTTATTTAGCACAGTTTTAGTGTCTCCATATTCTGAGCCATAGTTTTTTTATTTTTTGGGCGATTGTCTCAGGTAGGGGCTCATTTTTTGCGGGATGAGGTGACGGTTAGATTGGTACTATTTTGGTGGGCAAACGCCTTTTTGATCGCTTGCTGTTGTACTTTTTGTGATGTAAGGTGACAAAACAAATGGTTTATTTAGCACAGTTTTTATTTTTTATTTTTTATTGTGTTCATCTGAGGGGTTAGGTCATGTGATATGTTTATAGAGCCGGTCGATACGGACGCGGCGATACCTAATGTGTATACTTCCCCCCCCCCCCCTATTTTTTACCAATTTTTTTAGACTTTATTTGGGGAAAATGACGCTTTTGTTTATTTTTACTTGAAACTTTAAATTTTTTGGGGGGAAAACTTTATTTTTTGAACTTTTTTTTCACTTTATTTTTTGACCCACTTTGGGACTTGAACTTTTGGGGGTATATTCCTTTACAATGCATTCCAATACTTCTGTATTGGAATGCATTGGCTGTATGAGTAATACTGTGTGAATTACTCATACAGCTTCCGGGGCCTGTGAGATCCAGGGGGCTGGATCTCACAGGCTTTTTACCGGAAGGCAGCGCAGATGCCTCAGGAAGGCATCGCGCTGCCTTCCATGCCATCGGGTCCCCCCCACAACCCCATGGGGACCCGATGGCACCACCGCCGCACCAGGTAAAAGCCGCAAACCGCAGGTCTGAATTGACCCCCCCGCGCATTTATCTGAGGTGCCTGCTCAATGATTTGAGCAGGCACCTTGTTCCGATCACCGCCCGCCGGGCGGCGGTGATCGGAACAACACATGATGTACCAGTACGTCATGTGTCCTTAAGGACTCGGGAAACATGCCGTACCGGTATGTCATGTGTCCGTAAGGGGTTAAAGGGGTTGTCTCACTTCAGTAAGTGGCATTTATCATGTAACATAGTAACATAGTAACATAGTAACATAGTACATAAGGCCGAAAAAAGACATTTGTCCATCCAGTTCGGCCTGTCATCCTACAAGTTGATCCAGAGGAAGGCAAAAAAAACAAACAACAGCGATTCTGAAGGGAGCGCTAGCGATGTTGTATCTGTACATTATAAGACATTGTAATGCTATGCTTAGATCTGCTATATCAGTATAATTTATTGAATTAATTTCCATATGCTACATATAAAATATTGTAGATGCTCAACAATTTTATATTTTTACAGGTACGTGAGGTTACCAATAAAATAATTCATGCATCAAATAAAGCTTTTCAAGAAGACAGTTTATACTCCCACATTATAATTGAATGGGGCCAATACATAGATCATGACATGGCTTTTACCCCACAAAGTATTAATAAGAGGAAAAGTATGTGGAGTTCAGACTGCCACTGTAGCAGCAAGAATCATAAGTCGTGTTTCCCTATAAAGGTAAGTGATGGATCTCTGGAATGGGATCTTTGAGACCTTACCTGACACCATCTACACAGGCTCAAACTATGGACAATAACATCACTATGTGAAGTACTTGCAAACAATGCAGGAGAGTTATCCAGCCATCCTGCATTGCATATTTTGACTGGGGAAAATGATACGTGGGTAGGCTAATAAACCAACAAAAAGCTGTGAAAAAAGGTAGAATAACTTTATAATATACATTGTTGCAAACTTATGCTTGTTTGTGGGTGTTGGTGTTGCAATTGCAGCTGCTCTGTTATACTTACCCGGCCGGCAAGACCCTACATGCAGGCTGAGGCTTGTTTGTTGGCAAAGTCTGTTCTTCTCTGCCCACAGGGTGCACACAAGCTCTTCCTTGGCTCTTAAAGGGCCAGCACACACACACACACACACACACATCTTCCACAGGGACGGACTGGGAACCTAAAGTGGCACTGGAAAAAAAAAAAAAAACTGGCTCCATGTTGTAATCAGTCCAAATTGATAGAAGGAGGGGCAACAGAAGTGTGCAGGTCAGCAATACAATAGCACAAAATAATGTCCCATCAGAACCATATAACACAGTGCAGCACAATATATTGCCCCAAAATCTGCCCCTTTGTGGTGTCCTTCAATAGATGACATTTTCTGTCCTTTTCCACCATTTGTCTCTGATTAAGATGTGGAGCAGGGTGCTAGGGGTTGAGGTGTGGGCCACAGCAGTTGAATTCAGGAGGGCATCTGCAGTCACTGGCTCGATATATGGGTACCTGATTCTCACTGCATTTATTACTGTTGAGAGATCATTATGTACCCAGCCAGCGGCAGAGAGGAGGGATTGGGCAGCCCTCTGGACATTGGCCCACCGGGAAATTTCCCTGTAAGGTCTATGGCCAATCCGCCCCTGAGGGTGCCTAAGCAAAAGATTTTTTATCCTGCCTAACTTCCTGCAAAGTTGTACTCTATACATTACTGTAAATCTGATTACCTGATATTAGTGATGACCCACAGTGTCTAAAACCATTTGACACTTTGTAGCTGCCTGCGGCTTTTGTGCCCAGAACTTCTGTATCCCTTGCCTATGCCTGATGTCCTGTGGAACCATATAGCCATGGACTGACCTGCCTTCTGCCTCTGATCGCACAGTAATATGGGTGGTGGCTGATTGTTTCTTGAAGATGGCTCACTTGCTTCATCTGCCTGGTCATCCATCTGCCAGTGAACGGGCTAACTTGTTTGTGGAACATATTTTCTAGTTACAAGAATTACCCTTGCACATCATGTCTGATTGTGGGGTGGAGTTTACCTCAAAATTTTGAAAAGCCATTTGCAAGTCTCTAAATGTCAAACTGGACTTTTCGAAATTTAGTAGTCAAAAAGCCATTGAAATACATTAAAATGTTAGTTATCTTTTTCTTGACATTCTTTACTTAAGCTGTTAACCATCAAGTTTAGCTCAGCTATATCTGTACAATATATTATAGTATATGTAAATTTATTATGGTTAAAACATCATAAAACATCAGTAGTAGTTTCCCACATATTATGCATTCATATATATCAAAAGTATGATTATATATATTAGAGATGGGACGGGGGATTCGTCGAATCCACAAATCCATCGAATCTTGCTGGATTCGTGGGATTCGTGGACTCGAATCCCAACGTCATTTCCGTAATTCGAATCTGACGAATCCCTCCGAGTAGGGCTGAAACGATTATTCGAATAACTCGATTAAATCGAGTCAAAAAATTCATCGATGCAGTTTCCCTGCATTGAGTAATCGTTACATCACATGATCACGGAGCGGGAGTGAAATTAAGCGTCTCACTCACCGCTTCCGTGTCCTCCGGAGGCCAGAGAGGCAGGACTTTGCGTAATGTGCAGTTGCGCTCATACATCGTCATCACGGATGAATGGAAGAACCTTGGCAATGGGCATGTATAAAGTTATTGGTTTGGAGGGGTTAATGGAAACACCTTGGCATTAGGCATGTATAAAGTTATTGGTTGGAGGGGTTAATGGAAGCACCTTGGCAATGGGCATGTATAAAGTTATTAACCCCTTCAAACCAATAACTTTATACATGCCTAATGCCAAGGTGTTTCCATTAACCCTTCCAAACCAATAAATTTATACATCGTCATTGCCAAGGTTCTTCCATTAACCCCTCTCCAAACCAATAACTTTATACATGCCTAATGCCAAGGTGCATCCATTAACCCCTTTAAACCAATAACTTTATACATGCCTAATGCCAAGGTGCTTCCATTAACCCCTCCAAACCAATAACTTTATACATGCCTAATGCCAAGGTAGGATTCGTAGCATTCGAGATTCTTATTTAAGTAACTGTCCATGCAGCTCTATAGTGTAGTGATTAAAGGATAACTGTCACATTTAGACCCTAATTTAAATTTTCATATATGTAGTTACTAATAACATGATATTCCAGAATCAGTTACTATTAGACTGACTTATCCCATATTTAATAAGATTCAGCCCTTAGCAACCAGTCTGCATAAAACTGCAATCTCACTATTCAGTTAAGATGGCCGCCACTGCCCTCCCCCTGAGGCTAATCCCGCCTGCCCTCACTAGCCAGTAACAATAGCCCCCCAAAAGTGTCAGTAACCAAAGCCCTCCCCCCTAAAGGGTTAATCTCCTGCAGCACAAAGGGGTCCTCTTACCACATGTTGCTTTCATTTATACACTGAGCAGATGGCAGATCTCCCTTCCCTGGTCTGCGCTGCTCCAACTCTGCATTCTCCAGCTCTGCTGAGTGAGGGAGCGTCTGCTAAGCGCAGGGACAGGGAGAAGTGCACACAGCCCAGGCACTGTTATCAGCTGCTGGGGAGGACCTGGTTTTAATCATTTACTTACAGTCCCTGGCTGTCAGTAATGTGAGCCTGCACGCTGCGTGCTCTGTCTATCAACAGATAGACGGACCATGCCTAGCAACCCTATTTTAAGCACAGGTAAAAGTAGGCAGTACAGGGAACAAAAATGTGGAATTAAGGGGTAATTGAATACACAGTGAAAAGTTGAAATAGGGCCACCAAGGTGATATTAATCACCACAATCCAAACTCCAAAAAAAAAAAAATACTACAGTTATCCTTTAACATTCTTGGCTGTAATGTAGAAGGTTGTGAGTTCGAATCCCGCCAGAGAATTTGCAGAAATAGAGGCTAAGTTAGATTTAAATACACTGACTCGAGCACAAGCAATATTCGGCCGAGCATAGCAATGCTCAAGCATGCTCGCCCAACACTAGTGGACACCCATGTGTCCATTCGAGGTGCTGAAACAGATAAACCCAGTCTGTTACAAGTTGCGCCGTCCAGTCTTGTCACATATACCAAATTAATTCCATATCTCCCTGCTCCTGTCAGTACTGAAGATGTATTAGAAGACTAGACTATTTTGAATATAAAGAAAATCAAAAGGAAGACCTTCTTTTTGGTGGACTGGAAGGGCTATGGTCTAGAAGAAAGATCTTGGCAGCTGGCTGAAAATATTAATGCCCCTAATCTTCTGAAAAAAAATCCTGCAGCAATCTGGATCAAAGAAGAGAGGGTACAAAGGGGAGGTACTGTTACAGCAGCAGCTGCAACCCACCCCTGCTCTGTTAAACCCACTTTCCACTGCCATCCTCTGGCTGAGTCTTGCCACTGGGTTCACTATGTCCCTCCATGCAGGCTGACGCCTGTTTGACAGTAAGTCCTCTCCTACTCTGCCCATAGGGTGCCTAAATGCTCTAAGACAGACAGCGCTTGCACTCTGTAATCCTCACTAGGTAATAGTTGATTAACTAGGAGTACTTCAGGTACCTTCCCCAGTTGGGAGTTCCTGAGCAAAAGGTTTGTTAGTCTGCCTAATTTTCTGCAAAGATATACTGTATACTGTTGTCTGCCCATGTACTGACTTCTGACTGTTTACCTGTATTGACCCTGTGCTACCTGACCCGTGCCTGTTACACATATTGTTTCTAATCTGCCTGGTGTGACCTCAAATTCATTCTCATATTGCTTGTACTCCACTAGACCTGACATCGACCTGCAGCTGACTACGATTCTGCCTGATGGCTTGCTTTCCTGCACTGGTGTCTCTGAGACCCCAGATCGGCTGTTAACCACACAGAGATTACTCCAAGTGGTAGTGGTCTGGTGGCTCCCCTGTAGCGGTCCAGATCCCTGTGTAGAGATGAAAGGGTGAATACCAGGGGAATGCCACGATAATGCCCTTAGTATAGCCTTAAGCCAAATCTGTTGGTAAACACACTGGTTTCACACCCAATGTCGTAACAGCGGCGCATGAAATTATATAATCAACATTATAGGTAGACTTACTGTACATTAGTGATGTTCAACCTGTCACTGTCAGGACATGCTGGAAGTATTATCCTTGCAACATCTGGAGAGACACATTGGAGCCCATTACACAACCAGGGTTCTTCAGGCCATTGGTCTCATAGTAAAACTTTTGTTTTAGTATATTGTATGCATGCAGAGACTTGCAGACACCTATGTTTTCATAGCTCATTATGGATTCTGCTTCAAAAATGCAAACTCTTGCACCATAATAAATCCTGTTATGCATTCCACCAATACCATGTACTATTCTTCATCTCTTTTTATATATGTGCAGTCTGATTTGAAAATTTACCTCCACAGAGTACAATTTAATGAGAGGAAACATGGAGCTCATGTGCAGAGCACTTTTGTAGCCCTTCTGTTGGCCTATACTGACTCAAAGAGAGATGGCTCCAGCAATGATTGTAGCGAACTGCAGCCATAGCATGTTTTGAATATTAGCATTGGTCCTTTCCTCCCAGATATATTGTTTGCAACCAAATTCCAACCAGATTTTACGGGTGGCATTTATTTGTCCAAATGGGTGGTTTTTGTAGGCTTGAGCACAGAGAGAAAATGTGCCAAAAGCAGCATCATGAATAATCATTATAACAACATGCTGGATCTCTTACAGAGGTGCCCAGAGTCCTCCTTCCAGGTGCCACTTTGCTTCTACATCATGGTACTCTGGGCATGGGTCACAATCACCTGCCTTTTAGCAGGCGCTTATAGGGCTAGCGTTTGCAAAATTCCCTTGACCAAAGTCATTGTCAAAGCTTTTTTAACCCCTTAAGGACCGGGCTCATTTTCACCTTAAGGACCAGGCCATTTTTTGCAAATCTGACCAGTGTCACTTTAAGTGCTCATAACTTTAAAACGCTTTGACTTATCCAGGCCGTTCTGAGATTGTTTTTTCGTCACATATTGTACTTCATGACACTGGTAAAATGAAGTCAAAAAAATAATTTTTTTTGCACAAAAAAAATACCTAATTTACCAAAAATTTGGAAAAATTTGCAAATTTCAAAGTTTCAGTTTCTCTACTTCTGTAATACATAGTAATACCCCAAAAAATTGTGATGACTTTACATTCCCCATATGTCTACTTCATGTTTGAATTGTTTTGGGAATGATATTTTATTTTTTGGGGATGTTACAAGGCTTAGAAGTTTAGAAGCAAATCTTGAAATTTTTCAGAAATTTACAAAAACTCAATTTTTAGGGACCACTACAGCTCTGAAGTCACTTTGCGAGGCTTACATAATAGAAACCACCCAAAAATGACCCCATCTAAGAAACTACACCCCTCAAGGTATTCAAAACTGATTTTGCATACATTGTTAACCCTTTAGGTGTTGCACAAGAGTTATTGGCAAATGGGGAGGAAATTTGAGAATTTCATTTTATTGTCTAATTTTTCATTTTAACCCATTTTTTCCACTAACAAAGCAAGGGTTAACAGCCAAACAAGACTGTATCTTTATTGCCCTGACTCTGCCGTTTACAGAAACACCCAATATGTGGCCGTAAACTACTGTACGGCCACACAGCGGGGCGTAGAGTGAAAGGTGCGCCGTATGGTTTTTGGAAGGCTGATTTTTATGGACTGTTTTTTTGACACCATGTTCCATTTGAAGCCCCCTGATGCACCCCTAGAGGAGAAACTCCCTAAAAGTGACCCCATCTAAGAAACTACACCCCTCAAGGTATTCAGAACTGATTTTACATACGTCGTTAACCCTTTAGGTGTTGCACAAGAGTTATTGGCAAATGGGGATGAAATTTGAGAATTTCATTTTTTTGCCTAATTTTCCATTTTAACCCATTTTTTCCACTAACAAAGCAAGGGTTAACAGCCAAACAAGACTGTATCTTTATTGCCCTGACTCTGCTGTTTACAGAAACACCCCATATGTGGCCGTAAACTACTGTACGGCCACACAGTAGGGCGTAGAGTGAAAGGTGCGCGGTTTGGTTTTTGGAAGGCAGGTTTTGCTGGACTGGTTTTTTGACACCATGTCCCATTTGAAGCCCCCTGATGCACCCCTAGAGTAGAAATTCCATAAAAGTGACCCCATCTAAGAAACTACACCCCTCAAGCTATTCAAAACTGATTTTACAAACGTTGTTAACCCTTTAGGTATTGCACAAGATTTAATGGAAAATAAAGACACAATTTCAAAATTTCAAATTTTGGCAGATTTTCCATTTTAATATTTTTTTTCCAGTTACAAAGCAAGGGTTAACAGCCAAACAAAACTCATTATTTATGGCCCTTATTCTGTAGTTTACAGAAACACCCCATATGTGGTCGTAAACCGCTGTACGGGCACACGGCAGGGCGCAGAAGGAAAGGAATGCCATACGGTTTTTGGAAGGCAGATTTTGCTGGACTGGTTTTTTGACACCATGTCCCATTTGAAGCCCCCTGATGCACCCCTAGAGTAGAAACTCCAAAAAAGTGACTCCATTTTAGAAACTACGGGATAGGGTGGCAGTTTTGCTGGTACTAGTTTAGGGTACATATGATTTTTGGTTGCTCTATATTACACTTTTTGTGCAGCAAGGTAACAAGAAATAGCTTTTTTGGCACTTTTTTTTTTTTGTTATTTACAACATTCATCTGACAGGTTTTATCATGTGGTAATTTTATAGAGCAGGTTGTCACGGACGTGGCGATACCTAATATGTATACTATTTTTTTTATTTATGTAAGTTTTATACAATAACTTCATTTTTAAAACCAAAAAAATGTTTTAGTGTCTCCATAGTCTAAGAGCCATAGTTTTTTCAGTTTTTGGGCGATTATCTTGAGTAGGGTCTCATTTTTTGCGGGATGAGATGACGGTTTGATTGGCACTATTTTGGGGTGCATATGACTTTTTGATCGCTCGCTATTACACTTTTTGTGACATAAGATGGCAAAAAATGGCTTTTTTTACACCGTTTTTGTTTTTATTTTTTTACGGTGGTCACCTGAGGGGTTAGGTCATGTGATATTTTTATAGAGCCGGTCGATACGGACGCGGCGATACCTAATATGTATACTTTTTTTTTATTTATGTAAGTTTTACACAATGATTTCATTTTTGAAACAAAAAAAATCATGTTTTAGTGTTTCCATAGTCTAAGAGCCATAGTTTTTTCAGTTTTTGGGCGATTATCTTGAATAGGGTCTCATTTTTTGCAGGATGAGATGACGGTTTCATTGGTACTATTTTGGCGTACATGCAACTTTTTTGATCACTTTTATTACCTTTTTTGGGAAGTAAGGTGGGCAAAATTTCAATTTTCTCATAGTTTTTATTTTTTTATTTTTATGGCGTTCACCGTGCGGGGAAAGTAACATGACCGTTTTATGGATCAGGTCGTTACGGACGCGGCGATACCTAATATGTGTAGTGTATTTTATTTTTTTAATTTTTATTCAGTGATAAATGTTTGTTTTTTTATCTTAACTTTTTTCACTTTTTTTTACATTTTTGTGACCCAGACCCACTTGGTTCTTGAAGATCCAGAGGGTCTGATGTCTGTATAATACAGTACAGTACAATATATATTGTTCTGTACTGTATTTTACTTACACTGAACAGATCTATGCTTTTAGCACAGATCTGTTCAGCACCATGGACAGCAGGACGCCTGAGCAGGCGTCATGTTGCCATGGGAACCTTCCCCGTCTGCTCAGAACTTCGCAGACGGGGAAGGGTGAGCACAGGGCTGAGGGGGGCTCTCTGGGGGCTCTCTCCCTCTCCATCGGGGGGCTGGAAAGGCACAGCAGCCCCCCGATGGAGAGGGAGGGAGCTCCCTGACCGATGACAGTTAACTTTTTCCATACAGCGGTCCGTACAGACCGCGGTATGGAAAGGGTTAAACGGCTGACATCTACACAGATGTCAGCCGTTTATACCAGGGTGCCAGCAATGTGCTGGCACCCTGGTATAACCACTAGAAGCCAACGATCATTCATGGGAGGCGGGCGGGGGATCGCGATCCCGCCTGCCGCACCGCCCGCCTCCCGCAACGCCCCCACCGCATGCGACACCTTCCCCGCACCACCCACCGGCATAAAATTGTGCAGGGGTGCAGGGGGGGGTGAAAAATAATGATTTTAGGCACTCAAAAGTTTCTGATCCCCGCGGTCAGGGCCCGCGGGTATCAGAAACTGCAAAAAGCGCAGCAAACCGCAGGTCTGAATTGACCTGCGGTTTGCTGCGATCGCCGATACGGGGGGGTCAAATGACCCCCCCCTGCATTGTTACAGGATGCCGGCTGAATGATTTCAGCCGAAATCCCGTTCCGATTAACCCCTGGGGCGCCGGAATACAGATTTTAAGTCAGGACGTACCGGTACGTCCTGGGTCCTTAAGGACTCGGGAAATAGGGCGTACCGGTACGTCCTGGGTCCTTAAGGGGTTAAGGATCCTTTCCATAGGGCTTTGTGTCTGAGCAATATATGTATTTTTGGTTCCAGTTAGCTTTGGTGTATGTTTTTTTACTGTTGTTCTATGGCTTGCTTTACTAACCATGTCCACTTGTCTGCTATCAGCCCAGACCACTGCCTGCTCTCCATTTATACGGTAAAATAACTCTGCCTGCCTCTCCCCAAACTGTGTTTTTTTCCTGCTGTGTTAAGAGTTTCCGCACTTCTAAAGGGTTCCTGTACTCTATCAGCTGTTGCTAGTGAAGACTACTCTGGGATAATGACCTGAAAATTCACACCTACTTGAGGGGGTCAACAATTTGCTTCCTGATTTAGACCTATGCCTAATCTATTCATGACCCTGTACATCCACATCTCACGTCTCATCCATGTTACACTCAGACATGCGGGAAGTAACATAGTAACATAGTAACATAGTACATAAGGCCGAAAAAAGACATTTGTCCATCCAGTTCGGCCTGTCATCCTACAAGTTGATCCAGAGGAAGGCAAAAAAAACCCTGTGAGGTAGAAGCCAATTTTCCTCACTTTAGGGGAATAAAAAATTCCTTCCCGACTCCAATCAGGCAATCAGAATAACTCCCTGGATCAACGACCCCTCTCTAGTAGCTATAGCCTGTAATATTATTACACTCCAGAAATACATCCAGGCCCCTCTTGAATTCCTTTATTGTACTCACCATCACCACCTCCTCAGGCAGAGAGTTCCATAGTCTCACTGCTCTTACCGTAAAGAACCCTTTTCTATGTTTGTGTACAAACCTTCTTTCCTCCAAACGCAGAGGATGTCCCCTCGTCACAGTCACAGTCCTGGGGATAAATAGATGATGGGATAGATCTCTGTACTGCCCCCTGATATATTTATACATAGTAATTAGATCTCCCCTCAGTCGTCTTTTTTCTAACGTGAATAACCCTAATTTTGATAATCTTTCAGGGTACTGTAGTTGCCCCATTCCAGTTATTACTTTAGTTGCCCTCCTCTGGACCCTCTCCAGCTCTGCTATGTCTGCCTTGTTTACAGGAGCCCAGAACTGTACACAGTACTCCATGTGTGGTCTGACCAGTGATTTGTAAAGTAGTAGGAATATGTTCTCATCACGGGCATCTATGCCCCTTTTGATGCAACCCATTATCTTATTGGCCTTGGCAGCCGCTGCCTGACACTGTTTTTTGCAGCTTAGTTTGCTGTTTATTAAAATTCCTAGATCCTTTTCCATGTCAGTGTTACCGAGTGTTTTACCATTTAGTATGTACGGGTGACTTGCATTATTCCTTCCCATGTGCATAACTTTACATTTCTCAGTGTTAAACCTCATCTGCCACTTATCTGCCCAAGCCTCCAATCTATCCAGATCCCTCTGTAGTAGTATACTGTCCTCTTCAGTGTTAATTACTTTACACAGTTTAGTGTCATCTGCGAAAATTGATATTTTACTATGCAAGCCTTCTACAAGATCATTAATAAATATATTGAAGAGAATAGGGCCCAATACTGACCCCTGAGGTACTCCACTAGTGACAGTGACCCAATCTGAGTATGTACCGTTAATAACCACCCTCTGTTTTCTATCATTGAGCCAGTTACTTACCCACTTACAGACGTTTTCTCCGAGTCCGAGCATTCTCATTTTATATACTAACCTTTTATGAGGTACAGTGTCAAATGCTTTGGAGAAGTCCAGATACACGACATCCATTGATTTGCCGCTGTCAAGTCTAGTACTTACCTCCTCATAGAAACTGATTAAATTAGTTTGACATGACCGATCCCTCACGAAGCCATGCTGATATGGCGTTATTTGCTTATTTCCCATAAGATGCTCTAACATAGCATCTCTCAGAAAACCTTCAAACAGTTTACCCACAACAGATGTTAAACTTACCGGCCTATAGTTTCCAGGCTCTGTTTTTGGACCCTTTTTGAATATTGGCACCACATTTGCCATGCGCCAATCCTGTGGGACATTCCCTGTTAGTACAGAGTCCGCAAATATCAGAAATAAGGGTCTGGCTATGACATTACTTAATTCCCTTAGGATACGGGGGTGTATGCCATCCGGTCCTGGCGATTTGTCTATTTTGATTTTTTTAAGTCGCTGTTGTACTTCTTCCTGGGTCAGACAGGACACTTTTAATGGCGAATTTATTTCAGCATTCAGCATTTCATCTGACAGTTTATTTTCCTCAGTGAATACATTGGAGAAAAAAATATTTAACAGCTTTGCTTTCTCCTCGTCGCTCTCTGCGACTCCCCCCTCATTACTCTTTAAAGGGCCGACACCTTCAGATTTATACTTTTTAACATTTATATAATTGAAGAACATTTTAGGGTTAGTTTTACTCTGTTTGGCAATTAATCTCTCGGTCTCTAGTTTGGCCGCTTTTATTTGTTTTTTACATGTTCTGTTTTTTTCCTTATAGTTTTTCAGTGCTTCCGTGCTACCCTCCTGTTTTAGGGTTTTATATGCTTTCTTTTTGTCATTTATTGCTTTCTTTACAGTTCTGTTTATCCACATTGGTTTCTTTTTGTTCCTTAACCTTTTATTCCCATACGGTATGTACCTCTCACAATGAGATTTTAGGATGTTTTTAAAGATATCCCATTTTTTGGCTGTATTTTTATTTTTGAGGACTTTGTCCCAGTTAGTTAGGCCTATGGCCTCTCTTAGTTGGCTAAATTTAGCTTTTTTGAAGTTTGGTATTTTTGTTTCTCCCTGTAGAAACGCTCTTTTGAATGATAATTGGAAGGTTATTACTTTATGGTCACTATTTCCCAGGTGTCCCCCAACCTGCACGTCTGTTGTTCTGTCAGGTCTATTGGTTAATATTAAGTCCAGTATGGCCGTCCCTCTAGTCGGGTCCTGAACCAGTTGGGAGAGATAATGGTCTTTGGTTATTGCCAAGAATCTGTTTCCTTTATGAGATATACAAGTTTCAGTTTCCCAGTCTATATCTGGGTAGTTGAAGTCCCCCATAATAACCACCTCATTATGATTTGCCGCCTTGTCTATCTCGTTTAGTAGTAGATTTTCTGTGGACTCTGGTATATTAGGTGGTTTATAGTAGACTCCTATTAGTAATTTATTGTTGTTTTTAGCTCCATGTATCTCTACCCACAGTGACTCCACATGTTCATGTCCCTCACTTATATCTTCACGGAGTGTGGGCTTTAGACAAGATTTTACATAAAGGCAGACCCCTCCACCTCTCCGGTTTTGACGATCCTTTCTGAACAGACTGTAACCTTGTACATTAACTGCCCAGTCATAGCTATCATCCAGCCATGTCTCAGTTATTCCCACTATGTCATAGTCCTCCTCACACATCACTAATTCCAGTTCACCAGTTTTATTAGTCAGACTTCTGGCATTAGTATACATACATATGAGAGGTTTATGTATATTTTTTACCCTACACCTTTCCTTCTGAACTGTTCTTGTCCCTCCTTCCATTTCTCCCCCAGTCCCACTACCTTGCCCCCGGTCTCTATCTGCACTATCTTCCCCTTCTATAGTGTAATTACCCTCCCCCCCAGTCCCTAGTTTAAACACTCCTCCAACCTTCTAGCCATCTTCTTCCCCAACACAGCTGCTCCTTCCCCATTGAGGTGCAGCCCGTCCCTACGATAGAGGCTGTAGCCGACAGCGAAGTCGGCCCAGTTCTCCAGGAACCCAAACCCCTCCCTCCTACACCAGTTCTTGAGCCACTTGTTAATTTCCCTAATCTCCCGCTGCCTTTCTTGTGTGGCCCGTGGTACCGGTAGTATTTCGGAAAATACTACCTTTGAGGTCCTTGCCCTAAGCTTTTGCCCTAAATCCCTGAAATCATTTTTAAGGACTCTCCACCTACCCCTAACTTTGTCATTGGTTCCGATATGGACCATGACCGCTGGATCTTCTCCAGCCCCTCCCAGTAATCTGTCAACCCGATCCGCGATATGTCGAACTCTAGCGCCAGGAAGACAGCACACTGTTCGGCGATCACGGTCTTTGTGACAGATTTCCCTATCTGTTCCCCTAATAATTGAGTCTCCCACTACCAGCACCTGTCTGGCCTGCCCTGCTCTCCTGGTCCCCTGCTTACCGGAGCTGACATTCCCCTGACTGGCAGAGGAAGTGTCCGGCTGCGGCAGTGCCGTCCCTGGACTGACATCCCCCTCATCTGCCAAACGTGCAAACTTGTTGGGGTGTGTCAGATCAGGGCTAGCCTCCCTGGCACTCTTCCCTCTACCCCGCTTTCTAAATGTTACCCAGCTAGCTACCTCACTTTCCTCAGCCTCCTCTCTGTCACCCTCTCCCTCATCTACCCCAAAGAGTGCTTGCTCGGTGAGAAGCAAACTTTTTTGCAAATTGTCAATGCCTCTCAGTGTTGCAACTTGCCCATTTAGAGACTCGATTAGCGATTCCAAACGGGTAATTTGCTCACATCTTGAACAAAGAAATTCACCCTGGAACGGTGAAGTGAAAACAAATAATGAAAGGAATGAAGCTCCACAAAGATATAGGCATGCGGTAGAGCTCATGCCAAAATTATGGGATGACTTATTTACTTCTCAATGAAATGAGGTTTCAGTTTATTTGCCTTTTCCACATGCAATAATGTCTATAGAAGTACAAAGGTGTCACTAGGCCGTTATTAGGTAGTTGCATAAATCTGCCCCGCAGTGATCTATTCTCCACCATTTATTTATGATAATACGGGGTTACTTTTCAGATATTGTTCCCAAGCCTCAGCCATACTTTTGCATTTATATTTCCTTTGACCTATATTGCATAAAGCTAGAAATATCTTACCCTGCAAAAGAATCTTTCGCCAGCAGTTCAGCACAACAGGGAAATTGTCATGTAAATTCAGGTTTTCACTTGGGCATACGTTTTATTTTATTTTAACGATTTATAGAATTAAAGTAAAGCTCATTATATTTTCAAAATGCAGGAAAAATAGATTGTGGGCGGCTAAAGCATCAATGCTACTGAAAAGCTTTTTAGCTGGAATTTCTAAATGTTGTGCTGATAATGGTGGAAGTGGACATAGAAGAAATGTCTGGACATAATGTGCAAAACAACCTAATTATACAGTACCACTACTATTTGGAATGCGTTAAAAAAATGGCCAGACACTGCAGAAAAAGCACTCGACCTAGCCTCTTCTCTAGTTCACCCCTGGTCAATGCAGATGGGAAAATAACAAAAGACAGTAAAATGTCTTGTGGAGATGTACAGCCACATGAAAAAATAAGGACACCCAAATCCCAATGTAAAGTGTTTTATTTCATGTGGACATAACAATAGGTAATTTAAGTTAACAAAATGCAGTAACAAATTTCTTTTGTTGATCGGCGTCCCGGGCTGCCTGTAAAAAGCTCTAATGTGGACGCCGACTCTGTTGCTGCCGTACGCAGGATGCCAGTCCCATTCCATGTCTGTCGATACATGAGAAGGAGAGCTAAGTATTCTATTTAGGCTTTTGGTGTTTGACTATCGCCAAGCCAAAGGGTGAGAAGACGGAGCCTCTAGGTGCTGCAGCAACGCCCCGCTAGCACCTAGAGGCTCATTAGCATATTATAAAAGTCTTTATTTTGAGGGAACAGTGGCAGGCAGGGAGTTAAAAAGCATACTGTTATGTACTGCTGACATTAGCACATCACTAATGTCAGTCAGCTACATAACGATTTTTCTCATGACAGAAACCCTTTAAGATGGATGTGGAAAACGTTGGTCTTAAAGGGGTTGTCTTATCTTGCCATTAATAAGGCGAGATGAGACACAGTCCCGACCACCAGCCTGCCGGGAAACAGTAGAGAGCTCCAGCACTTGCTGTTTCAGTAGCTCCCATAGCTATGCTATTTCTGAGTTAGGAAAGCTGCATAGCTTGCTGTGCTACACTGTTTCGGTAGCTCTCATGCACCACAATGGGAGCTACTGAAACAGCAAACGCCGGAGCCCTCTGCTGTTTCTTGGCCGGTTGGTGGTCGGGACTGTGTCTCATCTCCTCTTAGTAATGTCGAGATGAGACAACCCTTTTAATAAATGTCCCCCTTAGGTTTTATTTACAAGATCCTTTCTTGGGGATGGCCATATTGGAGAAGCTGTCCTTCGTGCAGGCAAGAAAGTGTTCATTTCTGCTGCCCAAAAACAATGCAATGATCACTCGTTCTCATGCTGTGGATGTGATCACAGCATGTAAATGTAGTGTTTCACCCCCAGTGAATGAGAATCTAGTAGTTGGTAAGAAACGCTTCATTACCGATAATCGGCCGCTCCTCTGGCCATGTAATCCCACCATTATATCAGAATGGTACTAATTAGAGATGAGCGAATCGAAGCTGATGAAGTGGAATTCGTTCCGAATTTCAGAAAAAATTGGATTCGCACCAAAGCCAAATTTAACGAATCACATTTTTTCCTAAAATGGCAGCTGCACGTGTGCACATGCCATGCATCCAGCCAATCAGCAGCCAGCCAGCCCTGTGATGTCACAACCCTATTAATAGCGGCAGCCATTTTAGATTCTGCCATTTACCAGTGTACTTAGTGCAGGGAAGGATGTCAGCAGGCGCTAGGGACAGTGTTATAAAAAACGTCAAGTGCAGGGAAAGATTATTCAAGGTGTAGGGAAAGGATAGGAGTAGAGTTGAGCGGACACCTATATGTTCGGGTTGGACGAGTTCGGGTTCGGGACACGAACTTGACCCCGAACCCGAACCCCATTGAAGTCAATGGGGACCCGAACTTTTGGGCACTAAAATGGCTCTAAAATAGTCCTGGAAAGGGCTAGAGAGCTGCAAAAGGCATCAAAATGTGCTTAACCCCTTCAGGACACAGCCTTATTTCACCTTAAGGACCAGGCCATTTTTTGCAAATCTGACCAGTGTCACTTTAAGTGCTGATAACTTTAAAACGCTTTGACTTATCCAGGCCATTCTGAGAATGTTTTTTCGTCACATATTGTACTTCATGACACTGGTAAAATGAAGTCAAAAAATTTAATTTTTATTTATAAAAAAATACCAAATTTACCAAAGATTTGTAAAAAATTGCAAATTTCCAAGTTTCAATTTCTCTACTTTTATAATACATAGTAATACCTCCAAAAATAGTTATTACTTTACATTCCCCATATGTCTACTTCATGTTTGGATCATTTTGGGAATGATATTTTATTTTTTGGGGATGTTACAAGGCTTAGAAGTTTAGAAGAAAATCTTGACATTTTTCAGAAATTTTCAAAAACCCAATTTTTAGGGACCAGTTCAGGTCTGAAGTCACTTTGCGAGGCTTACATAATAGAAACCCCCCAAAAATGACCCCATTCTAGAAACTACACCCCTCAACGTATTCAAAACTGATTTTTCAAACTTTGTTAACCCTTTAGGTGTTCCACAAGAATTAATGGAAAATAGAGATACAATTTAAAAATTTCACCTTTTTGGCAGATTTTCCATTTTAATAATTTTTTTTCAGTTACAAAGCAAGGGTTAACAGCCAAACCAAACTCAATATTTATGGCCCTGATTCTGTAGTTTACAGAAACACCCCATATGTGGTCGTAAACCGCTGTATGGGCACACGTCAGGGCGCAGAAGGAAAGGAATGCTATACGGTTTTTGGAAGGCAGGTTTTGCTGGACTGTTTTTTTTGACACCATGTCCCATTTGAAGCCCCTCTGATGCACCCCTAGAGTAGAAACTCCATAAAAGTGACCCCATCTAAGAAACTACACGCCTCCAGGTATTCAAAACAGATTTTACAAATGTTGTTAACCCTTCAGGTGTTCCACAAGAGTTATAGGCAAAAGGAAATGAAATTTCAGAATTTCTATTTTTTGTCAAATTTTCAATTTGAATCCTTTTTTCCCAGTAACAAAGCAAGGGTTAACAGCCAAACCAAACTCAATATTTATGGCCCTGATTCTGTAGTTTACAGAAAAACCACATATGTGGTCGTAAACTGCTGTACGAGCACACGGCAGGGCGCAGAAGGAAAGGAATGTCATACGGTTTTTGGAAGGCAGATTTTGCTGGACTGTGTTTTTTGACACCATGTCCCATTTCAAGCCCCCCTGATGCACCCCAAGAGTAGAAAATCCAAAAAAGTGACCCCATTTTAGAAACTACGGGATAGGGTGGCAGTATTGTTGGTACTAGTTTAGGGTACATATGATTTTTGGTTGCTCTATATTACATTTTGGCACCGTTTTTATTTTTTGTTATTTACAACATTCATCTGACAGGTTAGATCATGTGATATTTTTATAGACCAGGTTGTCACAGACGATGTATACTTTTTTTTTATTTATGTAAGTTTTACACAATGATTTCATTTTTTAAGCAAAAAAAAATCATGTTTTAGTGTTTCCATAGTCTGAGAGCCATAATTTTTTCAGTTTTTGGGCGATTGCCTTGGGTAGGGTATGATTTTTGCGGGATGAGATGACGGCTTGATTGGCACTATTTTGGGGTGTATATGACTTTTTGATCGCTTGCTATTACACTTTTTGTGATGTAAGGTGTTTATTTAGCACAGTTTTTATTTTTTACGGTGTTCATCTGAGGGGTTTTTATAGAGCCTGTCGATACGGACGCGGCGATACCTAAAATGTATACATTTTTTCCCCCCTATTTTTTAACTTTATTTGGGGAAAATGATGTTTTTGTTTATTTTTACTTGAAACTTTACATTTTTTGGGGGGAAAACTTTATTTTTTCAACTTTTTTTTCACTTTATTTTTTGTCCCACTTTGGGATTTGAACTTTTGGGGGTCTAATCCTTTACAATGCATTCCAATACTTCTGTATTGTAATGCATTGGCTGTATGAGTAATACTGTGTGTATTACTCATAGAGCTTCCGGCCTGTGAGATCCAGGGGGCTGGAACTCACAGACATGTCACAGGAAGGCAGCGCGATGCCTTCCTTAGGCATCGCGCTGCCTTCCATGCCATCGGGGACCCGATGGCACGCCCGCATGGGGACCCGATGGCATGCCCGATCTCCGCCGCAAACCGCAAGTAAATCCGCAAACCGCAGGTCTGAATTGACCTGCGGTTTGCGGCGATCGCCGACACGGGGGGGGTCACGGGACCCCCCCGCGCATTTAGCCGAGGTGCCTGCTCAATGGTCCTTAAGTACCAGGACATCAGGCGTACCGATACGCCCTGTGTCCTGAAGAGGTTAAGAGCATGACAACTGTTCTGCAAACAAATGTGGATAGGGAAATGACTTAAAATAAAATGCAGAAAAATTAAAACTAACAATCTGGATCTAGGAGTAGGAGGTTGAGGAGGCGGTGGATGTGGCGGTGTAGGTTGACGTGGCGGTGTAGGCGGAGTAGGTGGAAGCGGCAGTGAAGGAGGAATAGGTAGCCAACACTGATTTGTGTTATTTTTTATTTTTAAATTGGAGTATCCCCCAAAATATTGGGACATATAACAAAATAAAACAAAGAATAAGTGCACTTGAGTACAAGAATGGATGGTTGAGGCTGATATAAATGTCTATTCTGCACAAGGTACGGACAAGTCCTGTGGGATCCATGCCTGGTTCATTTTAATAAACGTAAGCTTGTCCACATTGGCTGCGGCCTGTGATAATGCTCTCTGCCGTGCTAAACACACGTTCACACTATACACTGACTGCAGGGCAGGTCAGCACCTCCAAGGCTGACAAAGCTTTTCCACATTTGGGCCATGCTAACCCTGCCTTCTCAGATGCTGGTGGTGCCCCAGCTACGTTGGCAACCTCTTCCTCCTCCTCTGCCTTCACCTTGTGCTTCCACTGTGCCCCCTTCTGTCAGGTGGGAATGCCATCATCAGCGTGCGCTTGTAGTCGCGCATCTTCCGAACAGTAACAGATGTTTTCACTAAATTTAGTTCCCTGTCAGCAATGCAGAGCAGGGGTTCATTCACGGCAAAAGGGGGATCTTGTCACCCAGCAATAGAACAGAGGATTTTGAGAGATTTAGGCCCCTGTCACCCAGGCACAGCAGGGTTTCATTCATGGCAAAAGGGGGATCTTATCACCCAGCAATAGAACAGAGGATTTTGAGAGATTTAGGCCCCTCTCACCCAGGCTCAGCAGGGGTTTGTATATGCCAAAAATTGTAAAATGTCAACCGACAATTGAAAATAAGAATTTTTTCAATTTAGGGCACTAAAATTGGCACTTTTTTGCATTAAAATGGCTCTAAAATAGTCTTTGAAAAGGCTAGAGGGATGTAAAAGGCAGTAAAATGTGCTTAAGAGCATGGCAACTGCTCTGCAAACAAATGTGGATATAAATGTGAATTATAAAATAAAATAACTAAAAATTACAAATTATTAACCTGCTACTCAGAGAAGGAGGTGGATATGGAGTCGGAGGTTGAGGAGGCGGTGAATGTGGTGTTGTAGGTGGATGCAGCAATGGAGGAGGAGGTAGCTAACAATGTTTTTTTTATTTT
The DNA here is from genome assembly GCF_905171765.1 of Bufo bufo. Classification (NCBI taxonomy): domain Eukaryota; kingdom Metazoa; phylum Chordata; class Amphibia; order Anura; family Bufonidae; genus Bufo; species Bufo bufo. Next base: position 98,996,850 of record NC_053392.1, on the reverse strand, counting down.
TTTTATTGAGGTAGGTAGCCCCCAAAATATTGTGACAAACAAAAAAAAAGAAAACAAAGAATCATTGCACTTGACTTGAGTACAAGAATGTATGTTTGATGGTGGTATAAATGTTTATTCTGCACAAGGTACAGACAAGTCTTGTGGGATTCAAGCCTGGTTCATTTTAATGAACATGAGCTTGTCCACGTTGGCTGTGGACAGGCAGCTGCGCTTGTCTGTGATGACGCCCCCTGCCGTGCTAAATACACGTTCAGATAATACACTGGCTGCAGGGCAGGCCAGCACCTCCAAGGCGTAAAGGGAAAGCTCAGGCCATGTCCCCAATTTGGAGACCCAGAAGTTGAAGGGGGGCAGACCCGTCATTAAGTACGTGTAGGCGTGTGCACACATACTGCTCCACCATGTTGGTGAAATGCTGCCTCCTGCTAAGACGTTCCATATCAGCTGGTGGTGCTGGTTGTTGTGGCATGCTGACAAAGCTTTTCCACATGTCGGCCATGCTAACCCTGCATTCTGAGGTGCTTGTACTCGCGCATCTTACGATCACGCTCCAGTGACAGAATTAAGGACGGTACGTTGTCCTTGTAACGGGGATCCAGCAGCGTGGCCACCCAGTAATCAGCACAAGTTAGAATGTGGGCAACTCTGCGGTCGATGCGGAGACACTGCAGCATATAATCGCTCATGTGTGCAGGCTGCCCAGAGGCAACGAAAAGCTGTCCTCTGTGGGAGGTGTATCGTCTGTGTCCTCTGCATCCCCCCATCCACGCACCAGTGATGGCCATGAGCTGGTCTGGGTGCCACCCTGCTGTGAACATGGTTCCTCCTCCTCCATCTCCAACAGCGCAACAAGGAACACAGGTCTCGCATGGAGGCCCAGTCATTGGTGGTGAAGTGGTGCTGTTCTGCCGAGCGACTCACCCGTGCGTGCTGCAGCTGAAACTCCACTATCGCCTGCTGCTGCTCGCACAGTCTGCCCAGCATGTGCAAGGTGGAGTTCCACCTTGTGGGCACGTCGCATATGAGGCGGTGAGCGGGAAGGCTGAAGTTACGCTGCAGCGCTGACAGGCGAGCATCAGCAAGGTGAGAACACCGAAAGCGCGCACAGACGGCTCGCACTTAATGCAGCAGCTCTGACATGTCAGGGTAATTTTTAAGGAATCTCTGCACCACTAAATTCAGCACATGCGCCAGACAAGGGATGTGCGTCAAACCGGCTAGTCCCAGAGCTGCTACGAGATTTTTCCCATTATCGCACACCACCAGGCCGGGCTTGAGGCTGACTGGCACAAACCACTCATCGGTCTGTTGATCAAGGCCCGTCTACAGCTCCTGCGCGGTGTGGGGTTTGTCCCCCAAACAGATAAGTTTTAAAACTGTCTGCTGTCGTTTACCCCTGGCTGTGCTGAAGTTGGTGGTGAAGGTGTTACGCTGACCGGATGAGGAGCTGGTAGAGGATGAGGAAGCAGAGTAGGAGGAAGCAACAGGAGGCAAACTGAAGCGCCCTGCAATCCTTGATGGTGGAAGGAAATGTGCCAAACTGCTATCCCCCTCAGGCCCAGCCGCCACTGCATTTACCCAGTGTGCTGTTATGGAGATATAACGGCCCTGACCATGCTTACTGGTCCACGTATCGGTATTCAGGTGCATCTTGCAACAGATTGCGTTGCGCAGTGCACACCTGATTTTGTCCCCTACTTGGTTGTGAAGGCAAAAGATGGCTCGCCTTGAAAAGTAGAGGCGGCTGGGCACGACGTACTGTGGGCAGCCACCGCCATAAGGCTTTTAAAACTATCCGTCTGCACCAGACGGAATGACAGCATTTCAAAGGCAAATAATTTAGAAATGCTGGCATTCAGGGCTAGGGATCGCGGGTGTGTAGGGGGGTACTTCCTCTTCCTCTCCAGCGTTTGGGATATGGAGAGCTGAACGCTTCCGTGGGACATTGTGGAGATGCTTGGTGACCCAGGTGTTGGTGTTGCTGGCAGATCCTCTGTTTGTGGGGTGCCAGGTGGCATTGTCACTCCAGAGGTGGATGAAGAGGCTGCGACTAGAGTTGAGCGAACACCTGGATGTTCGGGTTCGAGAAGTTCGGCCGAACTTCCCGGAAATGTTCGGGTTCGGGATCCGAACCCGACCCGAACTTCGTCCCGAACCCGAACCCCATTGAAGTCAATGGGGACCCGAACTTTTGGGCACTAAAAAGGCTGTAAAACAGCCCAGGAAAGAGCTAGAGGGCTGCAAAAGGCAGCAACATGTAGGTAAATCCCCTGCAAACAAATGTGGATAGGGAAATGAATTAAAATAAAAATTAAAAATATTAAAATTAACCAATATCAATTGGACAGAGGTCCCATAGCAGAGAATCTGGCTTCACATCAGCAGAGAATCAGTCTGTTCATGCCATAGCAAAGAATCTGGCTTCATGTCAGCAGAGAATCAGTCTCTTCATGCCATAGCAGAGAATCTGGCTTCATGTCAGCGCAGAATCAGTCTTCATGTCATAGCAGAGAATCAGGCTTCACGTCACCCACCACTGGAACAGGCCACTGTCACATATTTAGGCCCCGGCACCCAGACAGAGGAGAGAGGTCCCGTAACAGAGAATCTGGCCTTATGTCAGCACAGAATCTGTCTTCATGTCATAGCAGAGAATCAGGCTTCACGTCACCCACCACTGGAACAGGCCACTGTCACATATTTAGGCCCCGGCACCCAGACAGAGGAGAGAGGTCCCGTAACAGAGAATCTGGCCTTATGTCAGCGCAGAATCAGTCTTCATGTCATAGCAGAGAATCAGGCTTCACGTCACCCACCACTGGAACAGGCCACTGTCACATATTTAGGCCCAGGCACCCAGGCAGAGGAGAGAGGTCCCGTAACAGAGAATCTGGCCTTATGTCAGCACAGAATCTGTCTTCATGTCATAGCAGAGAATCAGGCTTCACGTCACCCACCACTGAAACAGGCCACTGTCACATATTTTGGCCCCGGCACCCAGACAGAGGAGAGAGGTCCCGTAACAGAGAATCTGGCCTTATGTCAGCACAGAATCTGTCTTCATGTCATAGCAGAGAGTCAGGCTTCACGTCACCCACCACTGGAACAGGCCACTGTCAAATATTTAGGCCCCGGCACCCAGACAGAGGAGAGAGGTCCCGTAACAGAGAATCTGGCCTTATGTCAGCGCAGAATCAGTCTTCATGTCATAGCAGAGAATCAGGCTTCACGTCACCCACCACTGGAACAGGCCACTGTCACATATTTAGGCCCAGGCACCCAGGCAGAGGAGAGAGGTCCCGTAACAGAGAATCTGGCTTCATGTCAGCACAGAATCTGTCTTCATGTCATAGCAGAGAATCAGGCTTCACGTCACCCACCACTGGAACAGGCCACTGTCACATATTTAGGCCCCGGCACCCAGACAGAGGAGAGAGGTCCCGTAACAGAGAATCTGGCCTTATGTCAGCACAGAATCTGTCTTCATGTCATAGCAGAGAATCAGGCTTCACGTCACCCACCACTGGAACAGGCCACTGTCACACATTTAGGCCCCGGCACCCAGACAGAGGAGAGGTTCATTCAACTTTGGGTTGCCCCGCAATATAATGGTAAAATGAAAATAAAAATAGTATTGAATGAGGAAGTGCCCTGGAGTAGAATAATATATTGTTAAGGGGAGGTAATTAATATCTAATCTGCACAAGGGATGGACAGGTCCTGTGGGATCCATGCCTGGTTAATTTTTATGAACGTCAGCTTGTCCACATTGGCTGTAGACAGGCGGCTGCGTTTGTCTGTAATGACGCCCCCTGCCGTGCTGAATACACGTTCAGACAAAACGCTGGCCGCCGGGCAGGCCAGCACCTCCAAGGCATAAAAGGCTAGCTCTGGCCACGTGGACAATTTGGAGACCCAGAAGTTGAATGGGGCCGAACCATCAGTCAGTACGTGGAGGGGTGTGCACAGGTACTGTTCCACCATGTTAGTGAAATGTTGCCTCCTGCTAACACGTTCCGTATCAGGTGGTGGTGCAGTTAGCTGTGGCGTGGTGACAAAACTTTTCCACATCTCTGCCATGCTAACCCTGCCCTCAGAGGAGCTGGCCGTGACACAGCTGCGTTGGCGACCTCTTGCTCCTCCTCTGCCTTCGCCTTGGGCTTCCACTGGTTCCCCTGTGACATTTGGGAATGCTCTCAGGAGCGCGTCTACCAACGTGCGCTTGTACTCGCGCATCTTCCTATCACGCTCCAGTGTAGGAAGTAAGGTGGGCACATTGTCTTTGTATCGGGGATCCAGCAGGGTGGCAACCCAGTAGTCCGCACACGTTAAAATGTTGGCAACTCTGCTGTCGTTGCGCAGGCACTGCAGCATGTAGTCGCTCATGTGTGCCAGGCTGCCCAGAGGTAAGGACAAGCTGTCCTCTGTGGGAGGCGTATCGTCATCGTCCTGTGTTTCCCCCCAGCCACGCACCAGTGATGGGCCCGAGCTGCTTTGGGTGCCACCCCGCTGTGAACATGCTTCATCCTCATCCTCCTCCACCTCCTCCTCATCCTCGTCCTCCTCGTCCTCCAGTAGTGGGCCCTGTCTGGCCACATTTGGACCTGGCCTCTGGTGTTGCAAAAAAACCTCCCTCTGAGTCACTTCGAAGAGACTGGCCTGAAAGTGCTAAAAATGACCCCTCTTCCTCCTCTTCCTCCTGGGCCACCTCCTCTTCCATCATCGCCCTAAGTGTTTTCTCAAGGAGACATAGAAGTGGTATTGTAACGCTGATAACAGCGTCATCGCCACTGGCCATGTTGGTGGAGTACTCGAAACAGCGCAACAGGGCACACAGGTCTCGCATGGAGGCCCAGTCATTGGTGGTGAAGTGGGTCTGATCCGCAGTGCGACTGACCCGTGCGTGCTGCAGCTGAAACTCCACTATGGCCTGCTGCTGCTCGCACAGTCTGTCCAGCATATGCAAGGTGGAGTTCCACCTGGTGGGCACGTCGCATATGAGGCGGTGAGCGGGAAGGCCGAAGTTACGCAGTAGCGCAGACAGGCGAGCAGCAGCAGGGTGTGAACGCCGGAAGCGCACTTTATGCAGCAGCTCTGACATGTCGGGGTAGTTGCGAATGAACTTCTGCACCACCAAATTCAGCACATGCGCCAGGCAAGGGATGTGCGTCAAACCGGCTAGTCCCAGAGCTGCAACGAGATTTCGCCCATTATCGCACACCACCATGCCGGGCTTGATGCTCACCGGCAGCAACCACTCGTCGGTCTGTTGTTCTATACCCCGCCACAACTCCTGTGCGGTGTGGGGCCTGTCCCCCAAACATATGAGTTTCAGAACAGCCTGCTGACGTTTACCCCGGGCTGTGCTGAAGTTGGTGGTGAAGGTGTGTGGCTGACTGGATGAGCAGGTGGAAGAAGAGGAGGAGGAAGAGACAGGAGGCAAAGAATGTTGCCCTGCGATCCTTGGCGGCGGAAGGACGTGCGCCAAACAGCTCTCCGCCTGGGGCCCAGCCGCCACTACATTTACCCAGTGTGCAGTTAGGGAGATATATCGTCCTTGGCCGTGCTTACTGGTCCACGTATCTGTGGTTAAGTGGACCTTGCCACAGATGGCGTTGCGCAGTGCACACTTGATTTTATCGGACACTTGGTTGTGCAGGGAATGCACGGCTCTCTTGGAGAAGTAGTGCTGGTTGGGAACAACATACTGTGGGACAGCAAGCGACATGAGCTGTTTGAAGCTGTGTGTGTCCACCAGCCTAAATGACAGCATTTCATAGGCCAGTAGTTTAGAAATGCTGGCATTCAGGGCCAGGGATCGAGGGTGGCTAGGTGGGAATTTACGCTTTCTCTCAAATGTTTGTGAGATGGAGAGCTGAACGCTGCCGTGTGACATGGTTGAGATGCTTGGTGACGCAGGTGGTGGTGTTGGTGGTACATCCCATGTTTGCTGGGCGGCAGGTGCCAACGTTCCTCCAGAGGCGGAAGGAAGAGGCCGAGGCGGCGGCAGCAGCAGAAGAGGCCGAGGCGGCGGCAGCAGCAGAAGAGGTAGCAGGGGGAGCCTGAGTGAGTTCCTTGTTTTTAAGGTGTTTACTCCACTGCAGTTCATGCTTTGCATGCAGGTGCCTGGTTATGCAGGTTGTGCTAAGGTTCAGAACGTTAATGCCTCGCTTCAGGCTCTGATGGCACAGCGTGCAAACCACTCGGGTCTTGTCGTCAGCACATTGTTTGAAAAAGTGCCATGCCAGGGAACTCCTTGAAGCTGCCTTTGGGGTGCTCGGTCCCAGAAGGCGGCGGTCAGTAGCAGGCGGAGTCTCTTGGCGGCGGGTGTTCTGATTTTGCCCACTGCTCCCTCTTTTGCTACGCTGTTGGCTCGGTCTCACCACTGCCTCTTCCTCCGAACTGTGAAAGTCAGTGGCACGACCTTCATTCCATGTGGGGTCTAGGACCTCATCGTCCCCTGCATCGTCTTCCACCCAGTCTTGATCCCTGACCTCCTGTTCAGTCTGCACACTGCAGAAAGACGCAGCAGTTGGCACCTGTGTTTCGTCATCATCAGAGACGTGCTGAGATAGTATTCCCATGTCCTCATCATCAGGAAAAATAAGTGGTTGTGCGTTAGTGCATTCTATCTCTTCCACCCCTGGGGAAGGGCTAGGTGGATGCCCTTGGGAAACCCTGGCAGCAGAGTCTTCAAACAGCATAAGAGACTGCTGCATAACTTGAGGCTCAGACAGTTTCCCTGATATGCATGGGGGTGATGTGACAGACCGATGGGCTTGGTTTTCATGCGCCATCTGTGCGCTTTCTGCAGAAGACTGGGTGGGAGATAATGTGAACGTGCTGGATCCACTGTCGGCCACCCAATTGACTAATGCCTGTACCTGCTCAGGCCTTACCATCCTTAGAACGGCATTGGGCCCCACCAAATATCGCTGTAAATTCTGCTGGCTACTGGGACCTGAGGTAGTTGGTTCACTAGGACGTGTGGCTGTGGCAGAACGGCCACGTCCTCTCCCAGCACCAGAGGGTCCACTAACACCACCACGACCATGTCCACGTCCGCGTCCCTTATTAGATGTTTTCCTCATTGTTCCCGTTCACCACAATTTTGAGAATGGCAAATTTGGGAATAGTTTTTCAACCCAGAACAAAAAGTGTGCTTTTACGGTCACTACAAATAACTTGACCAGCTAAAACAGTACAGATTTGGTTGAATAGAAATGTGAGGCCTGTTTTTTTTTGCGCTGTGTGACAGGTATAGGTTTAATCACAGAATTAGACTTGTATCTGCACGGTAGCGTGTGTGTTAAGTTTTTCTGAATGACACTATCAGCACCTTCAATGTAAGATATCCTTTTTGGGATAGATTTCAAGTAGGCCTCATATAGCAGAAACTAGTTATTTTGAGAATGGCAAATTTGGGAATAGTTTTTCAACCCAGAACAAAAAGTGTGCTTTTACGGTCACTACAAATAACTTGACCAGCTAAAACAGTACAGATTTGGTTGAATAGTAATGTGAGGCCTGTTTTTTTTTTGCGCTGTGTGACAGGTATAGGTTTAATCACAGAATTAGACTTGTATCTGCACGGTAGCGTGTGTGTTAAGTTTTTCTGAATGACACTATCAGCACCTTCAATGTAAGATATCCTTTTTGGGATAGATTTCAAGTAGGCCTCATATAGCAGAAACTAGTTATTTTGAGAATGGCAAATTTGGGAATAGTTTTTCAACCCAGAACAAAAAGTGTGCTTTTACGGTCACTACAAAGAACTTGACCAGCTAAAACAGTACAGATTTGGTTGAATAGAAATGTGAGGCCTGTTTTTTTTTGCGCTGTGTGACAGGTATAGGTTTAATCACAGAATTAGACTTGTATCTGCACGGTAGCGTGTGTGTTAAGTTTTTCGGAAGGACACTATCAGCACCTTCAATGTAAGATATCCTTTTTGGGATAGATTTCAAGTAGGCCTCATATAGCAGAAACTAGTTATTTTGAGAATGGCAAATTTGGGAATAGTTTTTCAACCCAGAACAAAAAGTGTGCTTTTACGGTCACTACAAATAACTTGACCAGCTAAAACCGTACAAATTTGGTTGAATAGAAATGTGAGGACTGTTTTTTTTGCGCTGTGTGACAGGTATAGGTTTAATCACAGAATTAGACTTGTATCTGCACGGTAGCGTGTGTGTTAAGTTTTTCTGAAGGACACTATCAGCACCTTCAATGTAAGATATCCTTTTTGGGATAGATTTCAAGTAGGCCTCATATAGCAGAAACTAGTTATTTTGAGAATGGCAAATTTGGGAATAGTTTTTCAACCCAGAACAAAAAGTGTGCTTTTACGGTCACTACAAATAACTTGACCAGCTAAAACAGTACAGATTTGGTTGAATAGAAATGTGAGGCCTGTTTTTTTTTGCGCTGTGTGACAGGTATAGGTTTAATCACAGAATTAGACTTGTATCTGCACGGTAGCGTGTGTGTTAAGTTTTTCTGAATGACACTATCAGCACCTTCAATGTAAGATATCCTTTTTGGGATAGATTTCAAGTAGGCCTCATATAGCAGAAACTAGTTATTTTGAGAATGGCAAATTTGGGAATAGTTTTTCAACCCAGAACAAAAACTGTGCTTTTACGGTCACTACAAATAACTTGACAACATAAAACCGTACAAATTTGGTTGAATAGAAATGTGAGGCCTGTTTTTTTTTGCGCTGTGTGACAGGTATAGGTTTAATCACAGAATTAGACTTGTATCTGCACGGTAGCGTGTGTGTTAAGTTTTTCTGAATGACACTATCAGCACCTTGAATGTAAGATATCCTTTTTGGGATAGATTTCAAGTAGGCCTCATATAGCAGAAACTAGTTATTTTGAGAATGGCACATTTGGGAATAGTTTTTCAACCCAGAACAAAAAGTGTGCTTTTACGGTCACTACAAATAACTTGACCAGCTAAAACAGTACAAATTTGGTTGAATAGAAATGTCAGGTCTATTTTTTAGGCGCTGGGTGACAGGTCAACTTGCCCCTGATGTAGTATATGGCCAAATAATAACCACACTATTGATGGTTAAATGCACTTGGGTGACACAGGCTCAGCCTGCACCAGATGTAGTATATGGCCAAAAAATAACCAGACTGTTGATGGTTAAATGCACTTCGGTGACACAGGCTCAGCCTGCAGCTGATGTAGTATATGGCCAAAAAATAACCAGACTGTTGATGGTTAAATGCACTTCGGTGACACAGGCTCAGCCTGCAGCTGATGTAGGATATAGCAAAAAATAACCACACTATTGATGGTTAAATACACTTGGTGATAGCTTGTGCTGGCGCACCACAAGCCACAAAATGCCGCCGATCACCCCAGAAAAAAGTGATCTAAAAACGCTCTGGGCAGCCTCAAAAAAGTGAGCAAGTCGATATTAGCACTTCAATGATCCATAGCTGCAGATCGATCACAGAATGAAGTCTTTTGGAGGAGTTAATCTGCCTAATCTCGCCCTAACGTCGCAGCAGCAACCTCTCCCTATGCTTGAATCAGCAGAGTGACGTGCAGCGCTACGTTACCCAAGCTTATATAGAGGCTGGGTCACATGCTGCACTGGCCAATCACAGCCATGCCAATAGTAGGCAAGGCTGTGATGGCCTCTTGGGGCAAGTAGTATGACGCTTGTTGATTGGCTGCTTTGCAGCCTTTCAAAAAGCGCCAAGAAAGCGCCGAACACCGAACCCGAACCCAGACTTTTACGAAAATGTTCGGGTTCGGGTCGTGTTACGGACACCCCAAAATTCGGTACGAACCCGAACTATACAGTTCGGGTTCGCTCATCCCTAGCTGCGACTGCAGAAGAAGAGGAAGCAGGAGGAGCCAGAGACCTTTCTTGGTTTTTGAGGTGTCTACTCCACTGCAGCTTGTGCTTTGCACTTAAATGCCTGGTCATGCAGGTTGTGCTCAGGTTGAGAACGTTTATGCCTCGCTTCAGGCTCTGATTGCACAGCGTGCAAACCACTCGTGTCTTGTTGTCAGCACATTGTCTGAAGAACTGCCACGCCAGGGAACTCCTTGGAGCTGGCTTTGGTGTGCTCGGTCCCTTGCTGCGGTGGGCAGTAGGAGGCATAATGCTAGAGGACGGCCGATCCGCTTTTGCACCCTGCTCCCTCTTCTGCTGTGCTGGTGGCTCTGTGCGACCACCGCCTCTTCCTCCGAACTACATCGGTCACTCGCATGACCTTGATTCTATGTCGGGTCGAGGACCTCATCATCCTCCACATCATCTTCCACCCAGTCTTCACCCCTGACTTCCTTGTCAGTCTGCACGCTTTCGAAAGCCCCAGCAGTTGGCACCTGTGTTTCTTCATCTTTTGAGACGTGCTGCGATGGTCCTCCCATGTACTCATCTTGAAAAATAAGTGGTTGGGCATCGGTGCACTCAATCTCTTCCACTTCTGGGGCAGGGCTAGGTGGATGGCCCTGGGAAACCCTGCTAACAGAGTCATCAAAAAGCAGAAGAGACTGCTGCATGACTTGGGGCTCAGACTGCTTGGCTGATTTGCAAGGGGGTGAGGTGAAAGACTGATGGACATCGGCTGCAGGTGCCAACTGTGGTCTTTCAGCAGGAGACTGGGTGGGAGACAATGTGAAGGAACTGGATCCACTGTCAGCAACCCAATTTACTATCGCCTGTACTTGTTCAGGCCTCAATATTCGTAGAGCAGCATTAGGCCCGAACAAATACCGCTGCAGGTTTTGTCGCCTACTCACACCTGAGGAAGGGGTTTCACTTGTGCGTGTAGCTGGCACAGATCGACCACGTCCTCTCCCTGCAACAGGAGCTCCACCAGCATCACCACGACCTGTGCCACATCCCTTATTTGACGCTTTCCTCATATTTTTTGAATTTAGGATCTTGCCCTAAATTGGTGTTTAATTAATAGTAAAAAAGAATGACAGTATGTAAAGGGTGTATCTCACACGGCCTGAACCAGACTTGGCCTCAAATAAAGCTTTCTTTGCACAAAATGGCTGTATTTCAAATGGCTGTATTTCAAATGGCTGTATTTCAAATGCCTGATTCAAAACCGTGTATGTATAGGGGGGATCACACACGCCCTGAATCAGTGAAGTCCAGAAGTAAATACTGTATATCTTTGCACAAAAAGGCTGTATTTCAAAAGGCTATATTTTAAATGCCTGATTCAAACCCCTGTATGTAAAGGGAGTATCTCAGAGGGCCTGAACCTCTGTAGGCCTGAAGTAAATATATCTTTGCACAAAATGGCTGTATTTCAAAAGGCTGTATTTCAAATGCCTGATTCAAACCCCTGTATGTAGGGGGGTATCTCACACGGTCTGAACCAGTGTAGGCCTGAAGTAAATATATCTTTGCACAAAAAGGCTGTTGTCACTGGTGAAGTTTGCCGATAGCTGGAACTTATGTATAAACGAGCGACTGGCTTGATCCCAAACTAAGGAGCTTATAGGTGAGCCCTATAAAACCCTAAGAGCTCTCCCTGACTGCTATGTACATGCAAGGGTCTCGATGGTAGACGATTGCATGCCCACGTACCTAAGTCTGTGTGACACCTGAAAACCCTATAATAGTGAGGGGACACGACCACCGGCTCCCTGCACTTAATACGGACGGAGTCGGGGTCACCTAGAATCAAGCCAGCAAGGAAAAACAATAAAGTAAAGGACTTATCTGAGCAAAAAGCAGAAGCAGCCTCCAGCAGTGAACACTTCATCCAGGAAGTAGTATAAACCGCAAAGTGAGGCAGTATGGGAGGTAATATAAAGGAAGACGATTAGTCTAAATAAGTGACACCTGGCAGAAGGAAAGGAGATGAGAAAGTGAAACCAAAACAAAGAAAATCATACAAGAGGTAGAGAAGAACGTCTGCCAGACCTTCTCACAGAACTGGCGGTGACAGCTGTATTTCAAATGACTGTATTTCAAATGCCTAATTGAAACCCCTCTATGTATAGGGGGGATCACACATGCCCTGAACCAGTGTAGGCCTGAAGTAAATATATCTTTGCATAAAAAGGCTGTATTTCAAATGGCTGCATTTCAAATGCCTGATTCAAACCCCTGTATGTAGAGGGGGGATCTCACACGCCCTGAACCAGTGTAGGCCTGAAGTAAATATATCTTTGCTCAAAAAGGCTGTATTTCAAATGGCTGTATTTCAAATGCCTGATTCAAACCCCTGTATGTAGGGGGGTATCTCACACGGTCTGAACCTGTGTAGGCCTGAAGTAAATATATCTTTGCACAAAAAGGCTGTATTTCAAATGGCTGTATTTCAAATGCTTAATTCAAACCCCTGTATGTAGAGGTAGTATCTCAGAGGGCCTGAACCTCTGTAGGCCTGCAGTAAATATATCTTTGCACAAAATGGCTGTATTTCAAATGGCTGTATTTTAAATGCCTAATTCAAACCCCTGCGTGTAGAGGAGGTATCTCACAGGGCCTGAACCAGTGTAGGCCTTAATTCAATATTGGTGCAACAAATGGCGGTATTTAAAATTTCTGAATGTAACTCAAATGTATTAAGGGTGTATCTCACAATGACATCTGCATCAAAGGCTGCCAACTAAATTTTTTGTGCCCAAATGAGTGCTTGTTTAAAAACTGAATTTGACAGCAGTATATAAGGCTACTTTCACACTTGCGTTCAGAGCGGGTCCGTCTGGTATCTGCACAGACGGATCCGCTCCTATAATGCAAATGCTTAGATCCGTTCAGAACGGATCAGTTTGCATTACCATGAACAACGGGTCCGTTGCATTACCATGATAATGCAAACGGATCCGTTTTGACTTTACATTGAAAGTCAATGGGAGACGGATCCGTTTGAAAATTGAGCCATAGTGTGTCAACTTCAAACGGATCCGTCCCCATTGACTTACATTGTAAGTCTGGACGGATCCGTTTGCCTCCGCACGGCCAGGCGGACACCCGAACGCTGCAAGCAGCGTTCAGGTGTCCGTCTGCTGAGCGGAGCGGAGGACAAACGCTGCCAGACTGATGCATTCTGAGCGGATCCGCCTCCACTCAGAATGCATTAGGACTGGACGGATCCATTCGGGGCCGCTTGTGAGAGCCTTCAAACGGAGCTCACAAGCGGAGCCCCGAACGCTAGTGTGAAAGTAGCCTAAGCCTGTAATTTCACATGTGCTGATGCTGCAAGGCCTGAAAATAGTGTTTTTTTGTCAAATAAGTGTTTTTTTCAAACCCCAGAAAATGATGGGTTTATTTCTAGCTTAAATTGCACACTGACTAATACAGATGTTGTAGTTTGCCCCAAAAAAATGGTGATTTGCAATGTCCCAAAAGCTTAGATGCAGTGCTGGTTCACTGAGCATGCATAAAACCGCCGCCACCCACCTAACTAACAGAATTCTAAAAGTTAGTATTTTTGGTCAATGAGCTCAGGGCAGGGTAAAACGATAGTGCCCTGCACCCACACAACTATTTGAGCAGGGTTCAATAGGGGAGGTTACAGCCTGGGTAATAGGAACATTCCAATTGCACCTTGCTGCACTGACTGGGGATCCAAATTGCCATTATACAGCTCTGTAATTCCAGCAAACCTTTCTTATTAGGGTACAAGTGCTGTTTGATACAGCCATTAACAGAGTTTATTACAAGGAAATATTTCTGTATCTTATTTGCTCTTATGCGGTGCAGTTATATGTCCTAAAGCATTTTTTTGCTTGTATTAGTGGGAAAAAAAGGGCTTATTAACTGTTGTGTGGTAAAGTGCTAAAATTACAGCCCTTTTTGGCGTGTACTAGTGGCAAAAGTAAAATATATTTGCCGCTCAGTGGTGCAGTTATCTGTTCTAAAGCCTTTTGTGGCGTGTATTTGCAGAAAAAGAAAATATATATTTGCCGCTCAGCGGTGCAATTATCTGTTGTAAAGCCTTTTCTGGCGTATATTAGTGAAAAAAGAAAAAAAATATTTGCCGCTCAGCGGTGCAGTTATATGTTGTAAAGCCTTTTGTAAATGTTAAAACATAGGGGCACACCAATATAAACGAAAGTAATCCTGAGAGTGCAGAAGGGTGGTGAAAAATGGTACAACATACACCTGACCCAAGAGAGAGTCAAAAGAACCACCCTATGAATGCACATCCAACAATAACCAAGTAATAAAATATATAAAGTTTATTAGACACATCAACAAACACACATTTTAAAATTGTATACAAAAATGAACAGCGTGTCGGTGTGAGAATAAATATCAATTCAAGTCCAGCAATTTTAAATAGGATTATATATAATGGGTTAAGGGGTAGAGAATACTAAAGTCCAGCTATGCAATAACCCTTTATAGACAGATTGCACTTTTAATAATAATTCCACAACAAAAAAGGTCCACCAATGTCCCGATGTACATGGATCCACCAAGAAAAAACATGCTCATTAACTAGATAGGGGAACTATCCCTGAGTGCATGCCCTAAGGCTAGACCCTCTGCCCAGGGGCGACCCCTGATGGTGGGGACCCCCTTCCCTCGATCCTAGGCTAGCAACTCCTATATTGCCCTATTTTAAGTGGGCTAATATTTATAAGACTAAGGTGGACTCATGTACATCCCGACAAATAGGCCCCAACACACATCAAACAATGCACACTGTATACAGCCCTAATGGTATGATTAACCAAGAGGCACAGGGTGCATGAGACTAACTAATTAAAAACGACACCCTAATTTGATGTTCTCCGATATCACAGAAAATATTAAATGACTAACCCCAACGCGTTTCCCCCACGGTGTGGGATCATCAGGGGGTGAATAATTTTATATAAATAGTTCAGATAGATGAAAAGTAATAGACTGAAAGACGTAGAACGGATGGAGACCCAGAATATACTAGGGTATCCATATATTGGATCTTAAAAGGCCGTTCAGCATTCAGTGGTGTCAAATCACAAACAACAATGAAATTAAAAATGGATCAGATGGTATTATTAGGAGGAGAGGGAGGAAGAGTAAATATCGCATCCACTGGCATGTGAGTCCAAATCACGCGTAAGTTGAATTCAAGGTAGATATCTGCAAAGAGAAAAAGATACACATATATATATATATATATACATGTATATATATACTAATGTATGAACACCTCTAATTCTTATTAGGTGAATAACCGCCACCAGAATTATGAGCCCCATCAAGGGGATAACTCACTGTGTCCGGGAATAGCTCAGTGTATGAGATAGACACAGTTTGTCCTGCAAAACAAGCCATTCCGACTATATGTCACCATAAAGATAATGGTGTCCACCGCGTCCATATAAGTTTAATGATGCGATAAACTAGAACAAAAGCATATATAGTATTGCTGATAGATTGTTAAACTAACGGAAACACCACTGAAATCAAGGGAACAAGGATACCTTTGATACGTTATTGATAGGGTATGTTAGGAATTATACATGTTAACATGTTTACTGCCACCTGTAGGCTATATTGATATGACAGTTGTTAACCTTTGTCATATTGTTTGTGTCTGAATAAAGTTTATTGAATTACCTCACATCGCCTCAGGAAACATGGTGTCAGAAGTGGGGAGGGCTTGGTGTTTTAGAAACCACTAAAGTCCTAATATCAGAACAAAAGATCAACAAGAATAGTTTCCTCCTGTAATTTATTAATAAGATACACACAGTGTTACAGAAAAATGGCTGCAAACAACTTCCCTGTGCCGTCTCCCATGAACTGTAAAGGGGACCTGGCAGTTAACTGGACATATTTCAAATCCCAGTGGGAAGATTATGAGGGTGGCAACTGAACTTGATAAGAAAGACTCCGAGGTAAGGATAGCGACCCTGCGCTCAGTGATGGGGAGAGACGGTCTGCGTATTACCAGCACCTCTCACTCTCTGATGCGACACAGCAGGACACAGTGAAAACTCTGGATGCATTACAGAGCCATTTTATGCCTTCACTAACATCATTTATGAGAGGTACATATTCAATACCACAAACCAAGGGCCCATTGGAAACTATAGATCAGGTATGTGACTAGCTGAGGCAGCTCGCCGCTACATGTGAGTTTGGAGGTATTACGATGGTGAACTTATCAGAGACAGAATAGTTCTGGGATCAAAATACATTAATGCTAGAAAGCGAATGCTCAGAGTACCAGACCTGATCAGATGTAGATACTGTGGAAACAACCACCCCTGGGGCAGAGACCACTGTCCTGCATATGGAGAAACCTGTAGTAATGCAAAAAGCAAAACCATTTTTTCTAGAGTATGCAGGCAGAAAGCAAATGGCAGAATACATATGGCTGCACAGATCAAGAGCAGCAGCTCAGAAGAATCAGTATTCACTATTATTCATCAAATAGGAGCAGTAAGCAGTCCGGGGTCACAGTGGTTTGTACCACTAGAACTCAGCATTGACAGAGAAGCAGGGGAAAGGTTACACTGTCAGTTAGACTGTGGGGCCACCTGCAACCTTATGACATACAAAGACTATTGCAAAATTGTTAAAGAAGGAAAGCCAACATTACAGAAGAGTAATGTCAAATTAAAATGGTACAATGATACCTGTATGATACCTATGGGCCAATGTAATCTAAATTGTACATATAAAGATAAAACATATCCACTGCAATTCCAAGTTGCAATTCCTCACTGAGGAAGGAGCGAGTTTGAGCTCCGAAACATGTTTGGGTGAACAAGCATATGAAGACTGAAACTATACAGCTGGAATTCAACCTAAAGAACTTACTAATATTTACAAAGCCGAACCCCGGCAGCTGAAATAAAGAAGTTGAAAGGCGATTTAAACACTGAAGGGGCGTTATCAATACTAAATAGAGACGCCGCCATAACATGTGCACGCCCGACTTTTAAATCAAGCTGCGACCGGAGGAGCCGAACCACAAAGGTCAGTCTGTTCTCAGAACAGGAGCGGGACGCCGCACCTGAAAACAGCTGACCGTGAGTAAATAAACAGCTAATGTGTATAATCAAACGAGACTGTATCTGAATATCCTTATTACATAAGGAGGAAAAAAGACACCTAGCTACTCACATCAATAGCGGAATCCTCATAACGGTTGCAATTGAGAACATTGTTGCTACATTGTTACTACACTCCAGAGTCATTTAAAATCTCCAAACAAATAGTGGAACATACTATATGGGGATTGTTACATGGAACCATTGCCACTAATCCAATGATATTCCTGCTTTTTATTTATTTATTGCTGCTATCATCGCTGCTATCCTCCAACTGCTATTTATCAATTGATATCGCTGTTATTTATGAATTGCCGTGTATATTGCTGCTAGAATTATTTTTATCTCTTGTTTTATGCGTATATATTTTTATGCTTATATAATTCTATTTTTAACATTTAATAAAATTGCCTTCCATGAACCCATAAATAGAGTGCCTGCTCACCATTTACTTTATTTAAACCTATTTATAATTGAAAAGGGTGAGGTCAAATTGAGCAAGAGCACCTTCTCTCCAGAAAACCAGTGGAGAGCCGCCTTCTTTTGTTATACATTGTATATGCATGCCAGAAGTTTAATCAGTACTTACATGGAAAAAATATTATTAACATTGAAGACTGATCCATAAGCCTGTAGAGAGCATTTTTAAAAACCTCTCCTAGGTAGCACCAAAACGTCTACAGCGCATGATGCTACAGTTGCAAAAATACAACCTTAATGTGGTTTACCAAAAAGGATCAGAAAAGTATATTGCAGACTTCTTATCAAGAGCAGCATTACCTCACAAAACAATGGAAAAGGACACCCCAGATTATGAGATTTATTTTTTTTTTTTTTTCAAACGTTTTTATTGGTGTTTTTTTAACCACTTAAGGACCACAGGTTTATACCCCCCTAAAGACCAGGCCTTTTTTACAAAATCGGCACTACACTACTTTCACCGTTTATTGCTCGGTCATGCAACTTAACCACCCCAAATTAATTTTACCTCCTTTTCTCTCACTAATAGAGCTTTCATTTGGTGGTATTTCATTGCTGCTGACATTTTTACTTTTTTTGTTATTAATCGAAATTTAACGATTTTTTTGGCAAAAAAATGACATTTTTCACTTTCAGTTGTAAAATTTTGCAAAAAAAAACGAGATCCATATAGAAATTTTGCTCTAAAATTTATAGTTCTACATGTCTTTTGATAAAAAAAAAATGTTTGGGTAAAAAAAAATTGGTTTGGGTAAAAGTTATAGCGTTTACAAACTATGGTACAAAAATGTGAATTTCCGCTTTTTGAAGCAGCTCTGCCTTTCTGAGCACCTGTCATGTTTCCTGAGGTTCTACAATGCCCAGACAGTACAAACCACCCACAAATGACCCCATTTCGGAAAGTACACACCCTAAGGTATTCGCTGATGGGCATAGTGAGTTCATAGAACTTTTTATTTTTTGTCACAAGTTAGCGGAAAATGATGATTTTTTTTTATTTATTTTTTTTCCTACAAAGTCTCATATTCCACTAACTTGTGACAAAAAATAAAAACTTCCATGAACTCATTATGCCCATCACGAAATACCTGGGGTCTCTTCTTTCCAAATTGGGGTCACTTGTGGGGGTAGTTATACTGCCCTGGCATTCTAGGGGCCCAAATGTGTGGTAAGGAGTTTGAAATCAAATTCTGTAAAAAATGACCAGTGAAATCCGAAAGGTGCTCTTTGGAATATGGGCCCCTTTGCCCACCTAGGCTGCAAAAAAGTGTCACACATCTGGTATCTACGTACTCAGGAGAAGTTGAGGAATGTGTTTTGGGGTGTCATTTTACATATACCCATGCTGGGTGAGATAAATATCTTGGTCAAATGCCAACTTTGTATAAAAAAAATGGGAAAAGTTGTCTTTTGCCAAGATATTTCTCTCACCCAGCATGGGTATATGTAAAATGACACCCCAAAACACATTCCCCACCTTCTCCTGAGTACGGAGATACCAGATGTGTGACACTTTTTTGCAGCCTAGGTGGGCAAAGGGGCCCATATTCCAAAGAGCACCTTTCGGATTTCACTCGTCATTTTTACAGAATTTGATTTCAAACTCCTTACCACACATTTGGCCCCTAGAATGCCAGGGCAGTATAACTAACCCCACAAGTGACCCCATTTTGGAAAAAAAAAACCCCAAGGTATTCCGTGAGGGGCATGGCAAGTTCCTAAAATTTTTTTTTTTTTGTCACAAGTTAGTGAAAATGATGATTTTTTTTTTTTTTTTTTTTTTCATACAAAGTCTCATATTCCACTAACTTGTGACAAAAAATAAAAACTTCCATGAACTCACTATGCCCATCAGCGAATACCTTGGGGTCTCTTCTTTCCAAAATGGGGTCACTTGTGGGGTAGTTATACTGCCCTGGCATTCTAGGGGCCCGAATGTGTGGTAAGGAGTTTGAAATCAAATTCTGTAAAAAATGACCTGTGAAATCCGAAAGGTGCTCTTTGAATATGGGCCCCTTTGCCCACCTAGGCTGCAAAAAAGTGTCACACATCTGGTATCTCTGTATCAGGAGAAGTTGAGGAATGTGTTTTGGGGTGTCTTTTTACATATACCCATGCTGGGTGAGATAAATATCTTGGTCAAATGCCAACTTTGTATAAAAAAATGGAAAAGTTGTCTTTTGCCAAGATATTTCTCTCACCCAGCAGGGGTATATGTAAAATGACACCCCAAAACACATTCCCCACCTTCTCCTGAGTACGGGGATACCAGATGTGTGACACTTTTTTGCAGCTAGGAGGGCCAAAGGGGCCCATATTCCAAAGAGCACCTTTCGATTTCACAGGTCATTTTTTACAGAATTTGATTTCAACTCCTTACCACACATTTGGGCCCCTAGAATGCAGGGCAGTATAACTACCCCACAAGTGACCCCATTTTGGAAAGAAGAGACCCCAAGGTATTCGCTGATGGGCATAGTGAGTTCATGGAAGTTTTTATTTTTTGTCACAAGTTAGTGAATATGAGACTTTGTATGAAAAAAAAAAAAAAAAAAATCTGCATTTTCCACTAACTTGTGACAAAAAATAAAAAATTCTAGGGAACTTGCCATGCCCCTCACGGAATACCTTGGGTGTCTTCTTTCCAAAATGGGGTCACTTGTGGGGTAGTTATACTGCCCTGGCATTTTCCAGGGGCCCTAATGTGTGGTAAGTAGGTAAATGACCTGTGAAATCCTAAAGGTGCTCTTTGGAATATGGCCCCTTTTGCCCACCTAGGCTGCAAAAAAGTGTCACACATGTGGTATCGCCGTATTCAGGAGAAGTTGGGGAATGTGTTTTGGGGTGTCATTTTACATATACCCTTGCTGGGTGAGAGAAATATCTTGGCAAAAGACAACTTTTCCCATTTTTTTATACAAAGTTGGCATTTGACCAAGATATTTCTCTCACCCAGCATGGGTATATGTAAAATGACACCCCAAAACACATTCCCCAACTTCTCCTGGAGTACGGCGATACCAGATGTGTGACACTTTATTGCAGCTAGATGCGCAAAGGTGCCCAAATTCCTTTTAGGAGGGCATTTTTAGACATTTGGATACCAGACTTCTTCTCACGCTTTGGGGCCCCTAGAATGCCAGGGCAGTATAAATACCCCACATGTGACCCCATTTTGGAAAGAAGACACCCCAAGGTATTCAATGAGGGGCATGGCGAGTTCATAGAAATTTTTTTTTTTGGCACAAGTTAGCGGAAATTGATATTTTTTAATTTTTTTCTCACAAAGTCTCCCTTTCCGCTAACTTGGGACAAAAATTTCAATCTTTCATGGACTCAATATGCCCCCACGGAATACCTGGGGGTGTCTTCTTTCCGAAATGGGGTCACATGTGGGGTATTTATACTGCCCTGGCATTCTAGGGGCCCTAAAGCGTGAGAAGAAGTCTGGAATATAAATGTCTAAAAAATTTTACGCATTTGGTTTCCGTGAGGGGTATGGTGAGTTCATGTGAGATTTCATTTTTTGACACAAGTTAGTGGAATATGAGACTTTGTAAGAAAAAAAAAATAATAATTCCGCTAACTTGGGCCAAAAAAATGTCTGAATGGAGCCTTACAGAGGGGTGATCAATGACAGGGGGGGTGATCAATGACAGGGGGGGTGATCAATGACAGGGGGGTAATCAATGACAGAGGGGGGGGGGATCAATGACAGGGGGGGTGATCAATGACAGGGGGGGTGATCAATGACAGGGGGGGTGATCAATGACAGGGGGGGTGATCAATGACAGGGGGGGGTGATCAATGACAGGGGGGGGGACCAATGACAGGGGGGGTGATCAATGACAGGGGTGGGTGATCAATGACAGGGGGGTGATCAATGACAGGGGGGTGATCAATGACAGGGGGGGGGTGATCAATGACAGGGGGGTGATCAATGACAGGGGGTGATCAGGGAGTCTATATGGGGTGATAACCACAGTCATTGATCACGCCCGTGTAAGGCTTCATTCAGACGTCCGTATGCGTTTAGACGGATCCGATCCATCTATCAGTGCATCCGTAAAAATCATGCGGACATCTGAATGGAGCTTTACAGGGGGGTAATCAATGACAGGGGGGTGATCAGGGAGTCTATATGGGGTGATCACCACAGTCATTGATCACGCCCCTGTAAGGCTTCATTCAGACGTCCGGATGCGTTTTGCGGATCCGATCCATCTATCAGTGGATCCGTAAAAATCATGCGGACATCTGAATGGAGCTTTACAGGGGGGTAATCAATGACAGGGGGGTAATCAATGACAGGGGGGTGATCAGGGAGTCTATATGGGGTGATCACCACAGTCATTGATCACGCCCCTGTAAGGCTTCATTCAGACGTCCGGATGCGTTTTGCGATCCGATCCATCTATCAGTGGATCCGTAAAATCATGCGGACATCTGAATGGAGCTTTACAGGGGGTAATCAATGACAGGGGGGTAATCAATGACAGGGGGTGATCAGGGAGTCTATATGGGGTGATCACCACAGTCATTGATCATGCCCCTGTAAGGCTTCATTCAGACGTCCGGATGCGTTTTGCGGATCCGATCCATCTATCAATGGATCCGTAAAATCATGCGGACAACTGAAATGGAGCTTTACAGGGGGTGATCAATGACAGGGGTGTAATCAATGACAGGGGGGTGATCAGGGAGTCTATATGGGGTGATAACCACAGTCATTGATCACTGCCCCTGTATGGCTTCATTCAGACTTCCGGATGCGTTTGGGCGGATCCGTACATCTATCAGTGCATTCCGTAAAAATTCATGCGGACATCTGAATGGAGCTTTACAGGGGGGTATCAATGACATGGGGGTGATCACCACAGTCATTGATCATGCCCTGTAAGGCTTCATTCAGACGTCTGTATGCGTTTGCGGATTCCGATGCCATCTATCAGTGCATTCCGTAAAAATCATGGCTGTACATCTGAATGGAGCCTTACAGGGGGGTGATCAAAGACAGGGGTGTAATCAATTGACAGGGGGGGTGGATCAGGGAGGTCTATATTGGGGTGATCACCACAATCATTGATCACGCCCCAGTAAGGCTTCATTCAGACGTCCGGATGCGTTTTGCGGATCCGATCCATCTATCAGTGCATCCGTAAAAATCATGCGGACATCTGAATGGAGCTTTACAGGGGGGTGATCAGGGAGTCTATATGGGGTGATCACCACAGTCATTGATCATGCCCCTGTAAGGCTTCATTCAGACGTCCGGATGCGTTTTGCGGATCCGATCCATCTATCAGTGGATCCGTAAAAATCATGCGGACGTCTTAATGGAGCTTTACAGGGGGGTAATCAATGACAGGGGGGTAATCAATGACAGGGGGGGTGATCAGGGAGTCTATATGGGGTGATCACCACAGTCATTGATCACGCCCCTTTAAGGCTTCCTTCAGACGTCCGGATGCGTATTGGCGGATCCGATCCATCTATCAGTGATCCGTAAAAATCATGCGGACGTCTGAATGGAGCTTTACAGGGGGGTGATCAATGACAGGGGGGTAATCAATGACAGGGGGTGATCAGGGAGTCTATATGGGGTGATCATGGGTGATCAGGGGGCTAATAAGGGGTTAATAAGTGACGGGGGGGGGGTGTGTAGTGTAGTGTAGTGGTGCTGGTGCTACTTTTACTGAGCTACCTGTGTCCTCTGGTGTCGATCCAAACAAAGGGGACCACCAAGGACCATGTAGCAGGTATATTAGACGCTGTTATCCAAAACAGCGTCTAATATACCTGTTTAGGGTTAAAAAAAACACATCTCCAGCCTGCCAGCGAACGATCGCCGCTGGCAGGCTGGAGATCAACTCTCTTACCTTCCGTTTCCTGTGAGCGCGCGCGCCTGTGTGCGCGCGTTCAGGACAGGAAATCTCGGCTCACAGCGAGATGACGCCTATTGGCGTTAGCGTAGCCTGGGGGAGCCGCCGCAATGACGCCTTTCGGCGTTACAGTTGCGGGAAGAGGTTAAGTAATACACATTACAATAAAGTCGCAGTACAATCTGCTCTCCAACAGTCAGTTATAAAAACAACAACTAACCGTATAAACATAACAGTTTTTACAATTAAAGCATTGAATATTTTAGACATCATCCACGTTTGGTGCCAGTATTCCGCCATGTAATGATTGATATTTCACCATATAGCCTTGTACATATGTGTTTTCATCCTTATCAATTGAATTGAATATCCACCTCTTCCAATTAACATTTGCAGAGTCTTCCTTTTGTTTTAACTAATGGAAATACTCCCTTTTACTCATGGGGTACATTTATTGGTAGTCCTTTGCGCAACTACATGCCCCCACTTGTTGAGGACGCACTTCAATCAACTCTGAACTATCTGCTCACTATCCCTTGACACAATAACTAGAAGTTTCCACAACTGCCACTGTTTTGAAATATTTGGAAGAACCATTCCCTAAAGCTATGATTTTCTCATATAGCAACTGTGTTATTGATAGTTGATATCAAATCTTTTAACCTAGGTGTTTTCCTGGGATTTCCATCTCTGCAGTATCATTAGTTATTGCTAGAACACATATAACACCTTACCAATTTCCTATCTTCCACCGGAAGATGTGTCACTCCAATTAGAAGTAGGGCAAGTTGTGGCGTCCACTTAAGCTTCCTTTGGAGCAGCTTGTTCAACAGTTCCTCACATTCTTCCCAGTACTTAGAGATCATAGTGTACCCCTCCCTCCACATCCCCTCCAACAATCCCCTGACACCCCTACATACATGTGGCATAATCTTTCAGGGGTGTAATACCATTGTAGGATAGTTTTTAAAGCCGATTCCACATGGCTAGAGCAATGTAAGTGGGAGTTGATCATTTTTATTGTTTTTTGCCAATCATTTTCTGCTATAGTGATGTTCAGGGAGCTTTCCCATTTACGCATAGGGTGAGACTTCCTGAATTGTGTTGGTTGGAGTAATGATTCATACAACTTTTTGATTCCTTTGATTCTCCAGAAAGGTACAACATCCCTTCTTGACTACATCTCACCTTTGATGGAATTAGTGATTGTACCAAATGCCAAATTTGTAAGTACTTAAAGAAATCTGATTTGGGTATCAGCAATTGGTTCTGCAGGGTTTGGAAAGACTTCATCGTCCCATTTTCAAAAAGCCATTCTATATTGCTTTTGACCTCTATGTTCCATTCTGAAAGATCCGCATGTGGGAGTAATGCTCTGATCAGAGAGAATGGAATTGAAGATAATTTTGGCTTATACCCCTCTCCATTCATATTATGGAACTGTTTCCATGCCATCACCGATGCCCAAATTACTGGGTTTAAGTTTTTAGGGGTCTGAATATCCCAGAAAGGTATATACACTAAGTCTGGTAAGGTAAAGGGTGCTGCTTGCGCTTGCTCCACTTGAACCCAGGGAATCTCGACCTTTTCTTTGTACCAACTCCTAAGCATGGACACTAACGTGGCAATATAATATCGTTCCATGTCTGGGACCGCCAGACCACCCATTGCCCGGGGTCTCTGAATTATACTACTTGCTATCCTCGGCCTCTTATTTCTCCAAATATATTTGGAGAGTATTTGTTGCACCTTTCTAAAGAACCTTTTTGGCAGCAAAATTGGGACCGTGCGGTATATATACAAGAAGCGAGGAAGTATGAACATTTTAAAGGCCGCAATCCTTCCTAACCATGAAGTTTCATGTTTATGGAACTCTTCTATGTCTTTACCTACTTTTGCCAATAGGGATTCATAGTTAAGGTCGTATAGTTTTGACATTGATGCAGACATGCTAGTGCCCAGATTTTGGATACTGTCTGTGCACCAGTCAAAGTCCCATTTGTCTTTGAAAGATTGTATCAGAGTGTTTGGGACATGTATCGGCAGTGCTTGTGTTTTGGAGGAATTAAGGTGGTAATATGAAAGATTGCCATATAATTCTATTTGGTTCATAACCGCTGCTAATGATTTTTCTAGGCTAGATAATGACAGCAATACATCATCCGAGTAGAGCGAAATTACATGCTCTTGTCCTCCAATTTTAATCCCTGAAACTGATGGGTCCAATCTAATCGCCTGAGCTAGTGGTTCCATTGCTATAATGAAAATCAGAGGCGACAATGGGCAGCCCTGTCTGGTACCGTTGGTCAGCTCGAACATCTTTGACAGGGCTCCATTGACATAAACACTAGCTGTGGGGTCATTGTATAAGGCCCCAATCGCGGATATGATAGGGCCACTGAATCCCATAGCCGAGAGCACCGAGAAGGCAAACGACCACCTAATTCGGTCAAATGCCTTCTCGGCATCCAAGGCCAGCACCAATAAAGGGGTGTTTTGTTGCCTGACTTGGTGGAATATGCCCAGCATTCTTCTAGTATTAAAGTAGGATTGGCGAGTTGGGACAAAACCTGTCTGATCCTTGTGAATTATAGAAGGGAGTATTGTGGCTATCCTAAGAGCCAGGAGTTTGGCGTATATTTTTATGTCCTGGTTTAATAGCGATATGGGCCTGAAATTTTGCGGTCTGTCCGCCGTTTTACCTGGTTTAGGTAAAGTAATAATGATTGCTTGTAAGTTCTCCTTAGGGAAATTTCCAGAGGACAAGGCATGTTGACAAAAATCTTTCAGGAAGGGGCTCAGTATATGCACAAACTTTTTGTAGTAATGGCTTGCAAAGCCGTCTGGGCCGGGGGCCTTATCTTGGGGCAAAGATTTAATCACTTTCACAATCTCCTCCTCTGTTATCGGGGTATTAAGGAATTGGAGTTGAGTATCAGTTAATGTAGGTAGATTTAGGGAACTGAGATATCTACTTACCATGTCTTTCAAGATTGGAGAAGTAGGTATGGAGTTCCTTAGATTATATAAGTCATGGTAATATGACTGGAAGCCTTCTGCTATGTCCTGTGGGGCGTACAATTTGGTTTGTGTTTTGGGGTGTAGAAGGTAATGTATCCTACTTTTTGTTCTTTTGGCCTTTAAGCTAGCCGCCAGGAGTTTCCCCGCCTTATTCCCTTGAGAATAGTATTTTGCCTTGGTTCTCCTAAGACCCTTCTCATAAGAGTCTAGCATATGGTTCCTTAACTCTTGCCTAATTTGTTTTAGTGCCTCTGCATTGGGGGGGGGAGGGGTCATTTTTGTTCCTTTCTTCCAATAATTTTAATTTTGTGAGCATTTGTGACATGGCCTCTTCTAGTTTCCTTTTTCTCACCGCCCCTTGTTGTATGAATGACCCTCTGATACACGCCTTATGGGCGTTCCACAATATCGCAGGGTTGGTAGTATCTTGCTTGTTAAGAAGGAAGAATTCTTTCAAATCCGATTCAATGCGCTGACCATGCTGTGGACAAGACAATAGTATGGATTGCTCCTCCAGAGATATTTTGAGGAATAGTTGTTATCCTCTGATATTTTCACTGTAATAGCAGCATGGTCAGACCATTTAATCTGCCCTATCTCCGCTTCCATCACTCTAGGTAACGTCATCCTGTCTCCCCAGAACATATCTATACGAGAGTATACATTATGTACCCCTGAATGGAACGTGAACTCTCTATCTGCAGGATGCCTAATACGCTATACGTCAAACAACTCCGCCTTCCAAATAACATCGCTTAAAGACTGAACTGATCTGCAGGAGGAGGATGTCGAGTCTATTTCAGGGTCTACAGTCAAATTGAAATCTCCAAATATCAGTAATTGTCCCTTCTTTTTCCTGTTGACTATTTTTAATACTTGCCTCACAAATCTCGTTTGGCCTTTGTTAGGGGCGTATATCGATACCAGAGTAAAGGGGAAGTTGTTCAAGGTGCATATCAGCATTACATATCTACCTGCTGAGTCACTTACATGTTCTATCAATGTGAATGCCAGGGTATTTTTTATAGCTATTAGCACTCCCCTAGTTTTGGAGTTAGAATGGGCTTGAAAAATATAGGGGAACTGATTGTTTTGTAATCTGTGTGCATCCTTTTCTATCAAATGGGTTTCTTGTATTCCCAATACATCACAATTAAGGGATCTGACCTCCCTCCACAAATGCGATCTGCGCATTGGGCTATTCAAACCATTAGCATTAATACTTGCAAAGGTTATTACCATAATGAAGCAATTTAAAACGCAAGGTATGAAAGTCGCACAGTAAACTGTAAAGAAGGTGCAAGACGCCTCCCAGCCAGCGCGCCTGCAGCCATAGTACGAAGATGGTGGAGCATAGTACAGGCATAAGTTTAACATCATTCATGGACGTATCTTCCCATATCATTGCTAAAAAAAGCTAAAAATAATAATAATAATATGTAACCAAAAACATAACCTGTAGGTATATTCGTGAGAACCAACAGGCTCCACGTGAACCTAAATAACTTGGGGTATCAAAGTCCCGTCTGGAAGCCGTCGGTAATAGCCTGTTCGGCGGATCACCTCTCCGCCATTTGCACTAAAGATTAGACCACCCTTGGTGAGCCTCTTCAACTGGCAGTGTCCCAATCTCTCCGGATTTTCTCAGGATGACCCCGGCGCTGTTCCATCTGCGGATCAATAGGAATGTCCCAGCTCTGCAGAATTTTCTTCCTTCCTCCACTGTTTTAATAGCAGACAGTTCTCCCATGGTGATAAATTAGAAGGCGTACAGGGAACCCCCACCTATACTGGATTTTGGCTTTTTGTAAGCAGATGTGATGGGATCAGGCCCTTCTTTGCCTAAGCGTAGTAGCCGACAGGTCAGCATATAGAGATATTTTGTGATACGGTGCAGGAGACCACCATTTTTTCTGGCGGAAGACATCAGCTGCTCCTTTACAGTGTAGAAATGAACTCTAGCAAGAACATCCCCTTGGCACAGATCATCCATTTGTCTGGACGCGGGACTCTGTGTGCCCTGTCGATCTCTAAATCTCCTTCATTTGCAGTGGGGCAGAACGCATTGATCAGTTCTTTAACATATAGAGGAATATCTTTGGCCCCCACATTTTCTGGGATGCCCCTTAGTTTAATATTGTTGCGTCTGCTACGATCCTCTAGATCCGCCAATTTGCTTTTTAAGGCCTCCACCTCGTTCTCCAGGGCATAATGAGCATCTATAAGGTCGTTATGAGAGCCTGCAAACTCCCCAAATTTGCGTTCCAGATGGTCTGTTCTGGCCCCAAGCTCCTCCACCCACTTTACTCAAGGGCGCCACTATCAAACGCATGTCATGCAGGAAAGAGCGTCTCTGTACTAAAAGCATGTCTCTCATGGCGGTGTCTGTCAGGGCTATGTTAGCTACTGGCATTGCTAAAATTTCTGCTTCCCCCATAACCTGTGAGTCCCCATTAGATCTTAGAGTACCTGCGCCAGCTATCCCTTCCTCAGGAGAGCCTTTCAGAGGAGTGGAGTGCAGGGATTCCTCTGCTTCCGAAGTCGCTTCTCTCCCATGTGGCCGACCTCCCGCTGCTGTGCCGCAGGCTCCCTCTTGCCCGATATGTGAATCTCTGATTCCGGGTGCAGGTCTTGGGGATTTCGGTGTGGTAAGTTCTTCCACATAGTTTGGGTGACTAGCTGCTTGGGCGTCTTCCTCTTTGTCGCTGTCCGCAGCGTTCTCCTCCCCGGCGCCATCTTGGGATCTTCCCGCCTCTCGGGTGAAGTAAAACTTCGTCAGTTGCGGGTGTTTCTGTCCCTTTCTTTTTCTCCCGGTCATGCTCAGGGAATGTTCGGTGCCTTGTCTGTCTGGTTTTGGTGTGTTCACCATGGGTTTTGTCGCTTTTTTAGGTCGCTGGGTGTAGTGCTAACTCCGGAGCTGCAGCACACTACATCCGCGCGCCTCAGCAGCCAGACCACGCCCCCTATGAGATTTTCTTGATGCAATCAGAGGATGCCTTTTCTAAGGAACTGGAAGAGATAAACTTTGCAGAATATCTAAGAGTGTCTGATTTGCGCCTACAACAAATTCAGAAGTTCACAGAACAAGATGAAGTCTTGCAAGCATTATAAACTACTGTTCTTACAGGATGGCCAGACCAAAAAGAAAAAATACCGATTTGTATCAGGGACTACTGGGGCTTTAGAGATGAGATAAGCATACAAAATGGAATTCTGTATAAAGGACACAGAGTCATCATACCAAAAAACATGCGCCCAGAAATGATTGCGAGGACTCATTCTAGCCACTTAGGAATAGAAGCATGCCTTCGCAAGGCCAAGGATGTCATCTTTTGGCCACACATGGGCCCAGAGATTATAGAGGCAATAAAGAACTGTAACACTTGCAATGAGTATATGCATAAACAAACAAAAGAACCTCTGATGACTCACAAATTGCCCACTCTACCCTGGAGCAAACTAGGCATGGACTTATTTTCCTTAACAGGACAAGATTACTTAATAATTGTTGATTATTATTCAGATTTCTGGGAAATTGATTTAGTTTCTGATACCACCTCTAAAACAATTATAGATTGTTGCAAAGCACATTTTAGCAGACATGGAATCCCTGATTCTGTAATTACAGATAACGGACCACAGTTTGTCAGCTCAGAGTTTGCACGATTTTGTAGAGAGTGGGAATTTGAACATCTTACATCATCCCCATATCACACTCAGTCCAACGGTAAAGCTGAAGCTACTGTAAAAATAGCAAAAACACTCATAAAGAAAGCTAAACGAGATGACAAGGATATCTGGAAAGCGGTTCTTGACTGGAGAAATACCCCATCAGAAGGCACCAGCAGTAGTCCTGTACAACGGCTAATGTCAAGAAGGACCAGGACTTTACTTCCGACTGCTCAGAAACTGCTGTTTCCAAAGGTTATAAAAGGAGTGGTCGAGAACCTAACTGAAAGACGCAAAAAAGCAAAGGCATATTATGATAAAGGAGCCAAGGAACTTCCTGAACTAAGCATTGGTCAGCCAGTGCGAATACAACCATTGCCGTCGTCAACAGATGAAATTTGGCGACAAGGTATTTGTTTGGAGAAAGTTGCTCCACGATCTTATAAAGTGGAAGCAAATGGACAGTTGTACAGAAGGAATAGGAAGTTTCTGAGAACTGCAGATGACAAATCTGACATTGAAATAAGTGAAGTGATTACACCAGGTACATCTCCAGATGAGACAACTCCCGAAGAAACAGGGATGGATGATCATATGCAACAATGTGAAGCTCCTGCCACACTAAGACGTACTAGAACTAGGGTTATTAGAACACCAACAAGATATAAGGATTTTGTATGCTAGATACATTATAAAAAACATTGTCACCTTTGGAATGTATTGTGGTATCCAATCATCTTATGTTATATATTACTTGATTTCACAAGAAAGGGAGGATGTTAGGAGTTATACATGTTAACATGTTTACTGCCACCTGTAGGCTATATAGATATGACAGTTGTTAACCTTTGTCATATTGTTTGTGTCTGAATAAAGTTTATTGAATTACCTCACATCACCTCAGGAAACAGGGTAAGTGGCCTGTCCATTGTGGTTCTCCTGAACGGCGGAAAACGTATATTAAAGCATACACATAGCAGTGACCTATTCCTGTACCAGGAACATGTTTGCAGGGATTACTCACAGTTAGAGCCAGTCATGGTGCTTCCCTCAATTCTGCTCCTCCTAGGGTCCAATGTCAGACCTCTCAGAGACAGCCCCTCCTTATATATCCACAACCCCAATCACCTATTCCCTGAATATACCTGTACCAATGAAGATAATTGAGTTAAAAGGCCTTCGATGTGGGCGTGCGTTCCACTGTGGAACGCACACCCGGATATCCGGTGGAAGCATCGGTGCTGTATCTAATACTTCTGAATAGAGCGTGCGTTCCACTGTGGAACGCACGCCGCGATCTCACAACACGGAAGTGGCCCAAGGAAATGACGTAGTCTGTGCGTTCCAGTATGGAGCGCATCTCAATATGGAACGCATCAGCTGGCCGTAAGGGTCTGCGGTCAGGTAAGGCACACGCCTAATGCCATCCTGTCAGATCGCAGAGCATATTACGGACCTTAGAGTATAGGAGACAATGAATTAATCTCCATTAAATTATGGATAACTTAAGTTACCTAAATGCATATGATAATTAGTGCAGTTAGGAATCTATCTGAGTATTTATGATACAGACATATCAAGAGATCCTTCATATAGTTCGGACATCATTTCATGGCATCAAAAAGACCCCCATAAAAGATGATCAAGCTAGCAGGGATGATAACATTTGGTCCAGATCCAGGGAAGAAGGGGGGGGGGGGCAAATAATTAAATATGGGGGGTGAAACATGAGAGGGAAAGACATCTAATGAAACTAGTACATAGCTGCGAACATCGATATCAACAACCACCTGTTATGATAAATCAGGGGTTTGTCATAACATCAGCGAAACTGATAATATTCACTGTATACAATATTTAATGTTCTGGTGTTTCACACAACAAGCCCAGTTATGAGGACAACAAAAGTCAAACGAGCCTCAAGATTACAAGGGAAATAGAGGGAGGGAAAAGGGGGGGGAGGGGAAGAGGGGATTAAAGGATGTAGACAGATTCCAGATGGATTATGATATGCAAAAGGCCAACAGGCCAAAAAGTCGGTAAACGGGTGAGTGACCTAATCAAAAGACAAACACAGGGGTCACAAGAAGCATGAAAAAGTAAGCCTTTCGTTGAGTCCGCGGGGGGATTGGGACCGGAGTCTATGGATCAATTCACTGTCCTTCTGTAGGATCCTCCTATCCCAATCACGCCCGCGTGGAGACGGAGGTACCATTTCAAGTACCGTAAAGCTCAGTGATCTAGGGTCACCTCCATGGATGTCATTGACGTGTACCGCCACAGGTGTGGCCTCCTGTTTCCTTACATCATTGACATGCTCCAAAATTCTCCTTCTAAATTCCCTAGTTGTCTTTCCAACATAGTCCATGGGACATGCACACTGACAGAGATAAATAACTCCCTTCAATCTGCAATTAATAAAGTCACGAACCAAGAATGTTTGCCCCGTCACCGAACCTGTGATTGTTTTTGCGGTATTCAGGAACTCGCACGCTTTGCACCCTCCACATTTAAAAATGCCCGTGGGTTTCCGGTCAAGCCAGGTACCAACCTTGGCAGGTGGTGTGAAGTGACTCGAGACTAAACGATCCTTCAGACTCCTACCTCTTCTATAGGAGATGGCTGGGTAGTCTGTAACAATCTCAGAGAGGTCAGGGTCCATTCTCAGGAAGGGCCAGTATTTGCCTAGGATTCTTTTCACATCATAATTTGCAGCGTCAAAGTTAGAGATGATTCTGGTCGGTTGGGGGCAGTGAGTCATCCTAGTTCTGGGGGTTAATAGTTCATTCCGATCCCTGGTTGCTGCATGCTTAAAGGCATCGTTCAGGACAGGCTGTGGATAGCCTCTAGCCACAAACCTGTCCCGTAGAGCCCTAGACTCTCTAAAAGAAGACTCATCACTGGAGCAGTTCCTACGCACCCGGAGGTATTGACCTCTTGGAATACCCCGTTTGAGAGGGGTAGGGTGGTAGCTGGTCCAGTGTAAGAGGGAATTAGTGGCTGTGATCTTCCTGTATATGTTTGTCGATAGCCTATCGCCGACTTTTGTTACTTTCACATCCAGGAAGGTAATACTGGAGAGATTGTGTTCAGAGGTGAACCGGAGTCCTATCTCATTTCTGTTCAGGTCGGACACAAATCGCTTGAATTCAGTCAGTTCTCCCTTCCAGACAACAAACACGTCGTCTATAAAGTGGGTCCAGAACTGAATGTTACTGGACCACCAGACGACGTGATCGGGGAAGACATGAGTATCCTCCCACCAGCCCAGGAAGAGGTTGGCATAGGTTGGGGCGCAAGGACTGCCCATCGCCGTCCCCCTGAGCTGGTGGTAGAATTTAGAATTGAATAAAAAGAAGTTATGGGTAAGGGTATATTCCAATAACTTAACGATGAACCTGTTATGTGAATTATATTGTATCCCTCTGGTACGCAAGAAATACTCAATGGCCCTTAGGCCATACTGATGAGGGATCGAGCTATATAAAGACTCAACATCAATGCTCCCCAGGATACATTCTGGGTCAAGGTTGAGAGCGTCTATTTTGTTGAGGAAGTCCATTGTGTCCCTCGTGTACGCAGGGAGGGACACAACGAACTCCCTCAAAACCTTGTCCAAATATACCCCACAATTCTGTGTCAATGAGTTGACCCCTGATACTATTGGGCGTCCCTTCAACGGGGTAACCCCTTTATGGATCTTGGGGAGCCCGTAGAAGGTCGCTATCAGGGGTTTGGTGGGCAGTAGGAATTTGAATTCAGATACACTGATCACTTTTTCATCCGAGCCAATTAATAAAATCTGTTTAATTCCGTCAGAAAGGACTGGGTGGGGTTGGTCGGCAGGATCATATAACCCTCTCTGTCCTTCAAGAGGTCAAGACACATGTGCATATATATATCATTATCAAGGACAACCAGGTTGCCCCCCTTATCTGATGGTTTTATTACAATGGTGCGATCTTGTTCAAGCGATTTTAGTGCCTGCATCTCGATCAAAGAGAGGTTAAAGGATTTTGGACCAAGATTTTAAAGTTGTTCAAGGTCATTCGTCACCATTTGTAAAAAAATATCCACATGCTCGTAATTTGCAGGGGGAGGCATTCTTTTACTTTTAGGTTTCAGAGTGGTAAAGGGGCCTGAACCCGTGATACGGTATGGTCTCTATTAAGTTCAGTAAGAGTCTGAAGGTCATCAAAGTCACCCTCCTCCAGGCCAAGTCTATTACACGTCTCCCTATTTGAAACCTTAAAGAACTTATGCCACTTGAGCCTCCTGCAGAAGAGGTGAAGGTCCCTAGTCCACGAGAACAAATTGAAGTTAGTGGTAGGTACAAAGGACAGACCCCTCTTAAGGACCCCCACCTCTTCCGGAGTGAGGCCCCTAGCTGACAAATTAATGATTTGGAGGTCCGCTATTGACCCCTGTCCGTCCGACCACGGTCTCGTAATTGATAGGGCATCACACTCTTCTCTAAAAAAGAGTAATCCCTGCAAACATGTTCCTGGTACAGGAATAGGTCACTGCTATGTGTATGCTTTAATATACGTTTTCTGCCGTTCAGGAGAACCACAATGGACAGGCCACTTACCTGGGGATGATGTCTACCCTATCAATAACGTATCAAAGGTATCCTTATTCCCTTGATTTCCGTGGTGTTTCCGTTAGTTGAACAATCTATCAGCAATACTATATATGCTTTTGTTCTAGTTTATCGCATCATTAAACTTATATGGACACGGTGGACACCATTATCTTTATGGTGACATATAGTCGGGATGGCTTGTCTTGCAGGACAAACTGTGTCTATCTCATACACTGAGCTATCCCCGGACACAGTGAGTTATCCCCTTGATGGGGCTCATAATTCTGGTGGCGGTTATTCACCTAATAAGAATTAGAGGTGTTCATACATTAGTATATATATACATGTATATATATATATATATATATATATATATATGTGTATCTTTTTCTCTTTGCAGATATCTACCTTGAATTCAACTTACGCGTGATTTGGACTCACATGCCAGTGGATGCGATATTTACTCTTCCTCCCTCTCCTCCTAATAATACCATCTGATCCATTTTTAATTTCATTGTTGTTTGGTGATTTGACAACACTGAATGCTGAACGGCATTAGATGATTCCAATATTTGGAATATATTGATACCCCTAGTATATTCTGGGTCTCCATCGTTCTACGTCTTTCAGTCTATTACTTTTCATCTATCTGAACTAGTTATATAAATTATTCACCTCCCTGATGATCCCACACCGTGGGGGAAACGCGTTGGGGTTAGTCATTTAATATTTTCTGGATATCGGAGACATCAAATTAGGGTGTCGTTTTAATTAGTTAGTCTCATGCTCCCTGTACCTCTTGGTTAATCATACCTTTAGGGCTGTATACAGTGGTGGCATTGTTTGATGTGTGTTGGGGCCTATTTGTCGGGATGTACATGATCCACCTTAGTCTTTATAATATTAGCCCACTTAAAAATAGGGGCAATATAGGAGTTGCTAGCCTAGAATCGAGGGCAGGGGTCCCCACCATCAGGGGTCGCCCCTGGGCAAGAGGGTCTAGCCTTAGGGCATGCACTCAGGGATAGTTCCCCTATCTATTAATGAGCATTTTATTTCTTGGTGGATCCATGTACATCGGGACATTGGTGGAACTTTTTTGTTGTGGAATATTATTAAAAGTGCAATCTGTCTATAAAGGGTTATTGCATAGCTGGACTTGAGAATAAATATCACCGACACATACAGAGACCACTGAACGTCCACTAAGTAGGGACATACAATATAACCAAGCTATATACAACATGCACCTATAAACAGCATAGAGAAAATATAAGATAAGGTAAGGCCACTAATGAATAAAGAAAACAGACCACAATAGGGTCAGGTAACAAGAGCCAAGACCTGTGTGAGCAGCTGGAGCAGTGGACCTGAATGAATGAGAAATGCCCATTTCTCATTCATTCAGGTCCACTGCTCCAGCTGCTCACACAGGTTTTGGCTCTTGTTACCTGACCTTATTGTGGTCTGTTTTCTTTATTCATTAGTGGCCTTACCTTATCTTATATTTTCTCTATGCTGTTTATAGGTGCATGTTGTATATAGCTGGGTTATATTGTATGTCCCTACTTAGTGGACGTTCAGTGGTCTCTGTATGTGTCGGTGATATTTATTCTCACACCGACACGCTGTTCATTTTTGTATACAATTTTAAAATGTGTGTTTGTTGATGTGTCTAATAAACTTTATATATTTTATTACTTGGTTATTGTTGGATGTGCATTCATAGGGTGGTTCTTTTGACTATGTTGTAAAGCCTTTTGTGACGTGTATTAGGGGAAAAAGAAAACATATATTTGCCGCTCAGCGGTGCAGTTATCTGTTGTAAATCCTTTTGTGGCGTGTATTAGTGGAAAAAATAATATATATATATTTTCCGCTCAGCAGTGCAGTTTTCTGTTCTAAAGCATTTTGTGGCGTGTATTAGAGGAAAAACAAAAAATATATTTGCTGCTCAGTGGTGGAGTTATGTTTCAAAGATTTTTGTGGCGTGTATTAGTGGAAAAACAAAAAATATATTTGCCGGTCAGCAGTGCAGTTACAGTTGCAAGAAAAAGTATGTGAACCCTTTGGAATGATATGGATTTCTGCACAAATTGGTCATAAAATGTGATCTGATCTTCATCTAAGTCACAACAATAGACAATCACAGTCTGATTAAACTAATAACACACAAAGAATTAAATGTTGCCATGTTTTATTGAACACACCATGGTAACATTCACAGTGCAGGTGGAAAAAGTATGTGAAACCCCTAGACTAATGACATCTCCAAGAGCTATTGGAGTGAGGGTGTCAGCCACTGGAGTCCAATCAATGAGATAAATTGGAGTGTTGGTTACAGCTGCCCTCCCTATAAAAAACACACACCAGTTCTGGGTTTGCTTTTCACAAGAAGCATTGCCTGATGTGAATGATGCCTCGCACAAAGAGCTCTCAGAAGACCTAACGATTAAGAATTGTTGACTTGCATAAAGCTGGAAAGGGGTTTATAAAAGTATCTTCAAAAGCCTTGCTGTTCGTCAGTCCACGGTAAGACAAATTGTCTATAAATGGAGAAAGTTCAGCACTGCTGCTACTCTCCCTAGGAGTGGCCGTCCTGTAAAGATGACTGCAAGAGTACAGCGCAGACTGCTCAGTGAGGTGAAGAAGAATCCTAGAGTGTCAGCTAAAGACTTACAAAAGTCTTTGGCATATGATAACATCCCTGTTAGCGAATCTACGATATGTAAAACACTAAACAAGAATAGATTTTCATGGAGGATACCACAGCGGAAGCCACTGCTGTCCAAAAAAAACATTGCTGCACGTTTACAGTTTGCACAAGAGCACCTGGATACTCCACAGCAGTACTGGCAAAATATTCTGTGGACAGATGAAACCAAGGTTGAGTTGTTTGGAAGAAACACACAACACTATGTGTGGAGAAAAAGAGGCACAGCACACCAACATCAAAACCTCATCCCAACTGTGAAGTATGGTGGTGGGGGCATCATGGTTTGGGGCTGCTTTGCTGCATCAGGGGCCTTGATGATTGCTACATTGAAGGAAAAATTAATTCCTAAGTTTTATCAAGACATTTTGCAGGAGAACTTAAGGCCATCTGTCCACCAGCTGAAGCTCAACAGAAGATGGGTGTTGCAACAGGACAACGACCCAAAACATAGAAGTAAATCAACAACAGAATGGCTTAAACAGAAGATAATACGCCTTCTGGAGTGGCCCAGTCAGAGTCCTGACCTCAACCCGATTGAGATGCTTTGGCATGACCTCAAGAAAGCAATTCACACCAGACATCCCAAGAATATTGCTGAACTGAAACAGTTCTGTAAAGAGGAATGGTCAAGAATTACTCCTGACAGTGCACGTCTGATCTGCAACTACAGGAAACGTTTGGTTGAAGTTATTGCTGCCAAAGGAGGTTCAACCAGTTATTTTTTTTTTTCATTTAATTATCTTTATTATTTAATATATCAAACAAGTTACAATACAAGAGAAAATACAAAAAATAAATTTTTTCCCTTCCCTTTTTCCCACCCCCCTCCCCTTACCTGTGGTGCGACAAAAAAAACAAAAAAAAAACAAAAAAAAAAAACACAGCAACCACAATTTTCACAACTAATCAAATCCTCCAACCACCCCATATCTTAGTCCACTTATCATCAGCTCCCCTCTGTTTAAAGATGATTTTCTCATAGTTTTTTACATTGTCAATAAGGTTTACCCATGTATTTATATCTGGAGTATAACGAGCAAACCAGGTCCGACTAACCAGAACTCGGGCCAGCATCAATATCCTACCCAGAAAAATCTTTTGATACTTAGGATTATCTATTTTGGAAAGATCATTAAGCAAGAATAGATGAGGTTCAAAAGGGATTCGTATTTTTAGTTTGTACCTGATAAAATTATTGATGCTGTTCCAATAGTTTATGAGTTCTTGGCAGGTCCAGATCATATGAAGATAATCCGCTCCTAAAGTGTCACATTTAGGGCAATTAGACGTATCCCTTAGTCCACATTTATTCATCCATAAAGGAGTAATATATAATCTGTGGCAGATATAAAAATGTACTATCAACATGTTGAAGTTCAGGATAGTGAACCTAAATTCCCAAAAATATTCTCCCACCCTTCTCGATTGTATATTCGGACAATCCACCTCCCATGCTCTTTGTCCTGGTGACTGGTATCACTAAAACGTGCCTTAAGTAATCGCTTATATATATTTGAGATCTTTATTCTAGACAGTGTATCCCCTACCCAATCATTCAAAAAAGATGAACTATCTATTTCCAACACCAATTTATCGTCCAGACTAGATAGTACTGAACGCAATTGAAAATACCTAAACCATGAAAAATTTTCTATATTATGTGTCATCTCTATAAATGGCTTAATGTCTCCATCCCTAACTACCTGTGAGATATACAAAATGGTTGTTCCTTTGCCAAAATGTGTCAGCTGCAATATCATCTAACCTTTGTAGGTAGACATTGTGCCAAAGAGGCGTGAATGTAAGTGAATCTTTTACCTTCAACCATGTCCTAGTAGTAGCCCACACTTTCAGGAGCAGCTTTATAGTCTCTCTGTAGCCCAGCTCATAGATCTTCAATAGCCCGGATTCCAAAAGTGTAAATATATTATTATGAGCGTAGCTCCCTACCAACTTCCCTAACAGTGCACTATTTTCTGATTCGTAGCACATCAATAACTGAGCTGCAATAAAATAACCTTTAAAATAAGGGAGATTTAGACCCCCACACTCCAGTGATTTATACAGATATTCCAACTTTAATCGAACTCGTTTTCTTCCCCATATTAAATCATTAATTATTCTTTCCATGAGTTTAAAGTATTTATCTTGAATCCAAATAGGTGAATTCCTAAGCAGATAGAGAAGTTGTGGTAGTATCACCATCTTGACCAGTGAAACTCGGTCAGCTCTAGATAGGGGAAGTTTCAACCAGATCCCTATTTTAGCTCTAATCCTTGCCATTGTGGGGATCAAATTAAGTTGTACAAAATTTTCCACCCGGGGTGATATATTCAAGCCCAAATATTGAAAAGTGTCAACGATGTCCAACTGTGTTACGAGAACCTCTTTCTGTGGCAGTGGGTCTATTGGCATCAGACTGGTCTTAGACCAGTTTATAAGAAGACCGGACACCTCACCAAATGCTTTAACCATTTGAATAATTCTAGGAAGAGTTATTTCCGTGTGGTCTATAAAAAAAAGAACATCATCCGCATATAAAGAGATGCGGTCTTGCACTCCTAACGTACCGAATCCTTTAACCCCGATCGTCCTGCCTAATGGCCATCGCAAGGGGTTTCAATATAGATGTCAAATAACAATGGGGAAAGTGGACAGCCCTGCCGCGTCCCTCTGTTTAAATCAATGCTAGTAGTCAAGGTCCCATTTAAACTTAGTTTTGCCTAGGGGATCTATAAAGTAGTTGAGAATACCTATAAATTTTTCCCCAAAGCCCATCCTTGCCAGAACCTTCCAGAGGAAGCGCCACTCCACCCTGTCAAAGGCCTTAGAGGCATCCAGTGACAGGATGGATCGAGCGGTCCCCCCAGGGGCCTGTATATTGGAAAAAAGCCGATGCAGATTATGATGGGTACCCTTGTTTTGAATAAAGCCATTCTGATCCGGATGTATAATAGAGAAAACAACCCTAGAGAGCCTTGTGGCTAGAACCCTCGCAAGAAGCTTAACATCTGCATTCAGCAGTGAGATTGGTCTATAAGATTCTATATCTAGTGGATCCTTTCCTTTTTTTGGAATTAATGTTATTACAGCTTCCATCATTGAGTCTGGCAACTTCCCGTCCTCCACTGATTCAGAAAAAACCTCCAGCAATCTAGGGAGAATACAATCCCCGTATTTACTATAAAATTCATATGGAAGTCCATCTGAACCAGGGGTGGAGTTGGCTGAGCATAGTTTAATAGCTCCCTCCAGTTCCTGAATTGAGATCTCTAGTTCAAGTGCTTTCCTTTGCACTTCAGTGATAGTTGAAAAAGCAATGCCATCAAGATACGAATCCATCTTATCATCTGTGATCTTAGATTCAGCCTTATACAAATCCAGGAAATAATCCACAAAGGCCTCCTCTACAGGACCCTGTCCACTAACCATCCTACCATTACTCAGTCGAACCTTATCTATGTATTTTTTAGATTGGTGACTTGAGATCACTCTGGACAAGAGTTTACCAGGTCGCCCTGACTCCGTAAAGTATTTTTGCCCCTTAAAAAAAAGGGATTGTTGGGCCTTATCCAATAAAAAGTTAGAGTATACTTGTGTGGCTCTTTGCATACTTTCCTATTCTCCTCCGTCTTATTCATATAGAAGATTGTGTCGCCAGTGATGCAAGTTCTTCTAAATATTTCTGTTTTTTCCCATACTCCTTTCTGAGATTCGCAATATTACTAATCATCATTCCCCTCATATACGCCTTAAGGGTATCCCATACCACTTGAATTTTCGCTGAGCCATAGTTGTTATCCCAGAAACGGACAATTTCCTTCTGAATTATTTCATGTGTCTTTATCACTGATAACCAATAAGGGTTTAATCTGAAAGGGGGTTTTTGTGTATATCTTTCCTGGGTTAAACAGAGTTCAAGGACTAACGGTGAATGGTCCGATATTGACCTTGTTTCATATTTCATTCGTTTTACCAATTTCACATGTTTACTACTTATCAGTGCAAGATCTATTCTGGACATAGATTTACCTGCTTTGCTAAAGCATGAAAAAGCCCTTTTCCCCTGTCCTAAGTATCCCCAGACATCTTCAAAACCAGCCTCAGAGCAAACCCGTGCCAGGGGAGACCCCTGGACCGGACTGTCTCCCTTGACACTCGTAGAGACCCTATCACGTAGAGGATCAATAACACAATTGAAATCGCCAATAATCAATGTTGGACACTCTGGCCATTTATCCATAAATAATAACAAGGAATTAAGAACCAAAAAGGAAAATGGCGGTGGAATGTAAACAAAAGCCAAAATACATGTCTTCCCCCTTAATCTACAATATAGGAAGATATATCTCCCCTGATGGTCGACAGAGGATGCCTCACAAGCGAAATCAATCAGTCTATGTACCAAGACAGTAACACCTCTTGAGTAACTGGAAAAAGTAGAATGATACGAATGCGAAGCCCATCCCCTGCCGACCACCCTGGAAGTTTCTTCAGTGAGATGGGTCTCTAACAAGCATACTATTGCTGGTAAGTGGACCCGTGTCAAATCAAAAACCGCTTGTTTTTTTCCTCTGTCCCCCAGACCGCGTATATTCCAGGCAATAATTCTAGTCGACATTATCAAAAGCGGTTAGGTCGGACAAAACCAAAAAATAAATAAATAAATAAATAAAATAAAGTAAATAAATAAATAAAATAAAATAAAATTTTTGGACGCACCACAGCTCAACCCCACCCCTGACCCCCACCCCCCCATACAGGTAATCCACCACATATTGTAGTAGATTTCTCTCCTATGACCATCCCTCCCACACTCCCCCCGCTCGACCACCCCTATTAGGAAGCAAAGAGAAACAAAATTGGGGGTATAAGCCCCATAACAATTATTGTTCCCACTAAATCCTAAAGCGATTGGATCATAGATCATTTTGTTCAAGCCAGTCCACGGCTTCATCCGGGGTATCGAAAAAAAGGGTTTTATCCTTAGAAATAATCCGCAATTTTGCTGGGAACATAAGAGAGTATTTAATATCTCTTTCTCTTAGCCTCTTTTTTACCGTCATAAATGTGCGTCTCTTTTCTTGTATGTCCTTTGAGAAGTCTGGAAAAAAGGCCACTCTATTACCATTATATACAACCGGTGAACATTCCCTCGCCCTTCTCAATAGCATATCTTTATCCCCTATGACCAGTAGCTTGACAAGAAATGTCCGAAGTTGTCTCCCTGGGTTTGGTTTACCCCCTGGGACCCGATGAGCTCTTTCTATCATAAACAATGGGGAGAACGAGTCCTTCCCAAAATTCTCAAAAATTAGCTTCTGTATGAATTCGGTTGGGTTCTTCACTTCAGCGCCCTCAGGGATCCCTATTATTCTCACGTTGTATCTTCGTGATCTATCCTCAAGGTCCACCACCTTTTTTTCCAAAAGGCTACACTCTGATTTCAGTGTGGAGATTTCAGAGTTTGTTTTTTGGGATTCATTCTGTATCAGGGCGACGGAGCTCTCCAGATTGTTAACTCTGTCTCGCATTTTGGACAAATCATCTTTTATTAGTCCCACATCGACTTGGATAAACCCAAGTTGAGTTGTAACAACTTGTATTAAATCCCCATTTTGTTTAACCGCTAGCAATATTTCCTCTAGCGGAGAGGAATTATCATTAGGGATAACTTCTCCCATTATACCCTCTTCCTCTTCAGGGTATCTGGAAGCTTTTTGTGGTTCTAACCCAGTCACCTCAGAGTCGTAATTTTTTTTGGAGGCAAGATCCTTTTGTCCGCCCCTCGTATTAACCCTCGGGGACCTCAGAAACTGATATATTTTTATTGTTTCAAAAGTTTTTGACCCCGGTTTCTGACCGGAGAAGTCGGCCAAGCGTCTACTAGCTTTTGGAGCCATGCCTTGTTGTTGTATATCCTTGGTCTCTTATTTTTTATTTTTTTTTCCTCCCTCTTTCTCCCCCTCTTCTTTCTTTTTCCTCCTTTTGTTTACGGCTTTCCTCTTTTCCTTTTCTTTTTTTTTTTTTTTTTCTCTCCTTTTACGTTGTTATTTATTTATTTTTTATTTATTTATTTATTTTCTTCTTTTTCTCTTTCCTTTCTTCTCCCCCCCCTTTTTTTTCCCCTTTTCTCTTCTTTTTTTTTTTCTTTCTTTTTTTTCTTTTCTTTTTCCTTCCTTTCTTTCCCCTCGCCTTTCTCTTTTCTCTTTTCTCTCCTCTTGTCCCCCTTCCCTCCTTTCTCTTCTCTCCTCCTTTTTTTCTCCTCCCTTTTCTTCTTCTTTTCTTCGTTTTATTTCACCTTTTTTATTTTTATTTTTTTCCTTCTTTTCCTCCCCCTTATCCCTAATTACTTATTTTCTTTTCCCTTTTTTTTTTTTTTTCAGCTTTACAGCTTTATAGCTTTATACTTTAAGTAGTACTAAGCCCTTGAATGTATTTCTGGAGTAATAAAGCAATTTTACTTAGTAATTAGTATCGAGGGGAGAGGGCATAGGGGAGACAGCAAACAAAGGGAGCAGATTGCAATCTCCAAAAGCCCATCAGCCGATGTGATCTCAGCAAGACTTAAACAGCAAGGTTAGTTCCAGCAGTACATAGGAGGAGGGGAGAGGGATCCACAAAACCTAGAGGCATAGGGGGGAGGTCAGATATAACGGGGGAGTCAGGCAAAAAAAAAACCAAGCAAAGTCCGTCCTGCAAACTTCCAATTGCAACGGAGTTACTCACAGTCACGGCGAGATTAGTCACACAGAACGCGGGACGGAGGGGAAGAGAATCGACAGCGCCGGGGAATACAAGGGTGAGGAAGGAGGTCAGACGTAGGAGGGGGGGTCAGACGGAGCTCCCAGATGAGGTCCAACAGCCCGTCCAGCAGCCCATCAGTCGAGGTGAACACAGCGGAGTTGGTTGGTTGGTTAGTCACAAGGATTAGTCACAGCGGTGCAGAGAGGAAGGGGGAGGATCAGCAGAAGCGGCACACTCAGCAAGCGGACAGAGGGAAATCACTGGCTAGGCAGCAGC
Source organism: Bufo bufo (assembly GCF_905171765.1). Lineage (NCBI taxonomy): Eukaryota > Metazoa > Chordata > Amphibia > Anura > Bufonidae > Bufo > Bufo bufo. The sequence continues at coordinate 98,952,470 of NC_053392.1, read as the reverse complement.
ACATACCCCCGCAGCCATAGAGAACGTAGGGCTGGGAACCATCATAGAGACGCCAGGAGGATCAGAGGGGTCCGAGTAACGGGATAGCCGAGCCACGGGGAGAGCGGAGAGCGTGACGTACTCTGTCTACGTCATCACGTCAGCATTGCATATCGTTCAACCAGTTATTAAATCCAAGGGTTCCCATACTTTTTGCACCTGCACTGTGAATGTTTACATGGTGTGTTCAATAAAAACATGGTAACATTTAATTCTTTGTGTGTTATTAGTTTAAGCAGACTGTTATTGTCTATTGTTGCGACTTAGATGAAGATCAGATCACATTTTATGACCAATTTGTGCAGAAATCCATATCATTCCAAAGGGTTCACATACTTTTTCTTGCAACTGTATCTGTTTTAAAGCCTTTTGTGTCGTGTATAAGTGGAAAGAAATAAAGGCCTATTTGCCGTTCAGCGGTGTAGTTATATCTTCTAAAGCCCTTTTTGGCGTGTATTAGTGGCACAAAAAAGTATTTGTTGTAGTGTGGTGAAGTGAGAAAATTACAGCCCTTTTTGGCATGTATTAGTGGTAAAAAAAAAAGGGCTTATTAGATAGTGTGCTGAAGTGAGAAAATTACTAAGTTTTTTGGGGTGTTTTAATTTCCTTTTTGATTATTTATTTGATCTAACAGTATGTCAGACAGACAAGTGGCAGGCCCTGCATAGGGAAGTGGCAGAGACATAAATGTTTCTGGAGCAGGCAGAGGTCGCAGCAGAGTAAAGGGCCATGGCAGCAGGGGTCACTTCCAGAGGCCTGAGCTCCCAATGTCAGCTAGCGATTGTGTCTTGACCAGCAACCCAGCGGTTTTTGAATGGTTAACACGGTCATCCACTTCGTCCCAACTGACATCAGACACCCCCAACCAAGAGTCAGTGGGTTTGTCAGACACAACCGTTAGTTGGCATGGCCCGGAAGCAGGCCCTGTGCCCTCACCTGTCCTCAACCTGCCTCTATCCTTTTCTGGTCCCTCATCCAGAGAAGTATTGTATGCTGTGGGCTCAGCTCCACCATACAGTGAGGACGAGCTGCAAGAAGATGGTCAGCAGCTACTGGCAAGCCAAGATGTGGAGTAGACATCCGCCGCTTACTCCGGTAGAGGTCCCTGGGGTAGTACCCTGCGCACGCTGCAATTGGCATCATGACAAGAACAGAACTTTAAAAAACACGTATCCTGGCCCACTGCATAAGTGGCGTCAGTGTACCCGTTTCTGGTCCCTGCAGGTGCTTCAACGGTTACGTAGGAAGGGGCTTTTCTGTAAGCTTGAGAAATGTGAATTTCACCTGTCTCAGGTTGCTTTCTTGGGCTATATCATTTCTGCTGAAGGGTTCTCCATGAACCCTCAGAAGGTTTCGGCAGTTCTGCAATGGCCTCGCCCCAGTGGTCTCCGTTCCATTCAGTGTTTCCTTGAGTTTGCTAACTATTATCGCAACTTTATCAGGAACTCTTACGCATTGGCCAAACCCATCTCAGATCTGACTAAGAAGGGCAGCGATCCCCACAATTGGACGCCTGATGCTTCCCAGGCTTTTGAGGGCCTCAAGTCTGCTTTTGCTTTGGCTCCGATTCTGTCTCATCCTGGATTGCCCTTTGTCCTAGAGGTGGATGCGTCTGAGACAGGAGTAGGCGTCCTCCTGTCGCAGCGTCGGACACCCTTGCTTCCTTGTGGGTTCTACTCTAAGAAGCTGTCTCCAGCAGAATGCAATTACGAGATTGGAGACAGAGAGTTCTTGGCTATCATCCTGGATCTCAAATAGTGGAGATACTTGCTCAAAGGTTCTGCGGTTCCGGTTCTCATTCTCACCCCGTCAGGCTAGATAGACGTTATTTTTGTCTCGTTTTAACTATGTGGTCTCCTATTTGCCCGGTTCCAAGAATTTAAGGCTAATGCCTTGTCTCGCCAGTATTCTGAGTTGTCCAGGGAGGACTCCGTGCCGACGCCAGTCATACCTTCAGATCATATCCTGGCTGCTATCCGCACCAACTTGACCTCTCCTTGGGTAACGGATCTTGGCTGCTCAGTACAATGCACCCATGGTGAGACCTGCTGGCAATTTTTTTGTGCCTGAGGGGTTGTGCATCAAGCTGCTGCACACGTACCACAATTCAAGGACTGCCGGTCATCCTGATAAGAACCAGATGTCCTGGGCTGTTTCCCGTCAGTTCTGGTGGCCGTCCCTCCGCACTGATGTTGCCGCGTATGTGGCTGTGTGTTCTGTTTGTGCGCAGAACAAATCTTCCTGCTGCCTACCCTTGGGTCTACTGCATCCCATTCCCAATGGGGAGCGTCCCTGGTCTTACCTGGCCATGGACTTTATTGTGGAACTTCCTGCATCCTGAGGTTGCACGGTTATCCTCATGGTTGTCGATCGGTTCTCCAAGATGTGCCACTGTGTTCCATTTAAGAAGCTGCTTACTGTTCAGGAGCTGGCCTCAGTGTTTGCCAGGGAGGTCTTCCGTTTACACAGGTTGCCTAATGAGATTGTCTCAGACCGTGGGAGACAGTTTGTCTCTAGGTTATGGCGTGCCTTTTGTTCTCAGTTGGCTGTTCACCTCTCCTTCTCCTCAGCCTACCATCCTCAGTCTAATGGTGCCGCTGAACGTTCCAACCAAGCCCTGGAGCAATTTCTCCGCTGCTATATCTCTGACCATCATGACAATTGGGTTGATCTATTGCCCTGGTCGGAGTTTGCCAGGAACTCTGCCATCAACTCATCCTCCGGAATGTCTCAGTTTATGGTGAGTTTTGGTTTCCAGCCCTCTGTGTTGCCTGAGTCGTTCTTGCCACAGGACATTCCGGCTGTGGAGGATCATCTTCGTGCCCTCCGTTCCTCTTAGATGTGGATTCAAGAGTTGTTACTGGTTTCTGCTCATCGTCTGAAGCTCCAGGCTGACCGGAGACGTTTGCCTGCTCCTTCGTACCGAGTTGGGGAGAGGGTGTGGTTATCGACTCGTAATCTCAACCTTAAGGTACCTGCTTCGAAACTGGCCCCACATTTTGTTGGACCTTTTCGCATCCTCCGTAAGGTGAACCCGGTTGCCTATACCCTTAACCTTCCTCCTGGCATGCGTATCTCCAACGTCTTCCACGTGTCACTTTTGAAGCCACTGGTTTGCAATGGCTATACCGCCTCCCTTCCTCACCCTTGTCCCATTCCTGTGGGCAATAATGAGGAGTATGAGATTAGCAGCATCCTGGATTCTCGTCTGCTACGAAGTCGAGTCCAATTCCTGGTTCACTGGAAAGGTTATGGTCCTGAGTAGTGCTCTTGGGTTTCCTCCGCTCATGTTCGGGCGCCCGCCCTTCTCCGTGCTTTCCATGCTCACTTTCCGCAGAAACCATTTTTTGCTCCGTGGAGGAGGGCCCATTGAGGGGAGGGTACTGTCAAAGTCTTACCTTGTTCTCATGGTGGCGCCATTTTGGACATGTGCAGACTGCAATCTTTTAAAACCTCTGAGCGCATCTTGCCTGCTGCCTGGGCATCGCATAGTGATGATGTGGCAACACCTGACTATATCAGTCTGCTCAGGCTTCAGGTTCATTGCGTTTGTTCTCCAAGGTGCATCTCTGGCTGTCTGAGCTCCTTGTGTGTTCCTCTGTATGATCCGGCCTGGCTGACGTTTCCTCTGGCTCTAGATCCCGCATCAGCAGACGTTTGGAGCTTTGGATCTGACCCCGGCTTGGACGACTACCCGCTTTGGACCTGACCCCGGCTTGGACGACTACCCGCCTTGGACTTGATTCTGGCTTGGACGACTACCTGCATTGAACTTGACCAGCTTCGTCCTAACCTCGCTGTCTCTGATTAATGTTTATTTATGTTCCTTTAAATAAACGACTTTATTTCACCTGCGTTTGCATGTAGTTTGGTTTCCTGGCTCCCGTGACACTAATACACGCCAAAAAAGGCTTTAGAACATATAACTGCACCGCTGAACGTTCAAATAATTTTATTTTTTTGCCACTAATACACGCCAAAAAGGGCTGTAATTTTCACACTTCACCACACAACGGCAAAAAACACTTTTTTTGCCACTAATAATAGCCAAGAAAGCTTTAGAACATATAACTGCACCACTGAACGGCAAATAATACTTTTTTATAGCCACTAATACACGCCAAAAAGGGCTGTAATTTTCTCACTTCACCACAAAATGGCTAATAATCCCTTTTTTTTACACTTAAACACGCCAAAAAAAGGCTTTAGAACATGGACTTCTCCAAAGCATTTGACACTATGCCACATAAAAGGTTAGTATATAAAATGAGAATGCTCGGACTGGGAGAAAACGTCTGTATGTGGGTAAGTAACTGGCTGAGTGATAGAAAACAGAGGGTGGTTATTAACGGTACACACTCAGATTGGGTCACTGTCACTAGTGGAGTACCTCAGGGGTCAGCATTGGGCCCTATTCTCTTCAATATATTTATTAATGATCTTGTAGAAGGCTTGCATAGTAAAATATAAATTTTTGCAGATGACACTAAACTGTGTAACGTAATTAACACTGAAGAGGACAGTATACTACTACAGAGCGATCTGGATAAACTGGAGGCTTGGGCAGATAAGTGGCAGATGAGGTTTAACACTGACAAATGTAAGGTTATGCACATGGATAGAAATAATGCAAGTCAACCGCACATACTAAATGGTAAAACTCTCGGTAACACTGACATGGAAAAAGATCTAGGAATTTTAATAAACAGCAAATTAAGCTGCAAAAAACAGTGTCAGGCAGCTGCTGCCAAGGCCAATAAGATAATGGGTTGCATCAAAAAGGGCATAGATGCCCGTAATGAGAACATAGTCCTACCACTTTACAAATCATTAGTCAGACCACACATGGAGTACTGTGTACAGTTCTGGGCTCCTGTGAACAAGGCAGAGGAGGGCTGGAGAGGGTCCAGAGGAGGGCAACTAAAGTAATAACTGGATTGGGGCAACTACAGTACCCTGAAAGATTATCAAAATTAGGGTTATTCACTTTAGAAAAAAAGACGACTGAGGGGAGATCTAATTACTATGTATAAATATATCAGGGGTCAGTACAGAGATCTGGATGTATTTCTGGAGTGCAATAATATTACAGGCTATAGCTACTAGAGAGGGGTCGTTGATCCAGGGAGTTATTCTGATTGGAGTCGGGAAGGACTTTTTTATTCCCCTAAAGTGGGGAAAATTGGCTTCTACAGGTTTTTCTTTTGCCTTCCTCTGGATCAACTTGCAGGATGACAGGCCGAACTGGATGGACAAATGTCTTTTTTCGGCCTTATGTACTATGTTACTATTTTACTATGTAACATGTAACTGCACCGCTAAACGGCAAATAATACTTTTTTTTACCACTAATACACGCCAAAAAAGGATTTAAAACATATATCTGCACCTCTGAATGGCAAATAATTAAAAAAAATTTGCCCCACTAATACACGCCAAAAAGGGCTGTAATTCTCTCACTTCACCACACAACGGCAAATAATAATATTTTTTGCCACTAATACTCTCCAAAAAAGCTTTAGAACATATAACTGCACCGCACAAGGGCTAATAAAACATATAAATATTTCCTAGTAATACACCCTGTTAATGGCTGTATTACACAGCACTTGCACCACAATAAAAAGAATTGCTGGAATTACAGGAGGTATCATCTATTGCAAACCTGAAAGCAGCAGTATAAGGCCGAATGCACACGGCCATGTTCCACGGCCGTGAGCGGTCCGTGGTATGCCGGCCTGGATTCCTGCTGACAGCAGGAGCGCACGGCATCATTGGTTGCTATGACGCCATGCGCTTCATGCCGCCGTGCGCTACTGCTGTCAGCAGGAATCCAGGCCGGCATACCACGGACCGCTCACGGCCGCGGAACATGGCCGTGTGCATTCGGCCTAATGGTAATTTGGTTCCCCAGTCAGTGCAGCAAGGTATAATAGGATTGTTCCTATTACTCAGGCTGTACACTCCCCTATTGGACCCTGTTATTCATAGTGTGGAATAATTCCTCCCTATCCTTTCCCTAAACTTTTAATGCTCTTTCCCTGAACTTCTATTCATCAAAATAAAAGTTTTAAAGTCTTTCCTAGCACTGTCCCTAGTGCCTGCGGACGTCTCTTCCTGCACTAAGTACATTGGAAAATGGCTGAATCCAAGTTGGTTGAGGCTATTTATAAGGCTGTGACATCACAGAGCTGGCTGGTTGCTGATTGTCTGCATGCATGGCATTGTGGGTGATTCCTCGTTCCCAGAGTTCTTTGCTCCATATCCTAACACGTGCAGCAGCTATGTTAGGAAAAAATGTGATTCGTTACCGATAAGCGTGAGAACATTCGGATTCGGTGCAAATCAAATTTTTCCTGAAATACGGATCGAATTCCACTTAGTCAACTTCGATTCGCCCATCTCTATTAATAACGTAAAGACATAATCATGAATTCTATCTGCTGAATTACCATCTATTAATACTCATATTTGGCGGTTTTACCTGTATGTTATGCAGATAAATAAGCTCTGCTTGCTTCAAATGGCAGCTTTACAGCAATATGGAAGGAGAGACTTCATAAATAACTGGTAAATAACAAGATCATTTTCGAGACATTCAAGGGACTTTTAATGTCTTCCACCGGGGAACAGATCTGTAACTATTATATTATTAGCTGCTTGGATCCTCACTAAGTCTGGATACCGTTCTCCAACAGATGGTGGGATAGTTTACCTCCAGTCTCCCAGGAAATCCACACTTTACTACGTTAATGAGATAAGTGAATAAGGGGCCTTTGGAGATGATCTTATAATCATTACTGAGTTTTATGTTCCTCCGGACACTTCTTTAAAACCACCACCCCACGTCAAGGCCCAGATTCTATTTTCGTCCAGATTTAATGTACTTTTAATAAATGTCACAGAAAACTTTCCTTCTTGTGAGACTTATTATGTTCCGCATATTTTTTTTTACTACTAAATGAAAAAAGAAAAATAGTAAAGACATTATACAATATTACATAATTTGCCTTACATCACTTACCTATTGGTAAGGGTTAAGCTAAGGCAGAAACCTGAATATTCAAGGCACTGGGGCTGAAGAGTTACAATGACTCCATGTAGCAAGGTATCTAGTGACAGCATTCCATTTAGAATCAAGTCTGAAATTTGTAAAATTCAACCCAAGTTTTTGAAAAAATAAATCGGATTTGTTAGAATCAGAATTCTGTGTATTTTGATTTGGGGGAATCAATCAGAGGAGAAACAAAGAAAGACTTTGGCAGGCAATCAGGGCACTTTTGATTTGGGTAGAAATTATTCGGACCCAAATTAAAGCGGACAGGTGATTTGGTCAAATAGGACCAGAATAGAATTTTAAGAAATTCTCTTGACTATCAAACATATACTGTTGTTACTTTAATCCTACTTTGTGTCATCAGTGGTGTAACTATAGGGAGCACATAGGTCACAGTCACACCAGCCACACTTGTGCTTTTTTATAAAGTTGGATAATAGAAGTAATGGTTGACATATTTACAATGTAAAATACAGAAATCGCCTGACTCCGTTACTGACACTAACATACTTATTTCATAGAAACATTTATTTGTATATGCCAAAAGAAGTTCAAATGTAAATGTCATTTTTTAAGACGGATGTGCCTCAGCCATGCTCACTTAAAGGGGTTATCCCATGACTAATGTAAAAAATCAGACATCATATAGTACATGACTACCAGCCCTGTACCTGACATGGATCCAGAGAGCTACCCATTCATATCAAGCTGGCAGCTCAAAGGGAGTGTCTTTTCTGTTGCAGCTCAGGGGGCGTGTCTCAGCTCTCCCTATCACAGCTCAGGAGGCAGTTCAAGGATGAAACTGAGCATGTGCGGCCTTCTCAGTAAGCGGGACAAAGAAATAAGAAAAGAAAAAAACAGCAGGTGGCGCTATACAGATTGATTTTATTGAATAACTTGGTGGCTATGCTAAATTTTTAATTGCATGCAATTACAAAAGTATTCAGATCGAGGTGCTGGTTTGAAAACTGTAGAATACTTTTCATGGGACAACCTCGGAGAACGCCGCTAAGGGGCAATTCTGGGCAAGTTTTCTAGTATAAATGCACAACTTCTCTAGAAAAACTATTTTAGATAAATATTCCCTATCTGTCACGGCCTATGGTGTACGCTGTGACACTGTTGCCACACTTGCGGTTGCCCGCGGCAACGTGTTGCTGTGAGAGCATGCGGTGGCAGTGTCCCGGCCTTCTGGGTGATTGCCGTGACATGGTTGCCACACATGCTGTTGCCGGTGGTTACGTGGTTTGGTATGCTTGTGTGTGCACTTCCCCTTTAAGTGGCTTCCTTCCCCTGTCTGGTGATGTAAGGGTTAACTTCCTCGTGACAGTATGACCACAAAGGCTCCCTGCTTGGTGCCTTCGGAAGAGGGCCCAGCATATGTCGCCTGCCATTTTCTGGCGCACATGCTTATCCTCCGGTGGGAGGGTGAAAGGTGAGACTCTGTTAACAGTGCGGTTCCCTGTGACAGTTGGTTGCAGTTGGTGTGAACCGTCACTGGTGTTTGCGTTTCTCCTCGTCCATTTCTCAGTGGTTCAGGTGCTTGTGTTGTGTGCTGGATGCATTCCTGTGGTGTACTGGATGTGTGCTGGTTGGGGATGCATGGCGGCAGCGACCTGGTGTGAACCGTGTCTGAGGTGGACGCAGCGTTCAGTGCAGTTTCTCTGGGCTGTTTGGTGCCCTGGTACCTGTGTGTTGCTCCAGGGGCTGGCGGCAGCCTTAGAGAGACATCCTTGCTCTGACGCTGAATCTTCTCACTTCCCCTTGTCCATGTCTCAGTGGTTTTGTCACTTGTGTTGTGTGCTGGCTGCATTCCTGTGGTGTACTGGCTGTGTGCTGGTTTGGAATGCTTGCTCGCAGCAACCTTGTGTGAACTGGGTCTGAGGTGGACACAGTGTTCAGTGTGGTCTCTCTGAGGTGTATGGCTGCTGGCTGCCTGGTTTCTTGGTGGTTCCGGGGGCTGGCAGCAGTCTTTTAGAGACTTACTTGCACTGACGCTGATCCTGTTCCCCCCCCCCCCCGCCGCCCTGTTATTTTTTGGGTGTTCTGTTTAGTTCCCCCTTTTTTGGGGGGGGGGGCTTTGAGGGGTGGGAGTGTCACGGCCTATGGTGTACGCTGTGACACTGTTGCCACACTTGCGGTTGCCCGCGGCAACGTGTTGCCATGAGAGCATGCGGTGGCAGTGTCCCAGCCTTCTGGGTGATTGCCGTGACATGGTTGCCACGCATGCTGTTGCCGGTGGTTACGTGGTTTGGTATGCTTGTGTGTGCACTTCCCCTTTAAGTGGCTTCCTTCCCCTGTCTAGTGATGTAAGGGTTAACTTCCTTGCTGGGTGTGGTCACTTGTGCTTCTTATACCTGTGGCTTTAGGTCAGGAGTCATTTGTACTCCAGCCTTGGTGTGTGCTGGAGTTAAGCGCCTTGTCTGGTTATTCCATCTGTCCAGTGAGGGCCACCCTTATGGTCATCAATGTTATCCCGGTGTCTCCTTCCCTTCCAGTCCTTATTTGTATGGAGTGGGTTATGTTCAGGGTGTTTGTATGTCTACCGTAGTTTGGTGTTACATGTCTGGTGGTGTTTGGCGTCCAGCATGTTTACTAGACATTCCTCTGTCTCATGTTTATTGCAGCTATGGGTGTCCTGGGTTCCTGTGTGGTTTGTGGTGTGTGCTGTGTCCTCTAATGTTGGTGTGGACAGCAGCACTAGTTCACGGGTTCCAGTCAGTGTGTCTGTGGCAGGTAAGTGTGTTATTGGTTTTGCTTACCTGCCATCTCCTTTAGCCAGTGGCGACTCTAGGAACAATATATAGGAGGGGCACAAAGATACCACAGTCAAAAATGGGGGGGCAAAAACAAAATAAGTATATATAAATAAGATTACAAAATACGAGAGAATTGCGGTAGGCAGGGATACATTTATAATAAAACAATTTACTTACAAAAGAAGCTATTCAGTCGTCTGCTGTGCCGTCCTCTGCTTGCTTCCGCGGATTCTTTCCCTTTCTTTCTGTCTCTCGTCAGTGCGCAGGCGTAACGTTATGGTGGATCTGTGGAAGACACACTGTTATGGGGGCATCTGTGGATGACACTTATTATGCCTCTCATCATTAGCCCCCATATGCTGCCTCTCATCATTAGCCCCCATATGCTGCCTCTCATCATTAGCCCCCTTATGCCCCCAGCAGCCACATTTTTTATAAAATAAAAAAAAAACACTTACCTCTCCTGCTCCTGGACACCACCTGCCTCTCCTCAGTCGACTGTGCTCTGAACTGGCGCGCACAGCGTGAGGTCACAGAGCGCCCTCATGCTGTGCGCAGCCCTGCACAGCCGACAGCCGAGGACCAGGAAGTGGTAAGTACAGAGCGTTCACCACTTCCTGGTCCCTCGGTTCTAATGAGCACTTCCATAATGGAAGCGCTCATTAGTATTCACCTGGGGGAATCAGCGGGGGGGGCACCCGGGGGGGCAAAGAACAACATAGGGGGGAGATTTCCCCCCTTGTCCCCCCCCCCTAGCGACGCCACTACCTTTAGCTGTATGTGCTCACCTCTCCTTGCAGCCTGGCCTCAGAGACTCCTGTTCCTCCATGACTGGGATGAAGAGGTCGTCTCTTCCTTGCTCCTTGGTGAGGGATTACCAGGGCGGCTTAGGGTCTCTAGGAATCCTGAGTATGGGTCGTCCTACCATCGGGGTGCGCTCATACGGTGAGGAGTCAGGGAGAGGATTAGGGATGCTGTAGGAGGTGACCTGCTCCCTTATTACTCTTTTCCCTTTACCCTTTGACACCTCATGGTGTGGGGTTTCCCCCACTCCCCACCGTGACACTATCTCTTTCCTTACACATTAGCAAAAAAGGTGGAAAATTTAAGGTTATGTTTTCATAAAAATAAAAAAAATTGCTAGGTCAATGCCCCACAGAATCCTCACACACTTCAGTGCAGTACTTCAATTACCTATCCAGATGTTAGCAGGGCAGTTGCATACTAAGGGGGTCATTTATCAAACTGTTGTGAAGAACTGGCTTAGTTGCCCATAGCAACCAGTCAGATTCCACTTTTATTTTTCAAAGGAGCCGTCCAAAATGAAAGGTGGAATCTGATTGGTTGCTATGGGCAACTAAGCCAGTTCTACTTTACACCAGTTTGATAAATGACCCCCTATGTTCTTATAGCATAAATATTTGTGGAATAAAACTGCATGTCTCTGGATCAGACCGACCCCTTTTAGCGATGAGCAAATCAATTATACACAAATCAATATGATTACAAATTTCCCCAAAAATTCTAATTTAGGAATCCATAACTTTGCGTCATTCCACGTGTATAGCTGAAAATAGAAACCTCAATTTTATAGATCAGAAGACAGAGAAGAAGGCATCTGGTCAAAAAGGGATCATTTCTGAAATATTGTTTCTTTTAAAAAAATCTGACAGTATAGTGTGTTTCTAAACTGTTTTCAAGGTGTTTGTTACCATAGGCTACTATCCATTTACCTATAGCTATATACACAGCTAAGTCACAGTATTATGACCACTTCCTACTTGATGTCGGCAGTCAGTGGCTCATTAGGGAGGTACCGTGTGGTGAGCTGGATTGGTCGGTACATAAGGTTAGAGATGTCCTGAACTATTCGCTGGCGAACATAGCTTGTTCGCGTTCGCCGCGGCGGGCGAACATATGTGATGTTCGGTCCGCCCCCTATACATCATCATTGAGCAAACATTGACCCTGTACCTCACAGTCAGCAGACACATTCCAGCCAATCAGCAGCATACCCTCCCTCCCAGACCCTCCCACCTCCTATCAAAAAGCAAGGACAGCATCCATCTTAGATTCATTCTGAAGCTGCAATGTCACAAATTTGACTAAGTTGTAATCGCAATGCGATTAATACAGGTTATATTAATCACATTGCGAATTCAACTTCGAGCTGGGTTCCTAATGATTGCATTGCTAGAATATAACGAAGATTGAGAATATAGTGCTATATTCCTTATATTCATCAATTCTAGCAATACAACCATTAGGAACTCAGATCTAAGTTGTAATCGCAATGCGATTAATACAGGTTATATTAATCGCATTGCGAATTCAACTTACCACACTCTGCGTCAACTACGTAATTTTCCATGGGAGTTTTGCCATGGATCCCCCTCCGGCATGCCACAGTCCAGGTGTTAGTCCCTTTGAAACAACCTTTCCATCACTATTGTGGCCAGAAAGAGTCCCTGTGGGTTTTAAAATTCGCCTGCCTATTGAAGTCTATGGCGGTTCGCCCGTTCGCGAACATTTGTGTAAATTCGCGTTCGCCGTCCGCGAACGAAAAATTTTATGTTCGCGACATCTCTACATAAGGTGTGTGATAGGCTGTCTGCACACATATCCCTCGTTGCAGTCATGGGTAAAAGTGGTGATTTATCAGGATTGCAAAAAGGGATGATTATTGGTTTTTGGGACAAGGGTGTCAGTATTTCTAAACCTACGCCGTTGGGGAACTGTTCATGTGCTACTGTGGTCAAAGTGTATCATGAGTGGATTTATGGCACCATTGCAAAAAAGCAACGTGGAAACTGTTGAGCACCACATGCCACTAATGTGAGAGATGAATGTCAACTACGAAGGTGCACGAGGGCAGCTCACTGCCAAAATGAACCAGGGGCTACCAAATGTGTGTCTAAACCAAAAGTTCAGCAAACCCTACTGGGTATGAGGCTCTGAAGCAAAAGAATGGTCACTGCACCTCTGACAAAGTTGTATCAGGAGAAAAGGCTTCAATTTTCATTGCAGTATTGGAATTGAACCTCTGCTGATTGGCAAAGGGTTGTCTTCCCAGATGAGTCATGGAGAACAAACAACCTGAACCATTGCTGGAAGAACACAAGCTGGTGGTGGCACCGTTATGGTCTGGGGAAGGTTTTTGTGGCATTCTCTAGGCACACTCATCCATGTGGAAGGGACTCTCAACTGATTTGGGTATGACATCACAGATCACATACGACCATGCATACTAATTGACTTTCCATGGGAACTTCTAGCAAGACAATGCCACACGGTTAGAAATGTCCAACATTGGTTAAAAGAGCATTACAAAAACTTCCAAGTACTACCCTGGCCCCCTAATTCCCCAGACAATTGAGCCCAATTGTGCATCTGTGATCACTCTATGGAACCTCCTCCATTAGCCATCCAGTAGTTATGGCATGCACTGAAGTCAACATGGCTCCTGATACCTGTTACTACCTACCAAGACCTTATTGAGTCATTCCCAGCCCATCTAGCTGCTGGTAGTCATAATAATGTGACTCAACTGTGTATGTTGCTGTCACTTTGACATTATTAATGCTATCTTAGGGTCCATTCACACGTCCGCAAAATGGGTCCGCATCCGTTCTGCAATTTTATGGAACGGGTGCAGACCCATTCATTTTCAATGGGGCCAGAATGTGCCATCCACATCCGCATTTGTGGATCCGCACTTCCTCATCCGAGCTTCCGTTTCCGCAAAAAAATATAACATGTCCTATTCTTGCCCGCAATTGCGAACAAGATTAGGCATTTTCTATTATAGTGCCGGCGATGTGCGGTCCGCAAATTACGGAATGCACATTGCCAGTGTCCGTGTTTTGCGTAGCCGTAATTTGCGAATCCGCAGAACACTTACGGATGTGTGAATGGACCCTTAGTGTTAAACATCTTGAACATATTCAAATCGAATGTGACAGCCAATTCAGATTCAGAATAAGGGCTCATGAACACAAACGTATTTTCTTTCTGCGTCCATTCCGTCTTTTTTGCAGACTATATGCGGAACCATTAATTTCAATGGGTCCGGAAAAAAACGGAAGGTGCTCCGTGTGCATTCTGTTTCCGTGTGGCCGTATTTCCGTTCCGCAAAAAAATAGAACGTGTCCTATTATTATTGTCTGCATTACGGACAAGGATAGTACTGTTCTATTAGGGGCCAGCTGTTTAGTCTCCGCAAAATACGGAATGTACATGGACGGCATCCGTATTTTTGGCGGATTCGTTTTTTGAGGACCGCAAAATACATACGGTCGTGGGCATGAGCCCTAAATTTGGGAAATTCACTCATCTCTAATCCCTTTTTCAGGTCAAATCAACATCTTATTGGGCGAATCTGAGAAAGAGATAGGCCTGACCCTGAATTGCATAGTATTAAGGTGCGGTTACATGTGTCACCCAATTTTTTTTGCAATGGTAGTCAATTGTGTTGCAATGTGATATGCAGTGAGTCATGTTCTTTGTCGCATCACAGTATGTCACACGTTGCATTGACTATCATTACAAAAAAACTGGCAAATTTGCTGCAACAGATGTCGCCATGTAGCTGAACCCTTTTTTGTCACATGACTTGCTGTTGCCCGAGACGCGTCGCCAGACCCTCATTCATCAAATAAAATACGCTATAAAAACATTGTTTACAATCCCTGACGACAGCGCCATTACTAAGGATCCAATTTTTCTCTGCTAAGAACCATTTTTACCAAGAGATACAGAATCTTGTTACCGGTAATTGACATGGGCATTATTCTAACAGGGAGTCTCCCAGGAAAGCCTATAAGTTGGGCCTGTCTACACAACAAAAATAGATGAGGGATGCTCCTGCTATTTCCTTCATCTACATGTAACTCAGTTTCCTATCCTAAAAAAACCGATTTCATATTCATAGGTTTTTGTAGTGTCAGAAGAAACTCAAGAGAACATGATGAGAACATGCAGATGTTGTCCATAAGTGGTTTGAACACATGACCCCAGTTCTGTAAGACAACCATATTAACCACTGAGCTGCGTGATGCAGCCCTATGTCAATTACTTGATTACATGTTTTTAAGGTCAGGTTTGTAAGGCAAAAAGTCAGTAAAATCCAAGCAAATCTGTGTTGAAATCCAACGTGTTACTTTTTTTTAACCTTTTTACAGTAATTTTAATGCAGACTTAACTATAAATGTTGTGTCAAACCTCAATTTACATATCATATTTTCCTGTTGTTATCTCTATAGATATCCACAAATGACCCCTTATCCCAAAGTGGATGCATACCATTTTATCGCTCTATGGCAGCCTGTGGCACCGGAGATCAGAGTGCAGTGTTTGGAATTGACTCAAGTACAAGCCCAAGAGAACAAATAAATGCTTTGACATCATTTATTGATGCATCAACAATCTATGGCAGCACAGCAGCTGTTGAAAATAAAGTGAGGAATCTTTCCAGTGAGGAAGGTCTTCTGAGAGTAAACCTTCAACATTCAGATCACGGACGAGAGTACATGCCTTTTGTAGATGACACACCGTCACCCTGTATACAAGAGCTTAATGCAGCCAATGATGACAGAATCAAATGTTTCTTTGCAGGTGAAACAAGGTCAAATGAAGTCATAACCCTAGCGGCAATGCATACACTGTGGTTAAGAGAACACAACCGTGTGGCCAGAGCTTTGAAAAAACTCAATCCTCACTGGAGTTCTGAAACGACCTACAAAGAAACTCGGAAAATTGTTGGAGCTCTTCATCAGGTTGACATATTTTGCATCTTTCATATGTACAGTATTCTAAGTGATGTTCTCTGTGTAAAAGTTTTGTTTGAACCTCACAGTTCACAAATTGTAGATTTAGTAGTCTATTGTAGATTTCTTGAAAGTGGGCAGCAGCTTCTAATAAGTATATGTCAAGGGTGGTTATCATGTGGCTTATGTCACCTTGGGCACAAAAGCAATGGTATTTCTTATGTTCATTACTTCCTTGCAGGAGCGGATGGGCCATAGACCTTACAGGAAAATTTTCCGGTGGGACGATGCCCAGAGGGCTACCTGGGCATTCCTCACCGCCGGCCAGTGAAGTTTTTGGGGATGTATTTTGTGCTGCTGGCAATATTTTTTGATGGACTGTGGTATTTAGCTCTGTCGTCCATAAATTTGGACCCAACTACAAAACAGGGCCACTTTTTGTAATTTTTCTAGGGCCACTTTAAGTTCCCAATCCGCCCCTGCTTCCTTGAAGCTGCTGTCTCCTCCTTTATCCTGCTTTGCCCATCGACACTGGTCCAGTATTTAGGAATTATAATGGGTTTAGTGGCTGCTGTTAGTGATCCATTATTGGCAGTATTACTATGCATTATTATGCAGTTTTGAAATCAAAACTAGGCGTGGATTGAACAAAGTGGATAAGTTGGATCTGCTCTTAAGGCCCCTTGCAGACGAGCGTGTCCACATTTGGTTCGGATGCGTTGCGAATGCGTTCAGTGAAAAATTCACAATTTCGCAGGTAAAGTCCTTCAGTTTTGCCTGCAATCGCGTTCAGTTGTTAAATTTTTATCACGTGGGTGCAATGCATTTTGATGCGTTTTGCAAGCGCGTGATAAAAAACTGAATGTATACAAACAACATCTCTTAGCGATCATACGTGAAAAACGCATTGCATCTGCAGTTGCTTGCAGATGCGATGCGATTTTCACGCAGCTCCATTTACTTCTATTGGGCCAGCGTTGCATGAAAATCGCTGAATATAGAACATGCTGCGATTTTTACGCAACGCACAAGTGATGCATGAAAACCAACGCACATGTACACAGCCCCATCTAAATTAATGGGTCCGGATTCGGTGAGGGCACAATGCGTTTGCATCACGCATTGAACCCGCGTGGAATTCTTGCTCGTGTGAAAGGGGCCTAATACTTTTTCTCCTGTTATGATCCACTACTAATTTTGGCTTCAAAAACTGCATAAAAAACGCCTGAATGTGTGGCAGTAGCCTTAGCCTATGACTGCCCTACACAGCTCTCCAAAAACTTGTCTACCTACCATTTGATTTGTATCTGAGAAACATTCTATTTGCTTGGAAATTTTTTTTTAATTCTGACACTTTGAATACTAAGAGATATTATTCTAAAGCCTGAGTAATACCTATAAGTTAATTAAGTTAAAAACAATATGTATGAACAGAAAATGATACATTATTTAAATTAGGGGATTATACTCTTATTGAAAGCTCTCATCTATGGTATTTATCTGTCCATTAACTTCCATTCATTCTGCCAAGATGGCCGACCCTGGAAAGTTTTTGATAATTGACAAATAAAATATGACCTTGATAGATATAGCTATATAAATATACAAAGAGCAAAAAAGCTATATAAATATACAGTCACATAGATGTAGATGCAGATGTGTCCTTCACTACCTATTCTCTTGTCTCAGCATTTGACGCCAACATTTTAAAGCAACATGACTTTCCAATATTTTGCCTCTAAATGCCTATTCTGTATGTGTCTATGTGAAAAAAAATCTTGAACAACCCCATTAAAGGCCATAGGAACCTTTTTATTATTGCATTGTACTTATTTGGGGCTGCAAACCATTTTTTCAATATGTCTTAAAAATTAAAATCAATATTTAGCTGTTAATCCTCTAAGTTTTCACATATACCGCAGACTGCTCTGTCAAATTGATAAGAATTCAGCTTAAATAAATGTTTATGATGGCTCAGGAGAGCAGAGATAAGGGCCACAATTCAAGCTGGTAGACAGCTTCTCTAAACCTTTCATTATGAAAGAGACAGAGCAGTCAGCATTATATATGACAAGGTGCAGGCTGTATAGGACAAGCAGTTAATTTTTTTTAAATAAGAAAAATTTTATGAAAATGGTTTTAGACCAAGATAAGTACAATGCAATAATAAATAATCCCCCCAAAACTGTCCATAGCCATTAAAGGGGTTGGCTCAACATCAATATTTAGCTGCAATCCACAGGTTATGTGCTAAGTATATAATTGCTCGGGGTCTAACTGCTAGAATTTCAACTGTTCACAAAAACAGTGGACCCAGTGCCCATGCGTGACCCCCACTCCATTCTCTATCTTTTGGATCAATAAGTATAGCTCTTGGCCTTCTGTGGATAGGTGATAAATAGCGATGAGTGAATTTCGGAAAATTCAATTCGGATTTGATTTGATCAAATTGGTCGGATTTGAATCTGAAGTTGTAAATTACTTTCTAGGGGTTAACTAGGACCCTGTGCAACACCTTTCAAGCTCTTTCATGCCAAGACAACATTAGTAATGTCAAAGTGACAGCAACATATATGGCTATGGGAAAATGGCTGGCTGCTCGTGTTAACAAACAGGCTCTTTAAAAATGCACTGCACTGTTGAATATTTTTTTTTAAATAGTCCAAAAAAATTTCACTTTTTGGTGGCAAATGCCTGCCTGTGTACACACATAGCTCCTGGGTCATGTGATCCTCCTTCGTCATGTCTTTTATCCTATCTTTTGGCCAAAATGAATTACCAAAAAGCTTGTCTCTAGTAATAAATGTTCTTCATTTACCAAAGCTTTAGGCAGTTATTAGCATTGTAAGATCTTATGCACATGGCAGGGCTTATGCACGGACCATGAACAAGACACAGGGCACTGACATACCTTCAATGGAGGTAGACCACGCAACCGCTTCTGAGCCTAGGCGGAAGGAGGCCCTGTGCTGAACCCGGTGTAAAAACACTGCAATTTCATACAGCCACCACTAGTGGGAGCTCAGTGCAAACAGATGATTACAGTAACTGTATACATTTCTATGCACTGCCCCCCCTGGTGGTGGCTGCAGGCAGCTAGCTTTGTAATAGAAGACAAGTAGGAGATTTATCAATTTTTTAATGGCAGTTGTGGGAAATATGGGGCTCAGAATTAGAGTTGAGCGAACCCGAACTGTAAAGTTCGGATTCGTACCGAACTTTAGGTTATTCGGTGTCCGAACCCGAACATTTACATAAAAGTTTGTTGTCGGTGTTCGGCGATTTTTATGGCGCTTTTTGAAAGGCTGCAAAGCAGCCAATCAACAAGCATCATACTACTTGCCCCAAAAGGCCATCACAGCCATGCCTACTATTGGCATGGCTGTGATTGGCCAACTGCAGCATGTGACCCAGCCTCTATTTAAGCTGGAGCCACGTAGCGCCGCCCGTCACTCTGCTCGGATTAGTGTAGGGATAGGCTGCAGCTGCTGTGAGGGAGAGATCAGGGAGAAATCTTATGAAGAACTGATTCTTTACTCAGCGATCTACCGCAAATGTGTTTTGTGGGTGCAGTGCACAATTGTTTTAAGCCTGCCCTGAGCCAACTACTACAGAAAATGAACTTTTTTTCCTTCAGTTAGTCAATATCAATACATAATCGGCAGCCATTTTATGCAACGATAGTGCACCAGCACAGGATATCTGCAAGTCCAGGAATACTGCTTTGAGACACTGGGGTGCACATCTAGGATTATCGCTGCATAAGTGACTGTGAAATTTAGGCCAGAAATACGGATTTCTCATACTGGGGCAAACTGGGGCGAAAAAAAACCCATCTGTTTCATATAGTGCACATCTAGGATTATAGGTGCATAAGTGAGTGTCACATTTAGGCCAGAAAAACTGCTTTTTGCTTACTGGGGTTAAAAAACCCTCGGATATACTGCACATCTGGGATTAGACGTGCATAAGTGACTGTGGAATTTAGGCCACAAATACGGCTTTTTGCTTACTGGGGTGAAAAAAAACATCTGTTTCATATAGTGCACATCTAGGATTATAGGTGCATAAGTGACTGTCACATTTAGGCCAGAAATACAGCTTTGGCATATTGGGGCATACTGGGTGAAACAAACCCTTCTGTTTCATATACTGCACATCTGGGATTAGACGTGCATAAGTGACTGTGAAATTTAGGCCACAAATACGGCTTTTTGCTTACTGAGTTTATAAAACCCTCTGATATAATGCACATCTGGGATTAGACGTGCATAAGTTACTGTGAAATTTAGGCCACAAATACAGCTTTTGCTTACTGGGGTTAAAAAAAAAACTCTGATATACTGCACATCTGGGATTAGAGGTGCATAAGTTACTGTGAAATTTAGGAAACAAATACAGCTTTTGCTTACTGGGGTTAAAAAAAAACCTCTGATATACTGCACATCTGGGATTAGATGTGCATAAGTTACTGTGAAATTTAGGCCACAAATACCGCTGTCATATAGAGTTAAAAATTATTTTTTTTAGTGCAATACCCTAAATCAGGGTTTTTATTGGCGGTTAATTATTTTTAACAGACTTAACCACTTTTTACTTTGCTTGGTGAACGCTAACTATGAGGCAAACATCTAATAAGGGATGCGGTCATGGTCGTCGTGATGGTGTTGGTGGAGCCTCTGGTGCAGGGAGAGGACGTGGCAGTTCTGCCACAGCTACATGTCCTACTGAACCTACTACCTCAGGTCCCAGTAGCCGCCAGAATCTACAGCGATATTTGGTCAGGCCTAATGCCGTTCTAAGGATGCTAAGGCCTGAACAAGTAAAGGTGCTAGTTAATTGGGTGGCCGACAGTGGATCCAGCACGTTCATATTATCTCCCACCCAGTCTTCTGCAGAAAGTGCACAGGTGGCGCCTGATACCCATGCCCATCAGTCTGTCACATCATCCCCGTGCATATCGGGGAACCTGTCTGAGACTCGAGTCATGCAGCAGTCTCTTATGCTGTTTGAAGACTCTGCTGGCAGGGTTTCCAAAGGGCATCCACCTAGCCCTTTCCCAGGGGTGGAAGACATAGAATGCACTGACGCACAACCACTTATGTTTCCTGATGAGGACATGGGAATACCACCTCAGCACGTCTCTGATGATGACGAAACACAGGTGCCAACTGATGCGTCTTTCTGCAGTGTGCAGACTAAAAAAGGAGGTCAGGGAGGAAGACTGGGTGGAAGACGATGCAGGGAACAATGAGGTCCTAGACCTCACATGGAATGAAGGTCGTGCCACTGACGTTCAGAGTTCGGAGGAAGAGGCAGTGGTGAGACGGAGCCAACAGCGTAGCAAAAGAGGGAGCAGGGTGCAAAAGCAGAGCAGCCATCGCCAAAACAGTTCGCCTGCTACTGGCCACCGTCACCAGGGACCGAGCACACCAAAGGCAGCTTCAAGGAGTTCCCTGGCATGGCACTTCTTCACACAATGTGCTGACGACAAGACGCGAGTGGTTTTCACGCTGTGCCATCAGAGCCTGAAGCGAGGCATTAACGTTCTGAACCTTAGCACAACCTGCATGACCAGGCATCTACATGCGAGACACGGGCTGCAGTGGAGTAAGCACCTTCAAAACCAAGAAAGGGCTCAGGCCCCTCCTGCTCCCTCTTCTGCTGCTGCCTCGGCCTCTTCCTCCGCCTCTGGAGGAACGTTGGCACCTGTCGCACACCAAACAGAGGATGTGCCACCAACACCACCACCTCCGTCACCAAGCATCTCCACCATGTCACACGGAAACGTTCAGCTCTCCATCTCACAAACCTTGGAGAGAAAGCGTAAATTCCCACCTAGCCACGCTCGATCCCTGGCCCTAAATGCCATCATTTCTAAACTGCTGGCCTTTGAAATGCTGTCATTCAGGCTGGTGGAGACGGACAGCTTCAAACAGCTCATGTCGCTTGCTGTCCCACAGTACGTAGTTCCCAGCCGCCACTACTTCTCCAGGAGAGCCGTGCCCTCCCTGCACAACCAAATATCGGATAAAATCAAGTGTGCACTGCGCAATGCCATTTGTGGCAAGGTCTACCTAACCACAGATACGTGGACCAGTAAGCACGGCCAGGGACGCTACATCTCCCTAACTGCACACTGTAGTGGCGGCTGGGCCCCAGGCGGAGAGCTGTTTGGCGCACGTCCTTCCACCGCCAAGGATCGCAGGGCATCATTCTTTGCCTCCTGTTGCCTCCTCTTCCTACTCGGCTTCCTCCTCCTCTTCTACCACCTCCTCATCCGGTCAGCGACAGACCTTCACCACCAACTTCAGCACAGCCAGGGGTAAACGTCAGCAGGCCGTTCTGAAACTGATATGTTTGGGGTACAGACCGACGAGTGGTTTCTGCCAGTGAGCCTCAAGCCTGGCCTGGTGGTGTGCGATAATGGGCGAAATCTCGTCGCAGCTCTGGGACTAGCCGGTTTGACGCACATCCCTTGCCTGGCACATGTGCTGAATTTGGTGGTGCAGAAATTCATTCACAACTACCCCGACATGTCAGAGCTGCTGCATAAAGTGCGGGCCGTCTGTGCGCGTTTCCGGCGTTCTCATCCTGCCGCCGCTCGGCTGTCTGCTCTACAGTGTAACTTCGGCCTTCCCGCTCACCGCCTCATATGCGACGTGCCCACCAGGTGGAATTTCACCTTGCACATGCTGGAGAGACTGTGCGAGCAGCAGCAGGCCATAGTGGAGTTTCAGCTGCAGCACGCACGGGTGAGTCGCACTGCGGAACAGCACCATTTCAACACCAATGACTGGGCCTCCATGCAAGACCTGTGTGCCCTGTTGCGCTGTTGGAGATGGAGGAGGAGGAACCATGTTCACAGCAGGGTGGCACCCAGACCAGCTCATGGCCATCACTGGTGCGTGGATGGGGGGATACAGAGGACACAGACTATACACCTCCCACAGAGGACAGCTTTTCGTTGCCTCTGGGCAGCCTGCACACATGAGCGATTACATGCTGCAGTGTCTCCGCATCGACCGCAGAGTTGCCCACATTCTAACTTGTGCTGATTACTGAGTACTCCACCAACATGGCCAGTGGCAATGACGCCATTATCAGCGTTACAATACCACTTCTATGTCTCATTGAGAAAACACTTAGGGCGATGATGGAAGAGGATGTGGCCCAGGATGAGGAGGAAGAGGGGTCATCTCTAACACTTCCAGGCCAGTCTTTTAGAAGTGGCTCAGAGGGAGGTTTTTTGTAACAGCAGAGGCCAGGTACAAATTTGGCCAGCCAGGGCCCACTACTGGAGGATGAGGAGGAGGAGGATGGGGATGAAGCATGTTCACAGCGGGGTGGCACCCAATGCAGCTCGGGCCCATCACTGGTGCGTGGCTGGGGGGATAAGGAGGACGGAGACGATACGCCTCCCACAGAGGACAGCTTGTCCTTACCTCTGGGAAGCCTGGCACTCATGAGAGACTACATGCTGCAGTTCCTGCGCAACGACAGCAGAGTTGCCCACATTTTAACGTGTGCTGACTACTGGGTGGCCACCCTGCTGGATCCCCGTTACAAAGACAATATGCCGTCCTTAATTCCCTCACTGGAGCGTGATCGGAAGATGCGCGACTACAGGCGCACGCTGGTAGACGCGCTACTGAGACCATTCCCGACTGACGCCGGGGGACAAGTGGAAGCACAAGGCGAAGGCAAGGGAGGAGGAAGAGGTCGCCAACACAGCTGTGTCAGCGCCAGCACCTCAGAAGGCAGGGTTAGCATGGCCGACATGTGGAAAAGCTTTGTCACCTCGCCGCAACAACCGGCCCCAACTGCTGATATGGAACGTCTTAGCAGGAGGCAGCATTTGAACAACATGGTGGAACAGTACCTGTGCACACGCCTACACGTACTGACTGATGGTTCTGCCCCATTCAACTTCTGGGTCTCCAAATTGTCCAAATGGCCAGAGCTTGCCCTGTATGCCTTGGAGGTGCTGGCCTGCCCTGCAGCCAGTGTACTCTCTGAACGTGTATTTAGCACGGCAGGAGGCGTCATTACAGACAGACGCAGCCGCCTGTCCACAGCCAACGTGGACAAGCTCACGTTCATTAAAATGAACCAGGCCTGGATCCCACAAGACTTGTCTGTACCTTGTGCAGAATAGACAGTTCTAACAGCCTCAACCATTCATCCTTGTACTCAAGTGCACTTATTCCTTTTTTTTTTTTATATGTCCCAATATTTTGGGGGATACCCCTATGTAAAAATTCTAAATAACACACATCTGTGTTGGCTACCTATTCCTCCTTCGCCTCCGCTTCCACCTAGACCACCACGTGAGCCTACACGGCCACATCCACCCATTCACCGCCTCCTCAACCTCTTCCTCCTACATCATTCCTAAAAAAATTTTTAAGGTCTTTTATGTTTTTTTAATTCATTTCCCTATCCACATTTGTTTGCAGATAGGGATGAGCGAACCCGAACTGTATAGTTCGGGTTCGTACCGAATTTTGGGGTGTCCGTGACACGGACCCGAACCCGAACATTTTCGTAAAAGTTCGCGTTCGGTGTTCGGCGCTTTCTTGGCGCTTTTTGAAAGGCTGCAAAGCAGCCAATCAACAAGCGTCATACTACTTGCCCCAAGAGGCCATCACAGCCTTGCCTACTATTGGCATGGCTGTGATTGGCCAGTGCAGCATGTGACCCAGCCTCTATATAAGCTTGGGTCACGTAGCGCTGCACGTCACTCTGCTGATTCAAGCATAGGGAGAGGTTGTAGCTGCGACGTTAGGGCGAGATTAGGCAGATTAACTCCTCCAAAAGACTTCATTCTGTGATCGATCTGCAGCTGTGGATCATTGAAGTGCTATTATTGACTTGCTCACTTTTTTGAGGCTGCCCAGAGCGTTTTTAGATCACTTTTTTTCTGGGGTGATCGGCGGCCATTTTGTGACTTGTGGTGCGCCAGCACGAGCTATCACCAAGTGTATTTAACCATCGATAGTGTGGTTATTTTGTGCTATATCCTACATCAGCTGCAGGCTGAGCCTGTGTCACCGAAGTGCATTTAACCATCAACAGTCTGGTTATTTTTTGGCCATATACTACATCAGCTGCAGGCTGAGCCTGTTTCACCCAAGTGCATTTAACCATCAACAGTCTGATTATTTTTTGGCCATATACTACATCAGCTGCAGGCTGAGCCTGTGTCACCCAAGTGCATTTAACCATCAACAGTGTGGTTATTTTTTGGCCATATATTACATCAGGGGCAAGTTGAGCCTGTCACCCAGCGCCTAAAAAATAGACCTGACATTTCTATTCAACCAAATCTGCACAGTTTTAGCTGGTCAAGTTATTTGTAGTGACCCTCAAAGCAGACTTTTTGTTCTGGGTTGAAAAAGCATTCCCAAATTTGCCATTCTGAAAATAACTAGTTTGTGGTATTTCAGGCCTACTTGAAATCTATCCCAAAAAGAAAATCTTACATTGAAGTTATTGATAGTGTCATTCAGAAAAACCTAAGACACACGCTAGCGTGCTGATAGAAGTGTCATTCTGTGATTAAACCTATAACTGTCACACAGCGCAAAAAAAACCAGGTCTCACATCTCTATTCAACCAAATCTGCACAGTTTTAGCTGGTCAAGTTATTTGTAGTGACCGTCAAAGCAGACTTTTTGTTCTGGGTTGAAAAAGCATTCCCAAATTTGCCATTCTGAAAATAACTAGTTTGTGGTATTTCAGGCCTACTTGAAATCTATCCCAAAAAGAAAATCTTACATTGAAGTTATTGATAGTGTCATTCAGAAAAACCTAAGACACACGCTAGCGTGCTGATAGAAGTGTCATTCTGTGATTAAACCTATTAATGTCACACAGCGCAAAAAAAAACAGGTCTCACATCTCTATTCAACTAAATCTGCACAGTTTTAGCTGGTCAAGTTATTGGTAGTGACCGTCAAAGCAGACTTTTTGTTCTGGGTTGAAAAAGCATTCCCAAATTTGCCATTCTGAAAATAACTAGTTTGTGGTATTTCAGGCCTACTTGAAATCTATCCCAAAAAGAAAATCTTACATTGAAGTTATTGATAGTGTCATTCAGAAAAACCTAAGACACACGCTAGCGTGCTGATAGAAGTGTCATTCTGTGATTAAACCTATGACTGTCACACAGCGCAAAAAAAAACAGGTCTCACATCTCTATTCAACCAAATCTGCACAGTTTTAGCTGGTCAAGTTATTTGTAGTGACCGTCAAAGCAGACTTTTTGTTCTGGGTTGAAAAAGCATTCCCAAATTTGCCATTCTGAAAATAACTAGTTTGTGGTATTTCAGGCCTACTTGAAATCTATCCCAAAAAGAAAATCTTACATTGAAGTTATTGATAGTGTCATTCAGAAAAACCTAAGACACACGCTAGCGTGCTGATAGAAGTGTCATTCTGTGATTAAACCTATAACTGTCACACAGCGCAAAAAAAAAAACACGTCTCACATCTCTATTCAACCAAATCTGCACAGTTTTAGCTGGTCAAGTTATTTGTAGTGACCGTCAAAGCAGACTTTTTGTTCTGGGTTGAAAAAGCATTCCCAAATTTGCCATTCTGAAAATAACTAGTTTGTGGTATTTCAGGCCTACTTGAAATCTATCCCAAAAAGAAAATCTTACATTGAAGTTATTGATAGTGTCATTCAGAAAAACCTAAGACACACGCTAGCGTGCTGATAGAAGTGTCATTCTGTGATTAAACCTATAACTGTCACACAGCGCAAAAAAAAAAACACGTCTCACATCTCTATTCAACCAAATCTGCACAGTTTTAGCTGGTCAAGTTATTTGTAGTGACCGTCAAAGCAGACTTTTTGTTCTGGGTTGAAAAAGCATTCCCAAATTTGCCATTCTGAAAATAACTAGTTTGTGGTATTTCAGGCCTACTTGAAATCTATCCCAAAAAGAAAATCTTACATTGAAGTTATTGATAGTGTCATTCAGAAAAACCTAAGACACACGCTAGCGTGCTGATAGAAGTGTGATTCTGTGATTAAACCTATACCTGTCACACAGCGCAAAAAAAAACAGGTCTCACATTTCTATTCAACCAAATCTGCAGTGTTTTAGCTGGTCAAGTTATTTGTAGTGACCGTAAAAGCAGACTTTTTGTTCTGGGTTGAAAAAGCATTCCCAAATTTGCCATTCTCAAAATTGTGGTGAACGGGAACAATGAGGAAAACATTTAATAAGGGACGAAGACGCGGACGTGGACATGGTCGTGGTGGTGTTAGTGGACCCTCTGGTGCTGGGAGAGGACGTGGCCGTTCTGCCACAGCCACATGTCCTAGTGAACCATCTACCTCAGGTCCCAGTAGCCAGCAGAATTTACAGCGATATTTGGTGGGGCCCAATGCCGT
Organism: Bufo bufo; assembly: GCF_905171765.1. Classification (NCBI taxonomy): domain Eukaryota; kingdom Metazoa; phylum Chordata; class Amphibia; order Anura; family Bufonidae; genus Bufo; species Bufo bufo. The sequence continues at coordinate 98,925,443 of NC_053392.1, read as the reverse complement.
TCTAAGGATGGTAAGGCCTGAGCAGGTACAGGCATTAGTCAATTGGGTGGCCGACAGTGGATCCAGCACGTTCACATTATCTCCCACCCAGTCTTCTGCAGAAAGCGCACAGATGGCGCATGAAAACCAAGCCCATCGGTCTGTCACATCACCCCCATGCATATCAGGGAAACTGTCTGAGCCTCAAGTTATGCAGCAGTCTCTTATGCTGTTTGAAGACTCTGCTGCCAGTGTTTCCAAAGGACATCCACTTAGCCCTTCCCCAGGGGTGGAAGAGATAGAATGCACTAACGCACAACCACTTATTTTTCCTGATGATGAGGACATGGGAATACCACCTCAGCACGTCTCTGATGATGACGAAACACAGGTGCCAACTGCTGCGTCTTTCTGCAGTGTGCAGACTGAACAGGAGGTCAGGGATCAAGACTGGGTGGAAGACGATGCAGGGGACGATGAGGTCCTAGACCCCACATGGAATGAAGGTCGTGCCACTGACTTTCACAGTTCGGAGGAAGAGGCAGTGGTGAGACCGAGCCAACAGCGTAGCAAAAGAGGGAGCAGTGGGCAAAATCAGAACACCCGCCGCCAAGAGACTCCGCCTGCTACTGACCGCCGCCATCTGGGACCGAGCACCCCAAAGGCAGCTTCAAGGAGTTCCCTGGCATGGCACTTCTTCAAACAATGTGCTGACGACAAGACCCGAGTGGTTTGCACGCTGTGCCATCAGAGCCTGAAGCGAGGCATTAACGTTCTGAACCTTAGCACAACCTGAATGACCAGGCACCTGCATGCAAAGCATGAACTGCAGTGGAGTAAACACCTTAAAAACAAGGAAGTCACTCAGGCTCCCCCTGCTACCTGCTACTATTGGCATGGCTGTGATTGGCCAGTGCAGTATGTGACCCAGCCTCTATATAAGCTTGGGTCACGTAGCGCTGCACGTCACTCTGCTGATTCAAGCATAGGGAGAGGTTGCAGCTGCGACGTTAGGGCGAGATTAGGCAGATTAACTCCTCCAAAAGACTTCATTCTGTGATCGATCTGCAGCTGTGGATCATTGAAGTGCTATTATTGACTTGCTCACTTTTTTGAGGCTGCCCAGAGCGTTTTTAGATCACTTTTTTTCTGGGGTAATCGGCGGCCATTTTGTGACTTGTGGTGCGCCAGCACGAGCTATCACCAAGTGTATTTAACCATCGATAGTGTGGTTATTTTGTGCTATATCCTACATCAGCTGCAGGCTGAGCCTGTGTCACCGAAGTGCATTTAACCATCAACAGTCTGGTTATTTTTTGGCCATATACTACATCAGCTGCAGGCTGAGCCTGTGTCACCCAAGTGCATTTAACCATCAACAGTGTGGTTATTTTTTGGCCATATATTACATCAGGGGCAAGTTGAGCCTGTCACCCAGCGCCTAAAAAATAGACCTGACATTTCTATTCAACCAAATCTGCACAGTTTTATCTGGTCAAGTTATTTGTAGTGACCGTCAAAGCAGACTTTTTGTTCTGGGTTGAAAAAGCATTCCCAAATTTGCCATTCTAAAAATAACTAGTTTGTGGTATTTGAGGCCTACTTGAAATCTATCCCAAAAAGAAAATCTTACATTGAAGTTATTGATAGTGTCATTCAGAAAAACCTAAGACACACGCTAGCTTGCTGATAGAAGTGTCATTCTGTGATTAAACCTATAACTGTCACACAGCGCAAAAAAAACCAGGTCTCACATCTCTATTCAACCAAATCTGCACAGTTTTAGCTGGTCAAGTTATTTGTAGTGACCGTCAAAGCAGACTTTTTGTTCTGGGTTGAAAAAGCATTCCCAAATTTGCCATTCTGAAAATAACTAGTTTGTGGTATTTCAGGCCTACTTGAAATCTATCCCAAAAAGAAAATCTTACATTGAAGTTATTGATAGTGTCATTCAGAAAAACCTAAGACACACGCTAGCTTGCTGATAGAAGTGTCATTCTGTGATTAAACCTATAACTGTCACACAGCGCAAAAAAAAACACGTCTCACATCTCTATTCAACCAAATCTGCACAGTTTTAGCTGGTCAAGTTATTTGTAGTGACCGTCAAAGCAGACTTTTTGTTCTGGGTTGAAAAAGCATTCCTAAATTTGCCATTCTGAAAATAACTAGTTTGTGGTATTTCAGGCCTACTTGAAATCTATCCCAAAAAGAAAATCTTACATTGAAGTTATTGATAGTGTCATTCAGAAAAACCTAAGACACACGCTAGCGTGCTGATAGAAGTGTCATTCTGTGATTAAACCTATAACTGTCACACAGCGCAAAAAAAAACAGGTCTCACATCTCTATTCAACCAAATCTGCACAGTTTTAGCTGGTCAAGTTATTTGTAGTGACCGTCAAAGCAGACTTTTTGTTCTGGGTTGAAAAAGCATTCCCAAATTTGCCATTCTGAAAATAACTAGTTTGTGGTATTTCAGGCCTACTTGAAATCTATCCCAAAAAGAAAATCTTACATTGAAGTTATTGATAGTGTCATTCAGAAAAACCTAAGACACACGCTAGCGTGCTGATAGAAGTGTCATTCTGTGATTAAACCTATAACTGTCACACAGCGCAAAAAAAAACAGGTCTCACATCTCTATTCAACCAAATCTGCACAGTTTTAGCTGGTCAAGTTATTTGTAGTGACCGTCAAAGCAGACTTTTTGTTCTGGGTTGAAAAAGCATTCCCAAATTTGCCATTCTCAAAATTGTGGTGAACGGGAACAATGAGGAAAACATTTAATAAGGGACGAAGACGCGGACGTGGACATGGTCGTGGTGGTGTTAGTGGACCCCCTGGTGCTGGGAGAGGACGTGGCCGTTCTGCCACAGCCACACGTCCTAGTGAACCAACTACCTCAGGTCCCAGTAGCCAGCAGAATTTACAGCGATATTTGGTGGGGCCCAATGCCGTTCTAAGGATGGTAAGGCCTGAGCAGGTACAGGCATTAGTCAATTGGGTGGCCGACAGTGGATCCAGCACGTTTACATTATCTCCCACCCAGTCTTCTGCAGAAAGCGCACAGATGGCGCATGCAAACCAAGCCCATCGGTCTGTCACATCACCCCCATGCATATCAGGGAAACTGTCTGAGCCTCAAGTTATGCAGCAGTCTCTTATGCTGTTTGAAGACTCTGCTGCCAGGGTTTCCAAAGGGCATCCACCTAGCCCTTCCCCAGGGGTGGAAGAGATAGAATGCACTAACGCACAACCACTTATTTTTCCTGATGATGAGGACATGGGAATACCACCTCAGCACGTCTCTGATGATGACGAAACACAGGTGCCAACTGCTGCGTCTTTCTGCAGTGTGCAGACTGAACAGGAGGTCAGGGATCAAGACTGGGTGGAAGACGATGAGGTCCTAGACCCCACATGGAATGAAGGTCGTGCCACTGACTTTCACAGTTCGGAGGAAGAGGCAGTGGTGAGACCGAGCCAACAGCGTAGCAAAAGAGGGAGCAGTGGGCAAAATCAGAACACCCGCCGCCAAGAGACTCCGCCTGCTACTGACCGCCGCCATCTGGGACCGAGCACCCCAAAGGCAGCTTCAAGGAGTTCCCTGGCATGGCACTTCTTCAAACAATGTGCTGACGACAAGACCCGAGTGGTTTGCACGCTGTGCCATCAGAGCCTGAAGCGAGGCATTAACGTTCTGAACCTTAGCACAACCTGAATGACCAGGCACCTGCATGCAAAGCATGAACTGCAGTGGAGTAAACACCTTAAAAACAAGGAAGTCACTCAGGCTCCCCCTGCTACCTCTTCTGCTGCTGCCGCCTCGGCCTCTTCTGCTGCTGCTGCTGCCGCCGCCTCGGCCTCTTCTGCTGCTGCTGCCGCCGCCTCGGCCTCTTCCTCCGCCTCTGGAGGAACGTTGGCACCTGCCGCCCAGCAAACATGGGATGTACCACCAACACCACCACCTGCGTCACCAAGCATCTCAACCATGTCACACGGCAGCGTTTATCTCTCCATCTCACAAACATTTGAGAGAAAGCGTAAATTCTCACCTAGCCACCCTCGATCCCTGGCCCTGAATGCCAGCATTTCTAAACTACTGGCCTATGAAATGCTGTCATTTAGGCTGGTGGACACACACAGCTTCAAACAGCTCATGTCACTTGCTGTCCCACAGTATGTTGTTCCCAGTCGCCACTACTTCTCCAAGAGAGCCGTGCCTTCCCTGCACAAACAAGTGTCCGATAAAATCAAGTGTGTACTGCGCAACGCCATCTGTGGCAAGGTCCACCTAACCACAGATACGTGGACCAGTAAGCACGGCCAGGGACGCTATATCTCCCTAACTGCACACTGGGTAAATGTAGTGGCGGCTGGGCCCCAGGCGGAGAGCTATTTGGCGCACGTCCTTCCACCGCCAAGGATCGCAGGGCAACATTCTTTGCCTCCTGTCTCCTCCTCCTCCTACTCAGCTTCCTCCTCCTCTTCTTCCACCTGCTCATCCAGTCAGCCACACACCTTCACCACCAACTTCAGCACAGCACGGGGTAAACGTCAGCAGGCCATTCTGAAACTCATATGTTTGGGGGACAGGCCCCACACCGCACAGGAGTTGTGGCGGGGTATAGAACAACAGACCGACGAGTGGTTGCTGCCGGTGAGCCTCAAGCCCGGCCTGGTGGTGTGCGATAATGGGCGAAATCTCGTTGCAGCTCTGGGACTAGCCGGTTTGACGCACATCCCTTGCCTGGCGCATGTGCTGAATTTGGTGGTGCAGAAGTTCATTCGCAACTACCCCGACATGTCAGAGCTGCTGCATAAAGTGCGGGCCGTCTGTTCGCGCTTCCGGCGTTCACACCCTGCCGCTGCTCGCCTGTCTGTGCTACAGCGTAACTTCGGCCTTCCCGCTCACCGCCTCATATGCGACGTGCCCACCAGGTGGAACTCCACCTTGCATATGCTGGACAGACTGTGCGAGCAGCAGCAGGCCATAGTGGAGTTTCAGCTGCAGCACGCACGGGTCAGTCGCACTGCGGATCAGACCCACTTCACCACCAATGACTGGGCCTCCATGCGAGACCTGTGTGCCCTGTTGCGCTGTTTCGAGTACTCCACCAACATGGCCAGTGGCGATGACGCCGTTATCAGCGTTACAATACCACTTCTATGTCTCCTTGAGAAAACACTTAGGGCGATGATGGAAGAGGAGGTGGCCCAGGAGGAAGAGGAGGAAGAGGGGTCATTTTTAGCACTTTCAGGCCAGTCGCTTCGAAGTGACTCAGACGGAGGTTTTTTGCAACACCAGAGGCCAGGTACAAATGTGGCCAGACAGGGCCCACTACTGGAGGACGAGGAGGACGAGGATGAGGAGGAGGTGGAGGAGGATGAGGATGAAGCATGTTCACAGCGGGGTGGCACCCAAAGCAGCTCGGGCCCATCACTGGTGCGTGGCTGGGGGGAAACACAGGACGATGACGATACGCCTCCCACAGAGGACAGCTTGTCCTTACCACTGGGCAGCCTGGCACACATGAGCGACTACATGCTGCAGTGCCTGCGCAACGACAGCAGAGTTGCCCACATTTTAACGTGTGCGGACTACTGGGTTGCCACCCTGCTGGATCCCCGGTACAAAGACAATGTGCCCACCTTACTTCCTACACTGGAGCGTGATAGGAAGATGCGCGAGTACAAGCGCACGTTGGTAGACGCGCTACTGAGAGAATTCCCAAATGTCACAGGGGAACCAGTGGAAGCCCAAGGCGAAGGCAGAGGAGGAGCAAGAGGTCGCCAACGCAGCTGTGTCACGGCCAGCTCCTCTGAGGGCAGGGTTAGCATGGCAGAGATGTGGAAAAGTTTTGTCAACACGCCACAGCTAAGTGCACCACCACCTGATACGGAACGTGTTAGCAGGAGGCAACATTTCACTAACATGGTGGAACAGTACCTGTGCACACCCCTCCACGTACTGACTGATGGTTCGGCCCCATTCAACTTCTGGGTCTCCAAATTGTCCACGTGGCCAGAGCTAGCCTTTTATGCCTTGGAGGTGCTGGCCTGCCCGACGGCCAGCGTTTTGTCTGAACATGTATTCAGCACGGCAGGGGGCGTCATTACAGACAAACGCAGCCGCCTGTCTACAGCCAATGTAGACAAGCTGACGTTCATAAAAATGAACCAGGCATGGATCCCACAGGACCTGTCCATCCCTTGTGCAGATTAGATATTAACTACCTCCCCTTAACAATATATTATTCTACTCCAGGGCACTTCCTCATTCAATACTATTTTTAATTTCATTTTACCATTATATTGCGGGGCAACCCAAAGTTGAATGAACCTTTCCTCTGTCTGGGTGCCGGGGCCTAAATGTGTGACAGTGGCCTGTTCCAGTGGTGGGTGACGTGAAGCCTGATTCTCTGCTATGACATGAATACAGATTCTGCGCTGACATAAGGCCAGATTCTCTGTTACGGGACCTCTCTCCTCTGCCTGGGTGCCTGGGCCTAAATGTGTGACAGTGGCCTGTTCCAGTGGTGGGTGACGTGAAGCCTGATTCTCTGCTATGACATGAATACAGATTCTGCGCTGACATAAGGCCAGATTCTCTGTTACGGGACCGCTCTCCTCTGTCTGGGTGCCGGGGCCTAAATGTGTGACAGTGGCCTGTTCCAGTGGTGGGTGACGTGAAGCCTGATTCTCTGCTATGACATGAATACAGATTCTGCGCTGACATAAGGCCAGATTCTCTGTTACGGGACCTCTCTCCTCTGCCTGGGCCTAAATGTGTGACAGTGGCCTGTTCCAGTGGTGGGTGACGTGAAGCCTGATTCTCTGCTATGACATGAAGACAGATTCTGCGCTGACATAAGGCCAGATTCTCTGTTACGGGACCGCTCTCCTCTGTCTGGGTGCCGGGGCCTAAATGTGTGACAGTGGCCTGTTCCAGTGGTGGGTGACGTGAAGCCTGATTCTCTGCTATGACATGAATACAGATTCTGCGCTGACATAAGGCCAGATTCTCTGTTACGGGACCTCTCTCCTCTGCCTGGGTGCCTGGGCCTAAATGTGTGACAGTGGCCTGTTCCAGTGGTGGGTGACGTGAAGCCTGATTCTCTGCTATGACATGAATACAGATTCTGCGCTGACATAAGTCCAGATTCTCTGTTACGGGACCGCTCTCCTCTGTCTGGGTGCCGGGGCCTAAATGTGTGACAGTGGCCTGTTCCAGTGGTGGGTGACGTGAAGCCTGTTTCTCTGCTATGACATGAATACAGATTCTGCGCTGACATAAGGCCAGATTCTCTGTTACGGGACCTCTCTCCTCTGCCTGGGTGCCTGGGCCTAAATGTGTCACAGTGGCCTGTTCCAGTGGTGGGTGACGTGAAGCCTGATTCTCTGCTATGACATGAATACAGATTCTGCGCTGACATAAGGCCAGATTCTCTGTTACGGGACCGCTCTCCTCTGTCTGGGTGCCGGGGCCTAAATGTGTGACAGTGGCCTGTTCCAGTGGTGGGTGACGTGAAGCCTGATTCTCTGCTATGACATGAAGACAGATTCTGCGCTGACATAAGGCCAGATTCTCTGTTACGGGACCTCTCTCCTCTGCCTGGGTGCCTGGGCCTAAATGTGTGACAGTGGCCTGTTCCAGTGGTGGGTGACGTGAAGCCTGATTCTCTGCTATGACATGAATACAGATTCTGCGCTGACATAAGGCCAGATTCTCTGTTACGGGACCGCTCTCCTCTGTCTGGGTGCCGGGGCCTAAATGTGTGACAGTGGCCTGTTCCAGTGGTGGGTGACGTGAAGCCTGATTCTCTGCTATGACATGAAGACAGATTCTGCGCTGACATAAGGCCAGATTCTCTGTTACGGGACCTCTCTCCTCTGCCTGGGCCTAAATGTGTGACAGTGGCCTGTTCCAGTGGTGGGTGACGTGATGCCTGATTCTCTGCTATGACATGAAGACAGATTCTGCGCTGACATAAGGCCAGATTCTCTGTTACGGGACCTCTCTCCTCTGCCTGGGTGCCTGGGCCTAAATGTGTGACAGTGGCCTGTTCCAGTGGTGGGTGACGTGATGCCTGATTCTCTGCTATGACATGAAGACAGATTCTGCGCTGACATAAGGCCAGATTCTCTGTTACGGGACCGCTCTCCTCTGTCTGGGTGCCTGGGCCTAAATGTGTGACAGTGGCCTGTTCCAGTGGTGGGTGACGTGATGCCTGATTCTCTGCTATGACATGAAGACAGATTCTGCGCTGACATAAGGCCAGATTCTCTGTTACGGGACCGCTCTCCTCTGTCTGGGTGCCGGGGCCTAAATGTGTGACAGTGGCCTGTTCCAGTGGTGGGTGACGTGAAGCCTGATTCTCTGCTATGACATGAAGACAGATTCTGCGCTGACATAAGGCCAGATTCTCTGTTACGGGACCGCTCTCCTCTGTCTGGGTGCCGGGGCCTAAATGTGTGACAGTGGCCTGTTCCAGTGGTGGGTGACGTGAAGCCTGATTCTCTGCTATGACATGAAGACTGATTCTGCGCTGACATGAAGCCAGATTCTCTGCTATGGCATGAAGAGACTGATTCTCTGCTGACATGAAGCCAGATTCTTTGCTATGGCATGAAGAGACTGATTCTCTGCTGACGTGAAGCCAGATTCTCTGCTATGGGACCTCTGTCCAATTGATATTGGTTTATTTTTATTTTTTTTATTTTAATTTTAATTCATTTCCCTATCCACATTTGTTTGCAGGGGATTTACCTACATGTTGCTGCCTTTTGCAGCCCTCTAGCTCTTTCCTGGGCTGTTTTACAGCCTTTTTAGTGCCCAAAAGTTCGGGTCCCCATTGACTTCAATGGGGTTCGGGACGAAGTTCGGATCGGGTTCGGATCCCGAACCCGAACATTTCCGGGAAGTTCGGCCGAACTTCTCGAACCCGAACATCCAGGTGTTCGCTCAACTCTATTTACAGAGCATTTGCCATGCTCTTAAGCACATTTTGCTGCCTTTTGCAGTCCTCTAGCTCTTTCCAGGGCTATTTTAGATTCATTTTAGTGGCCAAAAGTTCGGGTCCCCATTGACTTCAATGGAGTTCGGGGTCAAGTTCGGGTCCCGAACCCGAACTTTTTTTTCAAGTTTGGCCGAACCTGCTGAACCCGAACATCCAGGTGTCCGCTCAACTCTACTCAGAATGAGTACAGCAGTTGAGTACAGGTGCAACTTTTTTTATATATATATATATATTTTAAAAAAAATTCATTGAAATCTTTTCTGCTAAATTTAAAAAAATGCTAATTCATCAGGAATCTGGGATTGCATTCTCCATTGCATGGGAGTGATTGATGCACACGTAAACTGGGTGAGGCTCATACTAAGGTTTGCTACGGGGCTCTATGAGATATGTGTACCCCCCTGGCACAGGCGTCTGTATACGCTACATTAAAGGGCTGCAAGAACTCCATTTACTGCTTGATGCATGCTCTTGCATTATTTTTTTCTCTCACAGATTTGTATGACGTGAGGCCAAAGATGAAAGGTGTAGTAAACAGAGATATGTCATTGTCACTATTGACTCAGCCTTATGCATGCAGTTTTCTGAATTATTAATTAAGTGCTAGACGATCTGGGATCAGATTAAAGGCGTCCTTGTAGTTGATAGGGAGAGCATTCGTTTCTAAGACTTCCTATTTAAAATAAAATATTAGAATTATTTTCTTTTAAACAAAGGCTCAGCATGCTGCCATGTTTGTGAATTTTGTAAGTGAAGCTTTCAGATTCTGAAAGAGGATTTTTCCTTTTGTGGGAGGAAGAACATTTTTTTCTGGTCTGCTTTGTCAATGAAAAGAATATTATATGAAAAGGAATAAAGTATGGAAGCTTGAGGACATGATGAAGAAAGCTGCGAGACAGTATATTTGTCTAAATGTAAGACTTTCCTCCATCATAACCATCAGATAAAACAAACTCCTCTGCCAATAACAATGACACTCAAAATATATAGACTTATAGCCTGGTCTGAAAAGGAAAAGTCGCATCTTCTTTTCAGATATATTAACCTTTGAGAATGCAAAAACTACGGCTTTTATGGAGTCACAAATGTAAGTACATACTTGCCAACATTTGATCTACAGTCTTTTTTCATACATTACCCCAAACCTTTTAATAGGCCACTCCCGCCCCCCTTTCTTATGTGCTCCACCACTTTTATTACCTTGCTCCATCATTTTCTGGTGGCACCACAAGCCCTCTATGCATCATGCATGTATTACATTTCCATTTTTTTTTACTCCTGGCCTTCCCAGAAGCATAACGTTTTTATTTTTCCGTTTACATAACCATATGAGGGCATGTTTTTTGTGGGACAAGTTGTACTTTCTAAAGGCACTATTTAATATGGCATATGATGCAGTGGGAGGCTGGAAAAAAATCCAAAGAGGGTGGAATAGGTAAAAAAGGAATATCGCCAAAGTTTTATGGGTTTTATTTTTAAGTCTTTCCATCTTTATGTCAATATAATTACAGTGATGCAACATTTACATAGTTTTTCTTGTGTTAAACAAAAAAATTCTGAATATGAATTTTTGCATTGCATCACCATATTCAGACATACCCCCCCTTAAATTTAGATGAACAGAGCTGTGTGAGAGCTGAGGGCTAATTTTTTTGCAGGGGACAATTTTTAGCTTTATTTATACTATTTTGGAGTGTGTATGCGTTTTTATTAAATTTTCTTTTTTAGGGGGGTGAAGCGATGAACAAATGGCAAATTGGCCAATTTCATATTTCTTTTTTTTTTTCGATAATGGTGTTCACCATATAGGACAAATACATTTATATTTCAATAGTATGGGCATTTTCGAACATGGCAGTGCAAATGATTTTTACTTTTCTTAATTTTTTGTAAAGTAAGAATGATAAGAATTAAAAAAACTTGTGTTAAAACTTATTTTTAGGCTTTTTCAATAGTCTCTCTAGGGCACTTAAACATGCAGTCATCAGATTGTTTCTCCCATAGACTGCAATTTTGAATATTCTATTTTTTTCTTTCATCAGTAACCTCCCTTCTTGCTTGTGGGCCAATGAGATGGCTGTAATGTTTTTGTCTGAGCTTAGCAACATCCCTAGCAACCAATAGGAAAGTTGCCTACCCCTTACTATATAAGAACCTCCCCAGCAGCCCTTGTATGCAGTATTTTGCACATCTGAGAGAGACAGCAGTGTTCATGTGTCATTACATTAGATAGTTAGTTAGTTAGATAGCTTATATATATAATACAGATAGTTAGTGGGAGATAGTCAGTCAGTGTAGGTTAGATAGTCATATAGTGTAGCTGATCCATACATGCATACATAGTGCTGTGATGTCACAAGTTCACAACAATACTTAGTGCACCAATCACTAATAAATAGTCAGACCTCTTAAAATGTGAAGTTGCACGTATTGCGCCAAAATATTCACATGATTAGTGCCGATTTCGCAATTGCAAATATATTGGAGCACTCTATCTGCATATAAAGCTATTGTAATGTTCTGCCGTGCCAACCATTTTCTCCAGTCTCAGGAAACTTCTAGCAGCTTGAAAAATTTTGCTATAGTGACCCACGCCTGTATTTCACGCGCATTATGCGAATATTACATTGCCGATTTTTCACGATTAAGAAAATAATCTCAAATTCGCGAATATATGACAAATATTATAACAAATATTCGCGAAATATTGCAAATTCGAAAATTTCTCCTGCCACTCATCACTACTTAGGAAGTTTCATCTGCAAAAAAGGCTTCAATTTTTGTGGCAGTACCGGAATTGGACCTCCGCTAATTAGCAGAGGATTGCCGTCCCTGATGAGTTACATTTTCTGCTTCATCGAACAAATGGAAGTTGGAGTGTCAGGCGAGAAACATCAGGGAACAAATACCCTGAAACCATTGCTGTTGTAAAACTACAACTCCCACCATGCCCTGCTGTAGGCTGATAGCTGTAGACTGTCTGGGCATGCCTGTAGTTTTGCAACAACTGGAGAGCTGCAGGTTGAGCATCCCTGGTCTAGGTAATGGGCCCACTCATTCATGTCGAAGGCAGTCTCAATCATTTGGGTATGAATCCATCCTGCAGATCACCTACACCCATTGTTTTACCTGGGGTGGATGGGATCTTCCAGCAAGACAGTGCCAAACATGACACAGGTAAAAATGTCCAACATTGGTTGGCAGACCATGACCAAGACTTCCAAGTACTACCCTGATCCCCTAATTCCCCAAACTTTAACCTAATTGAGCATCTGTGGAACCACCTCGATCATCGTGTTTGCTCTATGGATCCTCTCCCACACACCCTCCAGTAGCTGTGGGATATACTGCAGTCAGCATGTCTCCAGATACCTGTGAAAACCTACCAGCAACTTATTGAGTCACTCACAGCCCATCCAACTGCTGCACAAAGCGTTTACTCTGGACATTAGCTAGTGGTCATAATAATGTGACTCAATCAGGTATAAATTCACTCCTCAACATTCAGTATTAAAATTGCAAGTAAGAAAATTCATAAGATTATGGAAATCACAGGACTGACAGACGTTAATGAAATGCAAATGATAAAAAAAATGGAAACAAAATATTTGAGACACCTCAATTTATTCAGTATTGAGTATGAACATCATATACAGAAGTTCACGCACTTACATGCCTTGGCATGCTATCAGCGAGGTTATTAATAATTGAGGAATGTTCTGCCATGCTGAATGCACTTGGGAATCATCAAGCTTTCCTGCTGGCAGAAACCTTTGCAATTGCTCACCAATGACATTGTGCTTGTCCAAAGATGCTGTAGACTCCAATCCAACCTCCATTGCTGTCTTGCTGCGCAACATTTGAGAGCAGTGACAAGAGGTCAATGGAACACCTGTAGGTAGATTTCATGTGGCTAAAAGACTTTGCTTTCAATCTGACCTTTATGCCACTCCTACATGCTACAGATTGGAGTTAGGTGCTTGAAAATGCGATCATTTGCAGATCTTAGTGACACCTGCTACTTCCTGGATTTGCATAACCTTATGGTTTTTCCTTCTTGGTGCCACAATTTTTAATGTCATATATATACAGTACAGACCAAAAGTTTAGACACACCTTCTCATTCAAAGAGTTTTCTTTATTTTCATGACTATGAAGGCATCAAAACTATGAATTAACACGTGTGGAATTATATACATAACAAACAAGTGTGAAACAACTGAAAATATGTCATATTCTAGGTTCTTCAAAGTAGCCACCTTTTGCTTTGATTACTGCTTTGCACACTCTTGGCATTCTCTTGATGAGCTTCAAGAGGTAGTCCCCTGAAATGGTCTTCCAACAGTCTTGAAGGAGTTCCCAGAGATGCTTAGCACTTGTTGGCCCTTTTGCCTTCACTCTGCGGTCCAGCTCACCCCAAACCATCTCAATTGGGTTCAGGTCCGGTGACTGTGGAGGCCAGGTCATCTGGCGCAGCACCCCATCACTCTCCTTCATGGTCAAATAGCCCTTACTTTCAAAGTTTTCCCAATTTTTCGGCTGACTGACTGACCTTCATTTCTTAAAGTAATGATGGCCACTCGTTTTTCTTTACTTAGCTGCTTTTTTCTTGACATAATACTAAAAATAGTAAGACTATCAGCTGTGTATCCACCTGACTTCTCCTCAACGCCACTGATGGTCCCAATCCCATTTATAAGGCAAGAAATCCCACTTATTAAACCTGACAGGGCACACCTGTGAAGTGAAAACCATTTCAGGGGACTACCTCTTGAAGCTCATCAAGAGAATGCCAAGAGTGTGCAAAGCAGTAATCAAAGCAAAAGGTGGCTACTTGGAAGGACCTAGAATATGACATATTTTCAGTTGTTTCACACTTGTTTGTTATGTATATAATTCTACATGTGTTAATTCATAGTTTTGATGCCTTCAGTGTGAATCTACAATTTTCATAGTCATGAAAATAAAGAAAACTCTTTGAATGAGAAGGTGTGTCCAAACTTTTGGTCTGTACTGTATATCAATATATATATAAAAAAAATCTTTACACTCAATTTTAAAAAAACTGATTAGGACAATCAAATATAGGATAAAGGAGGAATGGATGGGCTTTAACCACCGTTCCACTACAACTTGTTTTGGCCATTCTAAGGGTACTTTCACACTAGTGTTTTTCTTTTCCGGCGCTGAGTTCCGTCCTAGGGGCTCAAATCCAGAAAAGAACTGATCAGTTTTATCCTAATGCATTCTGAATGGAGAGTAACCCAGGATGCATCAGGATGTCTTCACTTCAGTCTTTTTGACTGATCAGGCTTTTCAGAAAAACGTAGCATGCTGTATTTTTACCTCCGGCCAAAAATCCTGAACACTTTGACTGAACGCCGGATCCGGTCTTTTTCCCATTGACTTGCATTAACGCCGGATCCGGCGCTGTGTGTTCAGTCAAACCGGATCCGGCTTTTGCATGTTAAACCCGAAAAATGTGAAAAAAAAGTTAAAGTCCATAAATGGCAGATCCGTTTTTTCCAATGCATTTTTTCATTGTGATCAAAATCCTGATCAGGATTCAAATGTAATCCGTTTTTACACGTTTTTCCGGATCCGGCGGGCAGTTCAGGTGTCGGAATTGAACGCCGGATTAAAACAACGCTAGTGTGAAAGTAGCCTAACGCAGCAATTATTTCATGGCTTTTCATCCCGGTCTTCTGAAAGCCATTATGGCTTTATTTTCCATTAATATAGTAGTCCGACAGCTGATTAATCACAGGACTAGTTGTATTTTTCTGAAAAATCTTTATATACAGTAGGTTTGCTTGACTCTGTCTTCTAAGGGAGCCACAGGAGGTAAACGTCCCCAGTTCGCAGCCCCTTAACACCATATGAACACAATCCAAAAAATGGAGATTCTCAGGCTTCTGATGTTATAATGAAACAGTTTTTCTGAAGGGTATAACTCACCGCAGTAGGTAACATGAAGGTGAGATGAAGGCGTGTAAAGGTCTAAACATTTTAATCTCCAATCGTCTATCGAGCAAATCGCAGTGATGATGCAAAAAGCACCCAATATTCTAAAATGTGGAGACATTAGTGCACTGTAGTCCATACAGCAGCATATGGTATAACATTGCTTACACCATATAGTTACAAAAGAACAGTTAAAAAAAGTCCTTCACATAAAATCAAATTTGAGTTTCACATCTGTCGCAGAGCCTCACGTCCAAAATGGCTTTTTTATGGCATTACTGCAAATCACTTGATAGAAAATTGGAGATCAAAAGGTTTGGACCTGTACACACATGCATCTTAATTTAATCTATGTGTTAGCTATAATCAGGCTCGGACTGGCCCACAGGGGTACAGGTGAATTCCCCGGTGGGCCCCTGAGCTAGGTGGGCCCCTAGTCTCCCACCCCTTGCACAAGTGGCACATAACACAGTAGATTTACTGCACTACATATATATTCAATGTACAGCACCTCAACCAGCCTATGTTCATATAAAAAATTTGATAGATTATTAAAAACTCCCCAGTTTATTATTCTAGACACGATCAGAGCTGAGATGACTCCTAGGTATAGAGGAAAGCTACCACCAGTGTCCTCTTCTCCCTAGGACCTACCTTCCTGTAGGACCCTCATATTCAATCATCTGGCAGCATCTTGCTGCTGTCTGAGCAGGAAATATTTGAATGTATCCATACTTTGGGCCCCAAAAATAAATTTTACCAGTGGGCCCTAGGCACCCCAGTCCATCGCTGCATATAATGCTGTTTCATTATATGCCCATGAAAAGCTGGGGAGTCTTCATTTTATGAGTTTTTTCCATTAGCGCCCTTTTTGGGTCACGTATTATACAGTATATTGAAATAATTTAATTAATAATATTGGGGGGGGGGGATCCCCATTTGTTTACAACTTTATTTTGCAGGTTGATATGACAGTGTTCCCCATATGGTTTAAATAACACATTAACTTTATTCTATGAGTTGACATGATTACAGCAATCCTGATTTTCTTATAGTTGTTTTTCTAGGTTTTATTGCTTTTGCACAATAAATACACTTTTTGTATTTGTGTTGTGTTGCCATAGTTAGAGATTCATAACTGACTATAAATTTTCCCTTGACTGAGCTTTGTGAGGGTTTATTTATGCAGGATGAGCTATAGTTTTCATTGGTACCATTTTGTGATACTTAAGACTTTTTTTTATAGCTTTTTCTTCTGTTTTATGGGAGGCTGGAAAAACAAAAACAGCAGTTCTAATCTTCTTTAATTTTTTTTGTTAAGGTGTCCATCATGTGGATTAAATAGCATGATAAATATATACTTTGGGAGAAAATGGATGTGGCAGTACCTATTTTGGGCTTCCTTTATTTTTTACATAATAAAGATGGAAAGGGATTTTCTGTTTTTATTCTTGTTTCCAAGATTTTTAACATTTTATTTGGCTTTTTTTGTAGTTCTACTAAGGAACTTTAAGATGTAATTTCTTGATTGCTTATAAAATACACTTCAATGCTTCTATATTGCAGCGCATTATGCCTTCCAGCATAACAATGACAGGTATCCTTTTAGGTGTACTAAGATGGTAGACAAAGGGGCGAATCTCAGTCACATAGATGTCATAGCCACTATTTGCATCTCGCCCTCTGAAAACCACATAGATATCGCAGTCTGCACTGACTTTTGAATACAAGGTGTTACATCAGGGATCAAAGTTAAATGTAGCATATCATTAATTTTAACAGTAAATGAAAGCTAAAAAGCAGAAATACATAACTCACAAAAGTCTTGTTTTCCTGTGGTGAACATAAAACAAACATAACAATTTTACATTTACAAATGCCATTTCATGTAAAATACTAAGTATCCTTAACAAAAATTAATGTAAAAAATGTTAACACAAATATTGTCTGATGCAGAAAGCTCTTTTGTTGCACAAGGCAGGAGTCTCATGAATACAACACCCAACCTCGGTCACTGAAGTTTACTCTCTGTCAGTAGATTCCATCTTTAACAAAAGTGAGAGAGAGAGATTTCCTACTTCAATCAGTGCTGATGCTGCTGTGATCACAGGATTTTGTTTGGCAGCTGTAGGTTCTCTCTATAGACAAGCACACAGTTTGTAGTCTCATTTTCAATAAAGTATTCAAGTTATTTTAGCTGTATCAATATTATCCTGTCTAGATATGTATCCTGTTTTCAGTCAGAAGGAAGTAAAGGGCTACAATCCGTTAAGTCTCCTATTGAAATGAATAACGTGAGTAGGCTACACATGAGTGATTCAATAGACAGCATAGAATACTTGAATTTTAATTGTATATCACAAACTTGAATTTACACAGTGAGGTGCATATACTAAGATGTTTTTAAGTGGGTCACTGGAGGTATGCTTTAAAGACAATTCTGTCACTACCATTGAGCATATATGGCTTAAATGGCGCTGTAGGTCTCCTAGAGGGCTTTCTAACCATACCCGTATAGGCAATATAAATGTACTTGTATCCCTCAAAAAATATTTTATAAATATGGTAATGAGCTTGTAAAAGATCCTGTGCTGGCGTCAGCCTCAATAACTGAACTACCCATGTGCAGTTCAGTTATTGGGGCTAATACCAGCACAGGAATTCTGTATATTGGAGAATGGAGTACGGCACACTGTTATGCTCTTCCCTGTACCAGCAAAGACCTGACGTTCATCCAACAGTAGTATAAATATGCAGCACACAGAATATTATTTGCAATTTAAAGGTAATTTTATTTAGTGATTTTCACAATAAAAGGTTCATGATCCAGTTTATAGGAAATTAAATGTTGAATAACCACTATCCATATGTGAGCCAGACGTTTCGGCCCATAGGGACCTTTTTCAGCGGATTGGAGTTTCTGTGGTCAGAGATGAAGGGATTTCTGGATCCCGGATTTATACTACAGCACAGGAATTCAGAGCACACGGGCGCTCACATTAGATGATGTTGTGCATGCGTAAGATTTTACTGCTGCAGCAGGGTGACATCGGCACATCAAGAAGAATACAAGATGAGGGAAGGAGCTGGGCTAACTAAGAATGGGCGAGGCTGGGCTCCACGAACAGTAAGTACCGTACCTTGTTTTTTGAGGGGTACAAATACATTTATATTGCATATACAAGAATAGTTAGAAAGCCGTCTGGGAGACCTACAGTGCCATATAAGCAATGGTGGTGACAGGATCCCTTTAAGCAATTTGCTAATATTGCTCCACACCTTTGATTGTCCTTTAATATATAAAAAGTATTCTAAAATTTCTGGCTGCATTACTGTTAACCGAGTCTTTTCTGTTCAACCTGCACTCTTTGCAGATATGCTAACAATAACCTTATATTGTTTGGAGTTAAAATCATGCGTGCAGAGAGATTTTTTTTGCTATTGCCTGAAATGTATTTTAGAGGGTGCAAATCTGATTACGCATCTGCACACTGTTCAATCGATCGAGGCTCTAGACAGAAACACACATTAGATATTCGTTCGCACAAGAAAAGCAGATAAGGGGTCTGGATATTAGATTAAAGGCAATAGCTGTTTGTGCAAAATCCCTGTGCCAAAGATAAAAAATGTTAGCAGTGTTAATAACACCGAAACATGAAAATAGTGTGTTTGTCTGGCAATAAATATAAGGTCAGGAATTCTATTATGAACCAATTTTTGTGTCTTCAATTTCCAGAAGTAGCAGCTGGCCAGAGAGGGAGTACTTTAGATAAGGTCATCAGGGCTAATAGACAACTAAAAAAGTGTAAGGTTTGCAATTTTTACAGTGCACGTCTTAATAAGAAGCTTGCTAACATCACAAATCTAGATTTTTGACAAGAGACAGTAAAGATTGCTTACAAGTGTGTACACTGTTATCTGAAGCAAGACGCTAAACAGAAAGCAAGGAAACTGCATTATTTTAAGACTACAGAAGGTCTATGTAGAGCTGACTGATTAGTATTCAAGCGTGGAAGAGGAATATGGGCATGAAGCGTAAGAAAAGCAAGGAGGAAGCAGAGCATGAGTGACAGAGGGGGGTTAACAGAAGTAATTTTAGTTATGGAAGAGACATGTAATAGTGCATATAGAGACAACCTTCATGGGATATAGAAGGATTAAGATTAGAGTGATCTTGAATACTTCAGTTGGTAGTACACCTTCACATTTTAGGAAGTTAGTTGTACTTCAATTTCCTAATGTAAAATACATTATCAGATGTGCTCTGTATAGGAATAGGGATATCTCAATACCAAGCTTCATGTTTTAGAGCTGACATTTTTATATTCTTTAAAAAAAAAACTACTTTGCAGGCAGTAAGAGTCCCATGACTCTTGGGGTATGACAAGATTTGGCCCAAGCCAGCAGTGACTGAAGCACAAAAATTATAAGGACTCAGGAGGTATGCATCTCATATATAGTAATAATATCACTGAAGTGAGAGGCGCTAAAATATCAAACTTTATTAGATACTTAATAAAAAGAAATGTGAGTGTAGAAAAACCTCACAAAAATGCAAAAAACTGCAAAGATAAATAAACAAAGTGGTGCTTGCAGGCTGGGTGGCTTACAAGATGGACAGAGGACTCAGACCATATACAGTATATCATGTCTATCTGTATGAATTACCAAGCCATAAAAATCAATGTGTTGCCATACAAGCGCCACATAAGCAGCACAGTCAAATAATAATTGTGGGTGACCAAATTATCAATTGACTGGTTACGTCAGGTGAGAACGGTGCAAGCCCAAAAGTTAGGTTAGGTAGTACTAAAGTTTCATCCTAATAGTACTAATAGCGACTAATAGTTTCTTACACTGGGAGATGTGCCACCCCTCCATCTCCGGAGAGTGATACCTAAGGGGCAGTATCTCCACATCCATTGTAATTGCTCCTCCATTCTAGACTTCAAAACAAAAGCTAGGGACCTAGAAAACAGGTTCCTGCGGCGTGGCTACGCTCGGAAGGTTCTCGCATCGGCTTGCCAACATTTGCTTGCGTGTACACGCGAATCTCGTCTTAATCCCAGAAGCCGGGAATTTGATAATGACCAGATTCACCTGATAGGGACTTTTGATGGTGCTAATGGGCCAGTCCAGGATATCCTCTGGAAACACTGGAGCATCCTACAAATGGATGCTGATGTTGGTCACTTAGTGGGGGACCGCCCGGCCATTACTTACCGTAGGGGTCGTAATTTTAAGGAAAGGCTTGTCATTAGCTTTTTTCCAGACCCCGCGTCCAGACATCTGGCTGGTCAACTCGACTCAGGGGACTTTCCGCTGCATGTGCTTCCATGAAACTGGAGCGCACTTTTACTAGGACCACCAAGGCAAAATCTTATCAGATCTTCTGGCCTGGTCTACTTGGCCACTTGTGTCTGCCGTTTACAGTACATCGGTAAGCAGTCCGTGAGTTTGGCCGCAGAATTGGTTAGCATCTGAATGATGTAAGGAAGAAGGCAGACACGCCTATGTCACACCACAGCAATACACACCATTCGGGAGATGCCCGCTCTAACCTTTTTCAGGGAATTGAAATAGTGCGACTGTCCCCAAGGGGAGGTAATTTTGATCAATGTGTCCTTCAAAAAGAGGCCCAGTGGACTTATAGATTGGACACGGTTCGTCCCTGGGGATTAAATGATCATATCTCCTATGCCTGTTTTATTGACTAAATAATGGACTATAGATCATGTCATGCCTTTAAATGGGCTTTTGCTCCTGTGTCTTAATTCCTTTGACACACCTTTGCCCTGTGTTTTCAAACCAGGGCAACATCACAACATTGTATTGCTCTTACTATTTGATTATGTTCCTGATTGGGCAACTCTGTGTCTTTATCTTACTAGACACGTGTTTGTATATAATAGATCACTGTACTATGTATCTACCTGTCCTGAGCAGGGGTTCATTCACGGCAAAAGGGGGTTCATGTCACCCAGCAATAGAACAGAGGATTTTGAGAGAACGAGGCCCATGTCACCCAGGCACAGCAGGGGTTCATTCACGGCAAAAGGGGGTTCTTGTCACCCAGCAATAGAACAGAGGATTTTGAGAGATTTAGGCCCCTGTCACCCAGGCACAGCAGGGGTTTATTCACTGCAAAACTAGCTTCATGTCACCCAGCAATAGAACTGAGGATTTGGAAAGATTTAGGCCCTTGTCACCCAGGCACACCAGGGGTTCATTCACGGCAAAAGGGGGTTCTTGTCACCCAGCAATAGAACAGAGGATTTTGAGAGATTTAGGCCCCTGTCACTCAGGCACAGCAGGGGTTTATTCACTGCAAAACTAGCTTCATGTCACCCAGCAATAGAATAGAGGATTTAGAAAAATTTAGGCCCCTGTCACTCAGGCAAAGCAGTGGTTCATTCACGGCAAATGTGGGTTCTTGTCACCCAGCAATAGAACAGAGGATTTTGAGTGATTTAGGCCCCCGTCACCCAGGCACAGCAGGGGTTTATTCACTGGAAAACTAGCTTCATGTCACCCAGCAATAGAATAGAGGATTTAGAAAAATTTAGGCCCATGTCACTCATGCAAAGCAGGGGTTCATTCACGGCAAAAGTGGGTTCTTGTCACCCAGCAATAGAACAGAGGATTTTGAGAGATTTAGGCCCCTGTCACCCAGGCACAGCAGGGGTTTATTCACTGCAAAACTAGCTTCATGTCACCCAGCAATAGAACAGAGGATTTTGAGAGATTTAGGCCCCTGTCACCCAGGCACAGCAGGGGTTTATTCATGGCAAAAGTGGGTTCTTGTCACCCAGCAATAGAACAGAGGATTTTGAGAGATTTAGGCCCCTGTCACCCAGGCACAGCAGAGGTTCATTCACGGCAAAAGGGGGTTCATGTCACCCAGCAATAGAATAGACGATTTTGAGAGATTAAGGCCCCTGTCACCCAGGCACAGCAGGGGTTTATTCATGGCAAAAGTGGGTTCTTGTCACCCAGCAATAGAACTGAGGATTTTGAAAGATTTAGGCCCCTGTCACCCAGGCACAGCAGGGGTTCATACACGGCAAAAGTGGGTTCTTGTCACCCAGCAATAGAACAGAGGATTTTGAGAGATTTAGGCCCCCGTCACCCAGGCACAGCAGGGGTTTATTCACTGCAAAAGTGGGTTCTTGTCACCTAGCAATAGAACAGAGGATTTTGAGAGATTTAGGCCCCTGTCACCCAGGCACAACAGGGGTTCATTCACTGCAAAACTAGCTTCATGTCACCCAGCAATACAACAGAGGATTTTGAGAGATTTAGGCCCCTGTCACCCAGGCACAGCAGGGGTTCATTCACGGCAAAACTAGCTTCTTGTCACCCAGTAATAGAACAGAGGATTTTGAGAGATTTAGGCCCCTGTCACCCAGGCACAGCAGGGGTTCATTCACGGCAAAAGTGGGTTCTTGTCACCCAGCAATACAACAGAGGATTTTGAGAGATTTAGGCCCCTATCACCCAGGCACAGCAGGGGTTTATTCACTGCAAAACTAGCTTCATGTCACCCAGCAATAGAACAGAGGATTTTGAGAGATTTAGGCCCCTGTCACCCAGGCACAGCAGGGGTTAATTCATGGCAAAACTAGCTTCATGTCACCCAGCAATAGAATAGAGGATTTAGAAAAATTTAGGACCCTGTCACCCAGGCACAGCAGGGGTTTGTATACGCCAAAAATTGTAAAATGTCACTTGACAATTGAAAATAAGATTTTTTTCAATTTAGGGCACTTAAAATGGCTCTAAAATAGTCCTTGAAAATTACAAATTATTAACCTGCAACTCAGAGGAGGAGGTGAATATGGACTTGGAGGTTGAGGAGGTGGTGCATGTGGTGTTGTAGGTAGAGGCAACAATGGAGGAGGTAGCCAACAATGTTTTTTTTTTTTTTTTTTTTTTTTTTTATTGGGGTAGGTAGCCCTCAAAATATTGGGACAAATAAAAAAAAAAGAAAACAAAGAATCATTGCACTTGACTTGAGTACAAGAATGTATGTTTGATGGTGGTATAAATGTCTATTCTGCACAAGGTACAGACAAGTCTTGTGGGATCCAAGCCTGGTTCATTTTAATGAACGTGAGCTTGTCCACGTTGGCTGTGGACAGGCAGCTGCGTTTGTCTGTGATGACGCCCCCTGCCGATCTAAATACACGTTCAGACAATAAACTGGCTGCAGGGCAGGCCAGCACCTCCAATGCATAAAGGGCAAGCTCAGGCCATGTGCGCAATTTGGAGACCCAGAAGTTGAAGGGGGCAGACCCGTCATTCAGTATATGTAGGCGTGTGCACACATACTGCTCCACCATGTTGGTGAAATCCTGCCTCCTGCTAAGAAGTTCCATATCAGCTGGTGGTGCTAGTTGTTGTGGCGTGCTGACAAAGTTTTCCACATTTCGGCCATGCTAACCCTGCCTTCTGAGGTAGTGGCGGTGCCCCAGCTGCGTTGGCGACCTCTTCCTCGTCCTCTGCCTTCACCTTGTGCTTCCACTCTGCCCCCGCTGTCAGGTGGGAATGTCATCAGAAGCGCATCTACTAGCGTGCGCTTGTACTCGCTCATCTTACGATCACGCTCCAGTGAGGGAATTAAGGACAGTACATTGTCCTTGTAACGGGGATCCAGCAGCGTGGCCACCCAGTAATTAGCACAAGTTAGAATGTGGGCAACTCGGCGATCGTTGCGGAGACACTGCAGAATGTAATCGCTCATGTGTGCCAGGCTGCCCAGAGGCAACGAAAAGCTGTCCTCTGTGGGAGGTGTATCGTCTGTGTCCTCTGTATCCCCCCATCCACGCACCAGTGATGGCCATGAGCTGGTCTGGGTGCCACACTGCTGTGAACATGGTTCCTCCACCTACATCTCCTCCTCCTCATCCTCCTCATCCTCCAGAACTGTGCCCTGGCTGGACAATTGTGTACCTTGGGTTTGTGGGTGCAGGAACCCACCCTCGGAGCCACTTGGGAATGACTGGCCGGAAACCCTACAAAATGATCCCTCTTCCTCCTCCTCCTCGTGTGCCACATCCTCTTCCATCATCTCCAGGAGCGTTTTTTTCAAGGAGGCATGGAAGTGGGATAGTAACGCTGAGAACAGCGTTATCGGCACTGGCCATGTTGGTGGAGTACTCAAAACAGCGCAACAAGGAACACAGGTCTCGCATGAAGGCCCAGTCATTGGTGGTGAAGTGGTGCTGTTCCGCCGAGCGACTCACTCGTGCGTGCTGCAGCTGAAACTCCACTATCGCCTGCTCAGCTCGCACAGTCTGGCCAGCATGTGCAAGGTGGAGTTCCACCTTGCGGGCATGTCGCATATGAGGCGGTGAGCAGGAAGGCCGAAGTTACGCTGCAGCGCTGACAGGCGAGCAACAGGGTGAGAACGCCGAAAGCGCGCACAGACGGCCCGCACTTTATGCAGCAGCTCTGACATGTCGGGGTAATTTTTAAGGAATCTCTGCACCACCAAATTCAGCACATGTGGCAGGCAAGGGATGTGCTTCAAACCGGCTAGTCCCAGAGCTGCTACGAGATTTCGCCCATTATAGCACACCACCAGGCCGGGCTTGAGGCTGACTGGCACAAACCACTCATCCGTCTGTTGTTCAAGGCCCGTCCACAGCTCCTGCGCGGTGTGGGGTTTGTCCCCCAAACAGATACGTTTTAAAACTGCCTACTGTCGTTTACCCCTGGCTGTGCTGAAGTTGGTGGTGAAGGTGTTATGCTGACCGGATGAGGAGCTGGTAGAGGATGAGGAAGCAGAGTAGGAGGAGGAAGCAACAGTAGGCAAACTGAAGCGCCCTGCAATCCTCGGTGGTGGAAGGACATGTGCCAAACTGCTATCCGCCTCAGGCCCAGCCGCCACTACATTTACCCAGTATGCTATTATGGAGATATAACGACCCTGACCGTGCTTACTGGTCCACGTAACCGTAGTCAGGTGCACCTAGCCACAGATGGCGTTGCGCAGTGCACACCTGATTTTGTCCCCTACTTGGTTGTGAAGGGAAGGAATGGCTCGTCTTGAAAAATAGTGGCGGCTGGGCACGACATACTGTTAAACAGCCACCGCCATAAGGCCTTTAAAACTATCCGTCTCCACCAGACGGAATGACAGCATTTCAAAGGCAAGTAATTTAGAAATGCTGGCATTCAGGGCTAGGGATTGCGGGTGGGTAGGGGGGTACTTCCTCTTCCTCTCCAGCGTTTGGGATATGGAGAGCTGAACGCTTCCGTGTGACATTGTGGAGATGCTTGGTGACCCAGGTGTTGGTGTTGCTGGCAGATCCTCTGTTTGTGGGGTGCCAGGTGGCACTGTCACTCCAGAGGTGGATAAAGAGGCCACGACTGCAGCAGAAGAGGAAGCAGGAGGAGCCAGAGACCTTTCTTGGTTTTTGAGGTGTCTACTACACTGCAGCTCGTGCTTTGCACTTAAATGCCTGGTCATGCAGGTTGTGCTCAGGTTGAGAACGTTTATGCCTCGCTTCAGGCTCTGATTGCACAGCGTGCAAACCACTTGTGTCTTGTCGTCAGCACATTGTCTGAAGAACTGCCACGCCAGGGAACTCCTTGGAGCTGGCTTTGGTGTGCTCGGTCCCTTGCTGCGGTGGGCAGTAGCAGGCGTACTGTCTAGAGGACGGCCGCTCCGCTTTTGCACCCTGCTCCCTCTTATGCTGTGCTGGTGGCTCTGTGCGACCACCTCCTCTTCCTCCGAACTACATCGGTCACTCACATGACCTTGATTCCATGTGGGGTCGAGGACCTCATCGTCCTCCACATCATCTTCCAAACAGTCTTCACCCCTGCCTTCCTTGTCGGTCTGCACACTTTCGAAAGCCCCAGCAGTTGGCACCTGTGTTTCGTCATCATCCGAGATGTGCTGCAATGGTCCTCCCATGTACTCATCTTGAAAGATAAGTGGTTGGGCATCGGTGCACTCAATCTCTTCCATTTCTGGGGCAGGGCTAGGTGGATGGCCCTGGGAAACCCTGCTAACAGAGTCATCAAAAAGTAGAAGAGACTGCTGCATGACTTGGGGCTCAGACTGTTCGGCTGATTTGCAAGGGGGTGAGGTGAAAGATTGATGGACATCGGCTGCAGGTGCCAACTGTGGTCTTTCAGCAGGAGACTGGGTGGGAGACAATGTGAAGGAACTGGATCAACTGTCAGCAACCCAATCTACAGGGAGTGCAGAATTATTAGGCAAATGAGTATTTTGACCACATCATCCTCTTTATGCATGTTGTCTTACTCCAAGCTGTATAGGCTCGAAAGCCTACTACCAATTAAGCATATTAGGTGATGTGCATCTCTGTAATGAGAAGGGGTGTGGTCTAATGACATCAACACCCTATATCAGGTGTGCATAATTATTAGGCAACATCCATTCCTTTGGCAAAATGGGTCAATAGAAGGACTTGACAGGCTCAGAAAAGTCTAAAATAGTGAGATATCTTGCAGAGGGATGCAGCACTCTTAAAATTGCAAAGCTTCTGAAGCGTGATCATCGAACAATCAAGCGTTTCATTCAAAATAGTCAACAGGGTCGCAAGAAGCGTGTGGAAAAACCAAGGCGCAAAATAACTGCCCATGAACTGAGAAAAGTCAAGCGTGCAGCTGCCAAGATGCCACTTGCCACCAGTTTGGCCATATTTCAGATGCAACATCACTGGAGTGCCCAAAAGCACAAGGTGTGCAATACTCAGAGACATGGCCAAGGTAAGAAAGGCTGAAAGACGACCACCACTGAACAAGACACACAAGCTGAAACGTCAAGACTGGGCCAAGAAATATCTCAAGACTGATTTTTCTAAGGTTTTATGGACTGATGAAATGAGAGTGAGTCTTGATGGGCCAGATGGATGGGCCCGTGGCTGGATTGGTAAAGGGCAGAGAGCTCCAGTCCGACTCAGACGCCAGCAAGGTGGAAGTGGAGTACTGGTTTGGGCTGGTATCATCAAAGATGAGCTTGTGGGGCCTTTTCGGGTTGAGGATGGAGTCAAGCTCAACTCCCAGTCCTACTGCCAGTTTCTGGAAGACACCTTCTTCAAGCAGTGGTACAGGAAGAAGTCTGCATCCTTCAAGAAAAACATGATTTTCATGCAGGACAATGCTCCATCACACGCGTCCAAGTACTCCACAGCGTGGCTGGCAAGAAAGGGTATAAAAGAAGAAAATCTAATGACATGGCCTCCTTGTTCACCTGAGCTGAACCCCATTGAGAACCTGTGGTCCATCATCAAATGTGAGATTTACAAGGAGGGAAAACAGTACACCTCTCTGAACAGTGTCTGGGAGGCTGTGGTTTCTGCTGCACGCAATGTTGATGGTGAACAGATCAAAACACTGACAGAATCCATGGATGGCAGGCTTTTGAGTGTCCTTGCAAAGAAAGGTGGCTATATTGGTCACTGATTTGTTTTTGTTTTGTTTTTGAATGTCAGAAATGTATATTTGTGAATGTTGAGATGTTATATTGGTTTTACTGGTAAAAATAAATAATTGAAATGGGTATATATTTGTTTTTTGTTAACCGCCTCACGTCCGCCCATAGGATATAAACGTCCTATGGGTGGACGTCTATTTCTGACAGCACGTTTTAAAACGTCCTGTCAGAAATAGCAGCTGCACGCTAATCGTGCAGCTGCTGATCGGGTTGCCCGCTGTCAGTGACAGCAGGGCAACCCAGAGATAAGGCAGGGACAGTGCCCAGGTGTCCCTGCCTTCACGATCGCTGCAGACACAGCGCTCACCGAGCGCTGTGTCTGCAGAGCAGGAAGCGCTGTGCGCTTCCTGTTCCGGCCCGGCGGTCATGTGACCGCCGGGACCGGAGAGTGCAGGGGCTGTGTGAGGTCTCTCAGAGACCTCGATCAGCCCTGCTGTGAGGCTGTACAGCGCAGGATTGCTGCTGTACAGCCTCTATAGGGGTGCATTTCCACTGTAACTGGGGCTACTATGTCAGCCCCAGTTACAGGAGAAATCAACAGTGAAAAAAAAAAAAAAAAGTTAAGTAAATGTCCCCCAGAGGTCTTGTATGACCATATGGGGGACGAAAAGTGTAAAATAAAATAAAAATAAAATAAAGTGTTGAAAAAATAAAATAAAAAAAAGGTTCACATGTAAAAAAAAAAAAAATCCCAAGTAAGGAATAAAAAAAAAAAAAAAAAATAGAAAAAATAAAATAAAATAGACATATTTAGTATTGCCGCGTCCGTAAAAAACAGCTCTATAAAAATATCACATGACCTAACCCCTCGGGTGAACACCGTAAAAAATAAATAAAAAAAACTGTGTCAAAACAAGCAATTTTTGTCACCTTGCATCACAAAAGGTGCAACACCAAGTGATCAAAAACGCGTATGTCCCACAAAATGGTACCAATAAAACCGTCACCTCATCCCGCAAAAAATGAGCCCCTACATAAGAAAATCTCTCAAAAAATAAAAAAACTATAGCTCTTAGAACATGGAGACACTAAAACATCATTTTTTTGGTTTCAAAAATGCTATTATTGTGTTAAAGTGAAACAAATAAAAAAAAGTATACATATTATGTATTGCCGCGTCCGTACAAACCAGCTCTATAAAAATATCACATGACCTAACCCCTCGGGTGAACACCGTAAAAAAAAAAAAAAAAAAACTGTGTCAAAACAAGCAATTTTTGTCACCTTGCATCACAAAAGGTGCAACACCAAGTGATCAAAAACGCGTATGTCCCACAAAATAGTACCAATAAAACCGTCACCTCATCCCGCAAAAAATGAGCCCCTACATAAGAAAATCTCTCAAAAAATAAAAAAACTATAGCTCTCAGACCATGGACACATTAAAACATAATTTTTTGGTTTCAAAAATGCTATTATTGTGTAAAACTTTAATAAATGAGAAAAAGTATACATATTAGGTATCGCCACGTCCGTAACAATCTGCTCTATAAAAATGTCACTTGACTGAACCCCTCAGGTGAACGCTGTAAAAATAAATAAATAGAAACTGTGCTAAAACAACCAATTTTTTGGTCACCTTGCCCCATAAAGTGTTATAATGAATGATCAAAAAATCATATGTACCCAAAAATAGTACTAATAAAACTGGCACCTTATCCCCTAGTTTCCAAAATGGGGTCACTTCTTGGGAGTTTCTACTGTAAGGGTGCATCAGGGGGCTTCAAATGGGACATGGCATCTAAAAACCATGTGGAGTTCCTTTCCTTCTGCGCCCTGCCGTGTGCCCATACAGCAGTTTACGACCACATGTGGGGTGTTTCTGTAAACCGCAGAATCTGGGTAATAAATATTGAGTTTTGTTTGGCTGTTAACCATCGATGTGTTAAAGAAAAAAATTGATTAAAATGGAAAATCTGCCAAAAAAGTGAAATTTAAAAATTTGATCTCCATTTTCCTTTAATTCTTGTGGAACGCCTAAAGGGTTAACAAAGTTTGTAAAATCGGTTTTGAATACCTTGAGGGGTGTAGTTTCTACAATGGGGTCATTTATGGGGGTATCCACTATGTAGGCCCCACAAAGTGACTTCAGACCTGAACTGGTCCTTATAAAGTGGGTTTTGGCAATTTTCTTACAAATTTGAAGAATTGCTTCTAAACTTCTAAGCCTTCTAACGTCCTAAAAAAATAAAATGACATTTCTAAAATGATGCCAACATAAAGTAGACATATGGGAAATGTTAAATAATAACTATTTTATGAGGTATCACTTTCTGTTTTGAAAGCAGAGAAATTGAAATTTAGAAAATTGCGAATTTTTCAAATTTTTGGGTAAATTTGGGATTTTTTCATAAATAAAGGTGAAATATTTTGACTCAAATTTATGACTATCATGAAGTACAATGTGTCACGAGAAAACAATCTCTGAATGACTTGGATAAATAAAGGTGTTCCAAAGTTATTACCACATAAAGTGAGATATGTCAGTTTTGCAAAATTTGGCCTGGTCAAGAAGGGGGCAAAGGGCCCAGATGGGAAGTGGTTAAGTTGCCTAATAATTATGCACAGTAATAGTCACCTGCACACACAGATATCCCCCTAAAATAGCTAAAACTAAAAACAAACTAAAAACTACTTCCAAAAATATTCAGCTTTGATATTAATGAGTTTTTTGGGTTCATTGAGAACATGGTTGTTGTTCAATAATAAAATTAATCCTCAAAAATACAACTTCCCTAATAATTCTGCACTCCCTGTACAGGGTGGGCCATTTATATGGATACACCTTAATAAAATGGGAATGGTTGGTGATATTAACTTCCTGTTTGTGGCACATTAGTATATGTGAGGGGGGAAACTTTTCAAGATGGGTGGTGACCATGGCGGCCATTTTGAAGTCGGCCATTTTGAATCCAACTTTTGTTTTTTCAATAGGAAGAGGGTCATGTGACACATCAAACTTATTGGGAATTTCACAAGAAAAACAATGGTGATTGGTTTTAACGTAACTTTATTCTTTCATGAGTTATTTACAAGTTTCTGACCACTTATAAAATGTGTTCAATGTGCTGCCCATTGTGTTGGATTGTCAATGCAACCCTCCTCTCCCACTCTTCACACACTGATAGCAACACTGCAGGAGAAATGCTAACACAGGCTTCCAGTATCCGTAGTTTTAGGTGCTGCACATCTCGTATCTTCGCAGCATAGACGATTGCCTTCAGACAATACGAGATGTGCAGCACCTGAAACTACGGATACTGGAATCCTGTGCTAGCATTTCTCCTGCGGTGTTGCTATCAGTGTGTGAAGAGTGGGAGAAAAGTTTTGCATTGACAATCCAACACAATGGGCAGCACATTGAACACATTTTATAAGTGGTCAGAAACTTGTAAATAACTCATGAAAGAATAAAGTTACGTTAAAACCAAGCACACCATTGTGTTTCTTGTGAAATTCCCAATAAGTTTGATGTGTCACATGATCCTCTTCCTATTGAAAAAACAAAAGTTGGATTCAAAATGGCCGACTTCAAAATGGCCACCATGGTCACCACCCACCTTGAAAAGTTTCCCCCCTCACATATACTAATGTGCCACAAACAGGAAGTTAATATCAAAGAAAAAGACACAAATGCAATAGCACTCTGCAACCAGCACTCCGCCCTGCCTCCATGCTGGATGTTGAATGAGGCATTGGTGTACATTTTGGCCAAAGCGTAATAAGCCACTCACCACGTCAAGGTCGCCTCTATGAGTGGTCCCTAACACTACTTCCTACCTGTTTATGGGCCATGACAGCTACACAAAGTCCAGGGAGCGCAGGTACAGCATGAACGCCAGGCACACTCTGCTTTTAACCCCGTCCGGTGCCGTTACAGCTTTCATCGGATCCAGGGATGCAAGTACCAACATGCATGCTGAGCCCACTATATACTTCTCCTGGAGCCAAATGGCTACTGGTAGGTGCTATATAAGCAGACTCAGTTTTATACTGACTTTAAAACCAGCCTCCAGGGCAGATTAACTGGTCAGGTGTGCATGACTGCATGGAGATCGCCACGCCTCCAATATATACTACAAAGAAAAAATGTGGGGGATTCAATCAGCACAACCCTATATGCAGGTGCACATCGCTATGGCAAAATACATATACAAAGAAAAAGACACAAATGCAATAGCACTCTGCAACCAGCACTCCGCCCTGCCTCCATGCTGGATGTTGAATGAGGCATTGGTGTACATTTTGGCCAAAGCATAATAAGCCACTCACCACGTCAAGGTCGCCTCTATGAGTGGTCCCTAACACTAGTTCCTACCTGTTTATGGGCCATGACAGCCACACAAAGTCCAGGGAGTGCAGGTACAGCATGAACGCCAGGCACACTCTGCTTTTAACCCCGTCCGGTGCCGTTACAGCTTTCATCGGATCCAGGGATGCAAGTGCCAACATGCATGCTGAGCCCACTATATACTTCTCCTGGAGCCAAATGGCTACTGTTAGGCCCTGGTAGGAAGTTAATATCACCAACCATTCCCATTTTATTAAGGTGTATCCATATAAATGGCCCACCCTGTACTATCGCCTGTACTTGTTCAGGCCTCACCATTCGTAGAGCAGCATTAGGCCCGACCAAATACCGCTGCAGGTTTTGTCGCCTACTCGCACCTGAGGAAGGGGTTTCACTTGTGCGTGTAGCTGGCACAGATCGACCACATCCTCTCCCTGCAACAGGAGCTCCACCAGAAGCACCACGACCTGGGCCACGTCCCTTATTTGACGCTCTCCTCATATTTTTTGAATTTAGGATCTTGCCCTAAATGGGTGTTTAATTAATAGTAGAAAAGAACAACAGTATGTAAAGATTGTATCTCACACGGCCTGAACCAGACTACGCCTCAATTAAAGATTTATTTGCACAAAATGGCTGTATTTCAAATTGCTGTATTTCAAATGCCTAATTCAAACCCCTGTATGTAAAGGTGGTATCTCACAGGGCCTGAACCTCTGTAGGCCTGAAGTAAATATATCTTTGCACAAAATGGCTGTATTTCAAATGGCTGCATTTCAAATGCCTGATTCAAACCCCTGTATGTAGAGGTGGTATCTCACACGGTCTGAACCAGTGTAGGCCTGAAGTAAATATATCTTTGCACAAAATGGCTGTATTTCAAATTGCTGTATTACAAATGCCTAATTCAAACCCCTGTATGTAGAGGTGGTATCTCAGAGGGCCTGAACCTCTCTAGGCCTGAAGTAAATATATCTTTGCACAAAAAGGCTGTATTTCCAATGGCTGTATTTCAAATGCCTAATTCAAACCCCTGTATGTAGAGGGAGTATCTCAGAAGGCCTGAACCTCTGTAGGCCTGCAGTAAATATATCTTTGCACAAAATGGCTGTATTTCAAATGCCTAATTCAAACCCCTGCATGTAGAGGTAGTATCTCAGAGGGCCTGAACCTCTGTCGGCCTGCAGTAAATATATCTTTGCACAAAATGGCTGCATTTCAAATGGCTGTATTTCAAATGCCTGATTCAAACCCCGGTATGTAGGGGGGTATCTCACACGGTCTGAACCAGTGTAGGCCTGAAGTAAATATATCTTTGCACAAAATGGCTGTATTTCAAATGGCTGTATTTCAAATGCCTAATTCAAACCCCTGTATGTAGAGGGGGTATCTCACAGGGCCTGAACCAGTGTAGGCCTGAATTCAATATTGGTGCACCAAATGGCGGTATTTATAATCTCTGAATGTAACCCAAATGAATTAAGGGTGTATCTCACAATGACATCTGCATCAAAGGCTGCCAACTAAATTTTTTGTGCCCAAATGAGTGTTTGTTTAAAAACTGAATTTGACAGCAGTATATAAGCCTGTAATTTCACACGTGCTGATGCTGCAAGGCCTGAAAATACTGTTTTTTGTCAAGAGTGTGTTTTTCAAACCCTAGAAAATGATGGGTGTATTTCTACCTTAAATTGCACACTGACTAATACAGATGTTGTAGATTGCCAAAAAAGTCTTTTTTTGCTAACATAATATGAAAGCTGTATATATTAAACTTAAATTTAACACTTGCAGATCTGGAAAATACAGTTTTTTGAAAAAAAAATAGTGTTTTTCAAACCCCAGAAAATGATGGGTCTATTTCTACCTTAAAGAGGACCTTTCACCGATTCTTACCCTATGAACTAAGTATACAGATATGTAGAGCGGCGCCCGGGGATCTCACTGCACTTACTATTATCCCCGGGCGCCACTCCGTTCTCCTGCTATGTCCTCCGGTATCTCCGCTCACTAAGTTATAGTAGGCGGAGATACCAGTCCCTAAGTTATGGTAGGCGGAGTCTGCCCTAGCGCTGGCCAATCGCAGCGCAGAGCTCACAGCCTGGGAGGTTATTTTCTCCCAGGCTGTGAGCTCTGCAATGCAATTGACCAGCGCTAGGGCAGACTCCGCCTACTATAACTTAGGGAACGGAGATACCGGAGGGCATAGCAGGAGAACGGAGCGGCGCCCGGGGATAATAGTAAGTGCAGTGAGATCCCCGGGCGCCGCTCCACATGTCTGTATACTTAGTTCATAGGGTAAGAATCAGTGAAAGGTCCTCTTTAAATTGCACACTGACTAATCCAGATGTTGTAGATTGCCAAAAAAAAGTCTTTTTTTGCTAACAGAATATGAAAGCTGTATATATTAAACTTGAATTTAACACTTGCAGATCTGGAAAATATTGTTTTTTGAAAAAAAAAAAAAAGTGTGTTTTAAAACCCCAGAAAATGATAGGTGTATTTCTACCTTAAATTGCACACTGACTAATCCAGATGTTGTAGTTTGCCCCCCAAAAATGGTGATTTGCAATGTCCCAAAAGCTTAGATGCAGTGCTGGTGCACTGAGCATGCATAAAATGGCCGCCGCCACCCACCTAACTAACAGAATTCTAAAAGTTTGTATTTTTTGGTCAATGAGCTCAGAGTAGGGTAAAACGATTGTGCCCTGCACCCACACAACTATTTGTCTGTAGATCGCTGAGTTAGATTCTCTCCTATTCTCTCCCTGAAATCACAAGTCCAGCAGAATCCTCTCCCTACACTTGTAACAGCAGAGTGACGTGCAGCGCTACGTGACCCAAGCTTATATAGAGCCTGGGTCACATGCTGCTCTGGCCAATCACAGCCATGCCATTAGTAGGCATGGCTGTGATGGCCTCTTGGGGCAAGTAGTATGACGCTTGTTGATTGGCTGCTGTGCAGCCTTTCAAAAAGCTCCGGGAAAGCACCGAACCCAAACTTTTACGGAAATGTTCGGGTCCGAGGTCCAAAAATCCTTAAGTTCGGTACGAACCCGAACTTTACAGTTCGGGTTTGCTCAACCCTACTCCTGATGAATCTTTATGAAAAAATGCGTTGAG
This sequence comes from Bufo bufo, assembly GCF_905171765.1. Lineage (NCBI taxonomy): Eukaryota > Metazoa > Chordata > Amphibia > Anura > Bufonidae > Bufo > Bufo bufo. The sequence continues at coordinate 98,890,591 of NC_053392.1, read as the reverse complement.
CCTTGTTTAGACACAATGTGTGGGAGTTCTAGCTAGTTATAGGTCAGGTAGTTAGGTTTTGGGGTGTTGGATATTTAGGGTCAGCCACTATAACCATGTGACTGGTAACCCTACTGATACCAATTGAGTTTGGGTTTAGTGCCCTCCAGCTGCACGGACTGCAGCGTTAGTGGGACACCTACTATATATACAAACCCTTTCTCCTTCCCTATTCCCCCTCTTTCCCCTGTACTTTGTCTTAAGTACTACCTAACATTAACTTTTGGGCTTGCACCGTTCTCACCTGACTTAACCAGTCAGTTGATAATTTGGTCACCCACCATTATTATTTGACTGTGCTGCCCATGTGGCGCTTGTATGGCAACACCGTTATTTTTATGGCTTGGTAATTCATACAAATAGACATGATATATATGGTCTTAGTCTTCTGTTCATCTTGTAAGCCATCCAGCCTGCAAGCACCACTTTGTTTATTTATCTTTGCCCTTTTTTTGCATCTTTGTGAGGTTTTTCTACACACTTCTTTTTATTTAGTATTTATTTATTTTATTTAGTATCTAATAAAGTTTGATATTTTAGCACCTCTCACTTCAGTGATACCAAAACCAGCAGTGCATTCAAAAATGAGGAGAAGTAGTATCTGTTATTTATGCTTTCTTTCTTTTTATGATACACACCTGGTTTTGGTTTCCAAAACGGCATCAGGAAACCTGACTGTATGGCCGTACCCTTATTGCAATGAAACGCAGATGATATTCAGTCTGGCTGAGTAATTCTTACACTCTAAATTGTATTTCTGCTAATGCACCCAAATCATGAAATTGCTGTAAAATGCATGTCCAATGTCCTAGAAATTGTATCTCTGTGGGTTTTTTTATTTTCAGCATTCAATGTTGTCCTGTTATCACAACATGTACCCCCGGGGTCTATATGCAGCTCAAGAGGCAGATATCACCATTCTACTAGTTAACAAGATGAGACTTCTTTCTGTAGTCTGTGGTTTTATTAACCGGCAGTAGATAAGGTAAACTATAAGAAAATGAACATTCAAGAACTGAATATACAGCACAATATACACAAAACTTATGCAAAAACTTTAATTAATCCCTTACCAACGATACTTTAGTAAGAGACACACAATGTGCAGCTGCTCCTTCCATGGGGTGAAGGGAAAAAAGGAAGTGGGTGCCTGTCTCTTTCCCAGAAAGCACTGTGAGCAGGAAGTCAGGTGACCTAATGAATATGCATAGTTTAACAAGGCAGAAGATGCACTTACAGCTAAAGGTCACTAGATGGTGCTGAAGGCACACATATGAACACACACATTAACAAACTATGCAATAGTTAGTGAAGGGAAGACAGTACAAATGTTATTTGTACTCTGATGCTAAGGATCATTTGACAGAAGTTTAATGCGGCAATTCTCATTGATAATCAGTCCACACTTTAAAAGTGTTTTCCAAGACTTTAATACTGATGACCTCTCTTCTGCATAGCACATCAATATCTGATCAGTGGGGGTTCAACACCGTGGAACCCCCACCAATCAGCTGTTTGAGAAGGCACCAGCTCTCCTGTGAGCGTCATGGCCTTCCGCATGCTTACCAAGCACAGCATCGTACATTGTATACTGGCTGTGCTTGGTATCACGTTCAGCCCCACTCACTTGAATAGGGCTGAGCTGCGCATAGGCCATGTGACCAATGAATGTGTCATCACTTGCCTAGGGAAAACTGTGTAAAGGCTGCAGCAATACTGCGAGCGCCGCTCCCTTTTCAATCAGCTAATCGGCAGATGTCCCTGGTGTCAGACTCCCACCAATCAGATCCTGAGGATAAGTCATCAGTATTAAAGTCTCAGAAAGCCCCTTTAATGATAATAGAGGTTGCATTGTGATTAATTTGGTTATACTGTTTTACACCAGTACTACTAAATATTATGATGATCCATAAACAAATATTTACTTAGATGTGCTAGATTAGGCATTCAATCATGCAAACATGCAAATCGTTCTATTGAGTGTTCTACTTGCTGGAAAAGTTGCATTACAAGCATCTATTTTGAAAGTTCCTAAACATTCACCATGGTTTTGGGGGATCAAGGGGCAGAGCTGTAGCTAAGCTTTCTATCACTTGAGGAGAAGGTCTAGGTTACTGCCCTAGCTCTGTATTTAAATAACCTAACCAAGAAAAAGTGGCTTGTTGACCCCACCTAAACATCCCGACACTCAGCACATACCAGGTTGAAATTCCCTTTGAGGGCTTATCTCATCAAATCCAAACTCTTTCATTTGATATCCACCATGGCTTCAGAGACCGCCAACAAACTGCTGATTTTCAAGGTGCAGTCAGCTGTATATTTCAGCTTTTATAGTGGTACATGTACAGCCCAAGTGGATCTCTAAAAGAGGGGATGTCACCTCCCGAGCCTAATAGGGCAAATGGACAGAGGCAGTCCTGATGGAGCAACTCCTTTTAAGGTATTATCCCACTTAGGACATTTATGGCATATTGATTAGATATGCCATAAATGTCTGATAGACGTTGGTCCCACATCTCAGTCCCCCTCCTATATCAAGAATGGGGCCTTGTCGTGAATGGAGAGCGAGGCCTTTCAAATAGAGTCTGAAGCCTAATTTCAATACTGTGTGCTCTTCTATCTGAAGATAGATAATTCTATATTTATGTGTTCTTAAAGGTTAAAAATAGACATACCTGTAGGTGGAAATAGTGTGAAAAAGAAAATGAATTGAATTGACTGGTGTTTGAAAATAACATTTCAAGTATATACTGCATTTTATGTTTTTTTAGGTCATCACCATGCGAGATTACATTCCCAAAATTCTGGGTCTCTCAGCTTTTCAAAAATATATTGGCAGTTACCAAGGATACAATGAAAACATCAATCCCTCAATTTCTAATATATTTTCTACAGCAGCTTTTCGTTTTGGCCATGCCACTATTCCTCCAGTTGTGCACAGATTAGATTCTCAGTACAGAGAACACCCACAGTACCCAAGTCTTCTACTGAATGAAGTATTTTTCCGCCCCTGGAGGATAATAAAAGAAGGTAATTCACAGCTTTAATAAACATTAAACATTTTATATTTTGCACTGCTAGGCAACCAATAGTGCCTGCCTCTCCTATGACCTAGAAGCTCCAACATTCTCATTTAGAATGCCAAGGCAATGGGTACCCGTTGCTGACTGTTCTTCCTTTACTGCTGACTCCTGTTGCTAACTATGCCTCCTGTACTACCGACACATGTTGCTGGTTTTGTCTTTGACAATGCATGTGTTTAACCCTTGGACTTCCACCTTATACCTGCTGTCTCATCCCACTCTCTCCACATCCTCATAACCATTGCTGACTAACTGTTGCTGACTTTAACCTGGTTAATCACTACACCTCTGATATTATTATGCTCTGCCATGATCTGGCAATTCCCTGGTAAAGACCAGATCCTTGTATAGGGATACAAAGTTAAAGGCTGAATATAAAGGAATCTTTTAGACCCCACTATTCCGGAATAGCCAGCACAAATTTGAGTGGGTCAGAGTTTTACTGGGTTAACATGGGTCATTCTCAGTGCAAATTGATGATTGGCCAGTGGGTGATTGAAATACAATATCATGCTCCTTCACTGGCTGAGGGCAATTGTGTGGTAAAGTTAGCCTTGGATCATCACAAACAGTAATTTTGTAGCTTAGTTCTCCTCTCCCCGTGGAGACATATGTAGGATTTTTAAGATCGTTTCAGGCCATTTTTAAGATCATCAGTGGTGAAGTCTGGGATAAGGTGTTCTGCCTGGTAAGGCTCCAGTAAAAACAGATGAAGAAACTGTGGTACTGGTCATCATCACTCCATAAACTACAATAACATAAGTGCCTCTATTTTCTTTTTAATAGAAAACACCTCCATAAAATAAAGAGCTTATATCTATAAAAATGCTGTTTTATGAAAACATCAGACTGCAAATTTTATTACATTTTTCCATTTAGCTTGATGAATTTAATATGATAAAATGGCTAAATACAACACATTTTTTTCAATATTACAACTTTGCTGTATTATAATTCTAATGAATAAATGTTTCTATCTCGTCTATTAAAACATAATTACAAATTATAATAATTAATTAGTAAGTAAAATGGATAAATGTGCAGTTAATATTGTTACATTCATGTTTTGTTTGTTTGTTTTTTGTACAAAAGCAAAAACAAATAACCACATGCCGCAATAACTAGATTGTGTTCACATCTATATTTTGGTGGGTTGTGTCAGATGCCATTGGTGTCCATCAGGTAATGGATCCTACACTGCCATTATTTTCCTTGTTCTGCGCCTATGATTGAGTAGAATAATGCAGAAGTCAGCATAGCCTTATCTACTTTATTGATTTTTATAGCGCCAACATATTCCACAGCTCTGTGCAGATTGTCATCACTCACACCAGTTCCTGTCCCCCATTAAAGAAGATTTGTAACCCCTCCCAACATGTCTGTTTTAGTAAATACTTTCATTCCCCATATAATAACTAGTGATGAGCGGCAGGGGTCATATTCGAATTTGCGATATTTTGCGAATATTTTGTAGAATATTCATCGAATATTTGCGAATTCGAATATTCGTTAGGAGTAGTGTTGATTGCGAATTTTCATAATGCAAATTTTCGTAATGAGAATCAATGAGATCGTGAAAACTCAGATCCGATGGTATATTCTAACCCCCAGGCATTCCCATGGTGACGGGGTCGCTTGTCGGGGAGGAGTATGCCAAAGTGGAACAACTGTACAGATAAAACAAAAAAAAGACGAATATTCTAGAAAACAAATATATTAGTTTTTTAGAATATTCGTAATATTCAAAAACAAAAATATATAGCAATATAGCGAATATTCGAAAAGAAATTAGCTAATATAGTGCTATAATCTTCTTTGTCTAATAGTTGCAATTCTTTTCTCATCTGAAGTTCAGATTGGAAAAAAATTACAACTGTTAAAAAAAACATAGCACTATATTAGCTAAATTGTTCTACATTCTGTTTTTTTCGAATATTCGCTATATTGCTATATATTCTTGTTTTAGAATATTACGAATATTCGAAAAACAAATATATAGCACTATATCGAATATATTTGTTTTTTAGAATATTCGTCTTTTTTTCCATCTGAAGTCATGATTCCTCCCTGCTTAAATTACTTATAGTGGGTTTTTTTTCAGATGGAAAAAAGGTGTTTTACTTGGAATTTTTTTATTTACATTTTTTTTAAACTTTTTTTTAACCATTTAATAGTACCACAAAAGTGGACTATAATAGGCAATCTTTTGATCTCTTCTAAAATACATTGCATTATTACTGTACTGAAATGTATTTTAATGTCAGTGCTATACCGACATTCACCAGCAGGCTGCGCCACAGAGGTGCAGCCTTCTGTGACATGCTAAAGGAAGGCCTGGGGCCTTTACTACGCCCTGGCCTGCATGCACCGACATCAGCACCCTGCAATCTTATTTACGGGGTACCGATAGGAGACAGGGAGTCTGCTTCCTCTGTAACTGCTTGCATGCAGCTGGCGCTATTGTCCATGCCATTTAAGGGGTGGAAAATCCAGAATTAATGCTCCTGCCAGTCTGGGCAGTTAGGGCAGGAGTGTGGCTCACACGTTACAGCCATGCCCCCAATCTCCACTGCACAGGTGACCCGTGCAGAGCTTAGAGTAGGCTGCAGTAAAAAGACTCCGGCCAAGCTTAAGATCCCTTAGGAACTGCCGTAAAAAAAATAAAGAAAATAGATTATTGGTGGTCACTAGAGATGAGCGAATCAAAGTTGACAAAGTGGAATTTGATCCGAATTTGATCCGAATTTTGCACAGAATCCGAATTTCCTCCCGCTTAGTGGTAACTGTAAGGGATCGTTTGCTTCACCAGACAAGGGTTTGAATGTCCAAACTCGTGCTTCATTCAGGATACTTCTGCCAATACAGGTAATGAAGTCGCAGCTTGTCTAACCACGTGTGACATCCACACCAAATAATAAACACTTGCCCGGCTAGGCTCTAACTAATACATAAAACGTATCTCCCTGACTGACCTACATAAGATTGTTCACACTCCATCTCAGATGCGCCTTTCTCAGCCAATCTTCCATCAGCCTGCAGGCTGTAGCAAAACCAGTATGTCTGGGGAACTACGGCTCAGAAGTCCGCCTGACTCTGTCCGTCCGACCCTCTTACGCAGGCGGTGCTTGGTCCCCCAAACTTCAGGCTATTCCAAGCCTTGTGGCCTCTCCGCTTCTCTGACTGAGACCACACACACAGAGCCTCAGCAGAACTCTGTCTCAGAATCACCCCCCCCCCCTCTCTCGCTGGGGATTACTTTATCCCCAGGTGATTACGGCACCTGGTCTTACTTCAGGCATGGTGATTGTGGGGAAGATACAGAAATACCCTGACATATATCTCCCCCAACAGCTATGAGGCCTGTCACTGCCTCACATAACGAATCGCATTTTTTCCTAAAATGGCTGCTGCAAGTGTGAGGACATGGAGCAAGGAACTCTGGGAACGAGGGATCACCCACAATGCCATGCATGCAGCCAATAAACAGCCAGTCCTGTTATGTCATAGCCAGTGTTCCCTCTAAGCTGCGCGGGTGGGCGGCCGCGCAGCAATTTTTGTGGCCCCGCTCACAATTTTATAACGCCCGCTCACTCAGCTGTGCCGGCCCCCAGCTGATTCCCCTGTCTGTTTTGCTGGCTGACGCCGCCCGCCGCACGGTCAGTTCATTTACAATACCTGACTGTGGGCTGCCGGTGGGCGGTGGCTAGTATTCAAATAGGGGGGCGGAGTTTTGGACCGGCCGGAGGCAGAGAGGGAGTGCGTGCTGTGCGGCGCAGGCTGAGTTCACGTGACGTCACGTCACGTCACGTCACGCTACGCTACGCTACGCTGCATCTGAGTACCCTGCGCGCCTGGCCGCCTGCTAGCTGGTGATGGTAAGGTGAGGGCATATAAAAAAAGAAGTATGAACCCACCCCTGTCCCACAGTGTTACGAATCCTCTGTTGTCCCCTGTATTACCCTGATACCCCTCAGTTATATAATATATCTGAGGGGTATCAGGGTAAATTATACAGGGGGTAATATAACTAGGGGTATCAGGGTACATGAGGGGTAATATAACTGAGGAGGGCTAGGCTACTATCAGACATTATACAGGGGTAATATAACTTATCTTACCCCTCACCCCTGTATTATGTCCCTGATAGCCCTCCTCACTTATATTACCCCTGTATAATGTACCCTGATAGATACCCCTTAGTTATAATACCCCTGTATAATGTACCCTGATACCCCTCAGTTATATAATATAACTGAGGGGTATCAGGTTAAATTATACAGGGCGGGGTAATATAACTAAGGGGTATCAGTGTACATTATTATACAGGGGTAATATAACTAAGGGGTATCAGGGGACATTATTATACAGGGGTAATATAACTTAGGAGGGCTATCAGGGGACATTATACAGAGGTAATATAACTTATATTACCCCTGTATAATGTCCTTGATAGCCCTCCTCAGTTATATTACCCCTGTATAGTGTACCCTGATACCCCTTAGTTATATTACCCCCTGTATAATGTACCCTGATACCCCTTAGTTATATTACCCCCTGTATAATGTACCCTGATACCCCTCAGTTATATAATATAACTGAGGGGTATCAGGTTAAAATATACAGGGCGGGGTAATATAACTAAGGGGTATCAGTGTACATTATTATACAGGGGTAATATAACTAAGGGGTATCAGGGGACATTATTATACAGGGGTAATATAACTTATATTACCCCTGTATAGTGTACCCTGATACCCCTTAGTTATATTACCCCCTGTATAATTTACCTGATACCCCTCAGTTATATTACCCCTGTATAATGTCCCCCATAACAGTGTGTGTTATCCACAGGTCCCCCATAACAATGTGTCATCCACAGATCCCCCAAATTATTTTAAAAACCTGCTGTTTCTCTAGATGACCTTATGTTTATGGTAGTGGTAATAGAGTCTCAATGGTCTATAAAAGCAGCTACACTATTTTTACAGACCTTTGGGACTCTATTAACACTACTATTAACTATTAACATAAGGTCATCTAGACGAAAAAGCAGGTTTTTAAAATTCTTATTTTTCCCATTTAGGTGTTAGAGCAATCTAATTAAAGTTATGTTTTAACACCTAAAGAGAAAGAAAAAATAAATAAAAACCTACGGTTTCTCTAGATGACCTTATGTTGATAGTAGTGTTAATAGAGTTTCAATGCTTTGTAAAAAATAGTGTAGCTGCTTTTATAGACCCTTGAGACTCTATTACCACTACTATCAACATAAGGTCATCTAGAGAAACAGCAGCTTTTTTTTTAATTATTTTTTTCCTTTAGGTATTAAAGCAATCAAATGAAAGTTATGTTTTAACATAAGGGTCAGAAACTGGGTTTTGTTTAGCCTCTTGGTTATTAGTTTTTCTATGTAAGTTCTCTGGAACAAAGATTTTTTTTCCCTGTATGGGTTATATATGGAGAGCAATGTCCAGTGATAACAGAGAGGACTATACTGTATATTGTACGGGATGGTGCAGGGGTTATACTGTATATTGTACGGGATGGTGCAGGGGTTATACTGTATTGTATGGGATGGCGCAGAGGTTTGTATGCTCTTTGAAGTGACAATTATCTTAGGTTTTCCTATCGCCCACATTTGATGGCGCTGTGCCCAGCTCTGAGCCGACCCCGCTCAGCAGCTGCGAAGGCTTAGAGGGAACACTGGTCATAGCCCTATAAATAGCCTCAGCCATCTTGGATTCAGCCATTTTCCAGTGTACTTAGTGTAGGCAGAGACGTCGGCAGTCGCTAGGGACAGTGGTAGAAAAGGCTTAAAAACTTTTATTTTGCTGTATAGAAGTTCAAGGAAAGGATAGGGAGGAATCAATCCACAGTATTGAACCAGAACAGGGTTCAGTAGGGGAGGTTACAGCCTGGGTAATAGGAACAATCCTATTACACCTTGCTGCGCTGACTGCGGATCCAAATTGCCATTATACAGCTCTGTAATTCCAGCAAACCGCTCTTGTTATTGGGGTGCAAGTGCTGTTTGATACAGCCATTAACAGGGTTTAGTACAAGGAAATATGTATACGTATTATTTGCCCTATGTTTTAAAGCATTTTTTGGCTTGTGTTAGTGGGGGAAAAAAGGGCTTATTAGCCGTCGTGTTTGTAAGTGAGAAAATTACAGCCCTTTTTGTCGTGTATTAGTGGCACAAAAATATATATTATTTGCCATTCAGCGGTGCAGTTATATGTTCTAAATCCCTTTTTGCCGTGTATTAGTGGCAAAAAAATACCAGTATATTTTATTTGGAGTTCAGCGGTGCAGTTATCTGTTCTAAAGCCCTTTTTGGCATGTATTAGTGGCAAAAAATATATACTGTATTATTTGCCGTTCAGCGGTGCAGTTATATGTTCTAAAGCCTTTTGTGGCATGTATAAGTGGAAAAAAATAAGGGCCTATTTGCCGTTCAGCGGTGCAGTTATATGTTCTAAAGCCCTTTTTGGCGTGTATTAGTGAAAAAAAAAGGGCTTATTAGCTGTTGTGTGGTGAAGCGAGAAAATTACAGACTTTTTTGGGGTGTTTTAATTTCCTTTTTATTTATTTATTTGATCTAACAGTATGTCACATAGTAACATAGTAACTATGACAGACAGAGAAGTGCCAGGCCCTGCACAGGGGAGTGGCAGAGGCCTAAATGTTTTTGGCACAGGCAAAGGTCACAGCATAGTATGGGGGCGTGGCAGCAGGAGTCACAGGAAGAGGCCTGAGCTCCTGGTGTCATCTAGTGGTTGTGTCTTGACTCGGTCATCCACTTCGTCCCAAGTGACATCAGACACCCCCAGCCAAGTCGGTGGGTTCGTCAAGCACAACCCTTAGGGCTCTTTCACACAAGCGGATGCCGTGCGTGGTATCTGCTGCATGAAAGACAGCTAAGCCCCGCTCTGGACAACAGAGACGTGGAGAATTAAAATGATTGATAATGCTCTGTGCCTCTCTGTGATCTTTTTACTACAAAATCACGGTGACAACTTTATCTCACTGTGATTTTGTAGTAAAAAGGTCACAGAGAGGCACGGAGCATTATCAATCATGTTAATGCTCCATGTCTCTGCTGTGCAGAGTGGGGCTGTGCTGTCTTTCACGCAGCGGATTACACGCAATGCATCCGCTCGTGTGAAAGAGCCCTTAGTTGGCATGGCCCTGTGCCCTCACCTGTCCTCAACCTGCCTTTGTCCTTTTCTGTTCCCTCAGCCAGACAAGTATTATATGCTGTGGGCTCAGCTCCACTATATAGCGAGGACGAGCTACTGGAAGACAGTCAGCAGCTACTGACCAAGATGTGCAGGAGACATCTGCCACTTTCTCCGGTCCAGATATTCTATACACAGCTAGGTCGTTTATCTGCCCAAGCGACAGCAGAGGAGCAGGAGAAGCATGAGGAGTTAGAGGGCGACGACGAAGATGACACAGATGACCCAAACAGACCATGGCAGTATACAGTGGAGATGGAGGCACGAGTCCCTTGCGCAAATGGCCAGATACATGCGAAGATGCTTGCGTGGTGACAGCTGCATTATCACCATTCGGCAGAGAGATGACTTCTGGTTCTCCACAATATTTGACTGTTGCTACTGGTCCAAAATAGGGGCCTATTTTACATCTTCAGACAGGGATGAAAAACGCAACTACTATCGGCACATCCTTTGTAATCAGTTGGTCGCTGCCTACGTACATCATCGTCCATCCTCATGAAGGTCTAACTGAGGGGACACTCTGAGCTCGAGCTCACTGCTATGACTGTAGGAGGGGTGTACAGGATCAGCACCAGCTCCATCAGCAGCAACTTAAGTCTTGAGTCTTTGATTTTTCTTCAGCCGCCTACTGAAGAAACTTCCCAGCAGCAGCAGGACATGGAGCAGAATTTGAACCAGCAGGTGGTAGCATACTTAGACTGTACCCTGTCACCTAAGATCCAAGATCCCCTGGACTATTTGGCAGCCAAACTTGAATCGTCTGTTGCGGGGCCACTATTGTGACTCTGCATGCTGTTGCCACCCTCACTAATCTGTTACGGGGTCACTAGTGTCACTGCTTGGCGGTGTTCACATCATCATTTATTTTCATTTATTTTTCCATTCTTCTGATGTGTCAGAAGAACAGAAAAATAAAAATAAAGAAATGTATCCTGTCTTTGGAGCATCCTTAAGACCTCTATCACAAGGTCAGTATTTTGCATCAGGATTTGATCATGATTTGGAAGCCAAAAACAGGAGTGGGTCAAAAACACAAGAGACTTGTGTGAAATATTCCCATTATATTCTATCTCTATTTTGGACCCACTCCTGTTTTTGCCTTACCAAAACTAACCAAATACTGATGGGAAAAAAACTGACCAAATACTGACAATGCAGGACTTCTTTTCCATCTGAATAAAGCTGATATCAGACTCAAATGGCCAAAACACATGCAAATTGAGCATGAGGCCTCTATGACACGGTCAGTATTTTGCATCAGGATTTGATTATGATTTGTAAGCCAAAAGCAGGAGCGGGTCCAAAACACAGAACAGATGCAAATATTTCCATCACATTTTATCTGTGTTTTGGATCCACTCCTGTTTTTGCCTTACAAATACTGATCAAATGATGACCAAATACTGACCGTATGAGGGAGGATGCTGAAAACACAGGATCCGCTTTCAGAAGAAGGGAAAAATAAAAAGTGATGTCAACATAGCCTTACTGCTGACCCCCTCATTACTCTGTCACAGGGCCACTAGTTGGATCTTAGGCCACTGCAAGGTTCAGTCCATGCTGATAAATTAAACCTGACGCTAACATTGATCTGTGAGGCTGAGTTCGCACTTCAGTTATTTGGTCAGTTACGTCTATCAGTTTCTGTGAGCCCAATTCATGAGCCAAGCCTACTTTTGGATTAGGTATCATGAATAGATCTGCACCTGTTCTGAGGGTCTGACCTGCACCCACTTTTGGCTGACAACAAATAATGAGAATTACTGACCAAATAAATGAAGTGTGAACTAAGCCTAATAGTGACGCACAATCATTCTACAGCTAACAAACTATTCAAAAGCATGTGTTCGCACTGCCACCACATGGATTAAAAAAACATGGTGGCCTGCATACATTAGTATAAATGACTTGCCTGTCAGTCTGACACAAACTGTTTTGCTACGCATGTTGATTAGCTATGCATGTTGCATGCACACTGATGTACACTAACATACACTCTCCCTGCAATTTAACTGCAGGCCAGGATAGATTTGATTTTATCTCGATTCAAGACAAATTAATTCATTAAAAAAAAAAAAAAAAATTTCTTAGCGAAATTCTGCAAAGCTTCCGAATCGAATTTTTGAAAACTTCACTCATCTCTAGTAATAAACCATCTCTGACTTCTCTATGGGCTGTAGATGGCTCTCTATTACTGCAGCTGCATGATCTGCATGCAAGCACAACAAGGATGTTCAGAAACATCCTTACAGAATTACACGTGGACCTGCCAGACATTTACAGAAATCCATTGGTCTGGAAATAGATGACACATTGATTTATCAAACTAGTAAATAAATAAGTAAAAAATAATGTTCTATCATAGGATCTACAACTGCAATGGCATGGGTTATCACAGAGACATACGCTATCAAAGACAATGAATGGCTCCCCGGATCAAACCTGCTGTGGCACCTGTTGCGCTCATCTTTAAAGGGACACTGACAGGGCCAAAAAGCATATTAAGGTATATATATGACCGTACAGGTCTTATAAAGTGTATAAGAATCATGTAAGTATCCCCCCTGTCCACCTTATAACTACAGTAATGTGAAGTTTTATAACCTGCTGGAATCGGGTTCAATCTGCCCAAGGGGCGGTGTTTCACCTCAGCTTGCGCCCAGCCAGCCTCGCCACAACTGCCGTTTGAAGCGCCGCCCAGCTCATCAATATTCACTTCGCTGGGCGGCTACTAGTGTCCCCGGCTATCTTCAGCGCATGCGCCCGGCACCCTCACTGGCCGGGATCGCATCGCGCCAGCGCACAGTCTCATTCTCAGAGGCTGCCTCTGAGAATGAGACTGTGCGCAGGCGCGATGCGATCCCGGCCAGTGAGGGTGCCGGGCGCATGCGCTGAAGATAGCCGGGGACACTAGTAGCCGCCCAGCGCCGCCCAGCAAAGTGAATATTGAGCTGGGCGGCGCTTCAAACGGCAGTTGTGGCGAGGCTGGCTGGGCGCAAGCTGAGGTGAAACACCGCCCCTTGGGCAGATTGAACCCGATTCCAGCAGGTTATAAAACTTCACATTACTGTAGTTATAAGGTGGACAGGGGGGATACTTACATGATTCTTATACACTTTATAAGACCTGTACGGTCATATATATACCTTATTATGCTTTTTGGCCCTGTCAGTGTCCCTTTAAAGACGCAACTTTCGCCATACATATATGACAATGGTCGGAAAAGGGTTAAAATGTGAAATAATGACATTTCCATTATAAATATTTAGTGGGTCTGTAGAATACTAATTGGGGCCTGAGAAGAACAACAAGCACCGGAAAAAAACAATCCAAGGAGCAATGCAATATCCAAGGACAAAGCCGAGGCCAGGGCATGGAAAATCAGTATTCAAATCAGGAACAACAGCACAGGGAACTAGGACAGGAAAAGAACCACAATCAACAGGAAATCAATGGCATGATTCCCCAATAAATACCCTGCAAGACCTGATGCCATCTTTGGATTCTGGTTGCCTTTGCAACCTGTCACTATTGTACATTGAGAGCAGAGTGGCCATATTCCAAACTAGTAGGGGAACTGAAGCAGTCGTGGAGAAAGTGTCCAGCTGACTAGTATTCATGCATGACCATCAGCATGATCACAGGACTGAGATGCTGGAATCGGGCAAGGTGATTATATATTTTGCATGGGAAAGTGTCCAGCAGGCCCTGCAGATGGGATTGATTCAACTGAGGAGTATTTAATATTACATTTAGAACTTAGAATCCTAGAGGGGAAGGTAAAGTGGACCAAAGGAAGCAGGAGGGGAAGGGGTGGGGTGATCAAAATTATTTTTTAAAAAGCTGGACAACGTGATTGCAAATATATGTTCCATAGAGGTAGACCCTGTGATTGCTAAGACATTTTAGTGTATAGGGTTAGAGAAACATGGGTTTGGCCTATCCTGCTTCTGCATGGACATGGTGTACTGAGGGACATCCCTCACCATTTGAGTTGGTTCAAGGTATAAGTGGCTCTTTGGGAAGACAGAATCACTTTGGCCTCCTGTCTGACCCAACTCCCACCTTACAAGCATGGGTCCTTTAAGCACGGTGGTTGCTGTCATTTTGGTGGACATAAAATTAGATCATCCTGTGGTGGTCAGGGAATTGTATGAATAGGTTCATTTACTCTATGTATGCTTATTTCCTGCCCTTTTTTTTTTCAAAAACCCTATTTCTAAAAGCCATTAAAATGGCTTTCTAGTTCTACTCTTTTACACATTTATGTTGTGCTTAATTCTCGTATCTTTTCAGGAGGACTCGACCCGTTGATAAGAGGTTTGCTTGGAAAACCTGCAAAACTGCAAACCCCACAAGAAATTATGGATGAAGAGTTAACAGAAAAACTGCTTGTGCTCTCCAATAATGGTTCAATGGATTTGGCATCTCTTAATTTGCAGCGAGGTCGTGACCACGGCTTACCAGGTCAGCTTTCTCTTCAGTCAATGAAAAGGCTCTTTCTAAAGAACAGATCAGTGAGTGGCTGTTGTCAGAACTTTTGTACATTTTCGAAAGGGCTCTCATGAGTTATGTCTGTTCTATTCATTGCTTTTCCACAAACCACTTTAACACCATTCACCTGTACCATTTAAAACCCAACACATGTTCAGATATTTTATTTTTTATGCTCACATTTGTTATTTTCTTTTATAGTGAGGACATGAAGGTGAAGTAAATGACAACTGCATTGTTTGAAATACATTAGATATTGATAAGGTTCAGAATCTAAGGAAGAAAAACAGAAGCAAATATTCTAAAAAAATAAATAATAAACACTACTCACCTCTCTAATCCCCTGCCGATCCAGTAGTTATGCTCCAGATGCTGCCATCTGAAAGCAATCATTGGCATCAGCGGTCACGGCCACGTGCCATACTACTGGCATCACTGCTCAGCACTGGGCATTCATTAATGGCGACAGCTACGTACCACTTGTATTCAAAAACCAAATGACCCCTGGATTAATGGGGGATTGAAGAGGTATGTCGTGTTCATTTGCTACTTTTTCCTTTTTTTTTATGTAGTACCCCTTAACTTCCTTAGGTAAAAAAAACTTGTAGAACTTCATCAAAATCTTTCTTGTTTTTAAGATAGCAGCCTCTTTGTCAGCCCCTTCTAGTTAATTTCCAAAAGCTGAGAACCAGTCCTTCAACCTTCTTTTGATTGTAGACTAAAGGGAATAAACAGTAGGGGACATTTTTCAATAATGGCGTAATTTGCGGCAAAAAAATATGAACATTGCAAATCAAAAGTGGTGATTTGTTTCACCTGATATATCAAAAGGAACACAAACTGAACCCCCTCGCCCAATGCCAATTTTTGCTGCCTGTGGTAAAAAACTGAAACCCCTCCCCCCCAATGCCAATTGCTTAATCGAACCCCTTCCCTTCAGCCCTAGTGTTAAAGACATGCTTGGAAAACATTTCATACAAAGCTACAAAACATACAGGGTAAGGCTACATTTACACGAACGTATATTGTTTCTGTGTCCATTCCATTTTTTTTTGCGGATAGAATGCAGACCCATTTATTTCAATGGGTCCGCAAAAAATGCGGACAGCACACCATGTACTATCCGCATCCCTATGTCTGTTCCGTAGCCCTGCAAAAAAGAAAGAACATGTCCTATTCTTGTACATTTTGCTGACAAGGATAGGCATTGTTACAATCGATTCGCCAAAAAAAACGGATGCCATACGAAACGTCATCCGCTTTTTTGCGGATCCGCAATTTGCGGACCGCAAAACACATATGGGTGTATGAATGTAGCCTTATACAGCTCCACATACCTCTTACATCCAGTGATGTGTCCTCTGATGTAGATGATCTCTTTCTTTATCTTCTCCATTCAGACCAGACCACCATGATGATTTCTTTCAGTCATCTCTTGTCTCTGCAAAGTTTGACAAACAGACATTTTAGTTTCCTACTTTTCCATCCTCCTCCCAACCTTCTGAACGATCCTGCCGCCTCTAATACTGTGTCCACTGTGCTTCCCAATACTATACTGCAAAAACAGATAATTCCCCTGGAAAACTATTGCCAGACAGATAGTGCCCCTTCAATAATTATTGGCACACAGTGCCCTAAAAAATAAATGTGCCCAGCAAATAGTGTTCCTGAAATGTATAGTGCCGTAAACATAGTGTCCTCCAAAAATAATTGTGCTAAGCTGATACTGTGCCAGGGGGCCTCCCAATGTAACAGTCTTCCCAAAAGTCCCACCAATAGTAATAATGGCACTCATTACGCCCCCGAGAAGTAATAATGCCCCCATAGTGCACCCAGCAGTAATAATTAGCCCTATAATGTGTGCTTTACAAAAAATACCCCTTGTAATGTGTGCCAGTACAAAAAAGACTTCTTATAATGTTTGCCAGTAAAATAATCCCCCCTTGCAATGTGTGGCAGTACAAAATACCCCCTTATGTGTGCCAATACAAAAAATGCTCCTTTACAATGTGTGCCAGTACAAATAAAGCCTTTTAGTGCCCCCTGTAGAACAAATGTGTAGAATGTGTGCCAGTACAAAAATGCTCCCTTATAATGTGTGCTAAGTACAAAAAATGCCCCTTTATGTGCCAGTACAAAAAATGCTCCCTTATAACGTGTGTCAGTACAAAAAATATACTTTTAGTGCCCCCATTAGAATGGATGTCCCCATAGTGGTCCCCTTATAATGTGTGCCAGTACAAGCATGTTGCCAAATAAAAATAATAAAGTCAAATACTTACCTCCATTCTGCTGTCAGCGATGCAGTGCAAAAACAGACCTAGTCTGTGCCCTGAGCTCTATGCAGCTCGGCTCAGGCAGAGTGATAACAATGACACCGGCCTCTGATAGGCTACAGGAACTAGGACTAAATCCTATTCGAGGAAACGGTGGACCCAGGGAGACGTCGCTCCCGTGCCCCGTCACAGCATTTAACTGTATTGCTGTCCTGAGTACAGCGATGCAGTTGAATATGTAGAGTTGAGTGTTTCCACAATGAACGCGCTCATTCCTCTTGGCCCTTCTGCTGCCCCCCTCTTGCCCCTACCTGGTGCTGCCTGAGGCAATAGCCTCACCTCACCATATTGGCGGTGCACCCCTGCCCCTGCCAGACCACACTTGCGACATTTTAAAAATGTTTGTGGCTTTTAGAATATATTTGCAACATTTTCAGTCGTAAATTGCGACTTTGTCTCAGACTTGGGACGTTTTTGTTATTGTTTTGTTGAATGTCAATTTAGTGACAAAACCCTGTTGTTTAGTTCATTTCTATTAGATAAAATTAAATGCATCCTGTTACTTACCTTTTACTTGTTCCCATGACGAGTTAGTTTTTCTTATGATAGCCCGCGCACTTT
Organism: Bufo bufo; assembly: GCF_905171765.1. Taxonomy (NCBI): domain Eukaryota; kingdom Metazoa; phylum Chordata; class Amphibia; order Anura; family Bufonidae; genus Bufo; species Bufo bufo. Next base: position 98,872,834 of record NC_053392.1, on the reverse strand, counting down.
GACATTTATAACTTATTTCTGGCATGATCAATTCTTTATGGTGAAAATTCAGGAGAAAACAGTTGATATATTTGGTGCAAATCAAAATGCCATTCTTTTTGGCGCATTTTACACCATAATTCTGGCGCGGCATGCTTAGTAAATGTCCCCCAGTGTCTGTATTCTGTAACCATGGAGACACACAGGTCTGCATAGGAGCTGTAGACACAGCACAGTAGAACATTTTAGTGAATGTTGTGTTGCTTTTATATATAGTTCATGTTGTTTAAATGACTTCTTGTTGGTTAAATAGGCCTGATTTTTTTTTAAGGATACAATGATTGGAGAAAGTTTTGTGGACTACCGAGACTAAACTCATCATTGGACATGAGAATAGCGATTTCTGATGAGAACATCACAAGGAAAATTATAGAGTTGTATGGACATCCTGACAACATTGACGTGTGGTTGGGCGGTCTAGTAGAAGACCTCTTACCAGGAGGAAGAACAGGACCCTTATTTGCTTGTTTAATTGGAGTTCAATTTCGAGCACTACGAGATGGAGACCGGTAAACAGAATTATACATTTATACAATTCTAATCCTTATGCAGATCTTCCCTCCTACTAAAAAGCTTTTTTTGTCATGGAAAAGAAAATGGTAAGATCTATAACTGTGGAATATGATCCTTCGGTATGGTTGCCATGCAGGGGTGTGGAAACAAAGTACCTCCCTCCCACTTCAATCTCCTTAGATGCCTATGCCTCAGTGCCTGTTGACTTATAGATATTCCTATTGTAAACTGTACTGTATTTTCCTTATTGCTTATTCCTTATTGTCTTTTACACTTATATGCAATATCTAATATATAAAGCTGAGTGTATGTGTGTATGTCCGCTAAAGGAATTTTCACCGTCGCACTTACAATCCCAAAATTTGGCACACAGCTACATCAGGTGTCCGGGGAGGTCTTAGACTGGGTCTCAGCTCTCTAGCATGTACCGTTCCTGAGATATTCCCCAAAAATGCATTAGCCAATAAAAGCCTGCCATACACATGGTCACATGTCCGTTATCAGCCAGTAGAAGCGTTCAGGCCCTTAGTCTCCACATACACACAGTTTTACACCAGGTTTCCATAACAACCCAGCCATTTTTCTTCACTTCTGTAGGTCAGCTTTAAAGGGGCAGGGTGCTGTGGATGACACTGTTAAGGGAGCAAAGTGCTGTGCAGATCACAGTCAAGGGGGCAGGTAGGGTGGCCATTATGGCCACCCTCAAAAGACGGATTTAAAACCCATGCCCCACTAGGCCCCACCACCTCCCACGCCACAGTCGATGGGGATTGAAAAAATGAAGGTAAAAATCTACTTCTGTCAGCTGCAGGGGTGGGAGGGAGGGTGACTTTCTCCCTGCAGTTCAGGCTCAGACAGCACAGTGCTGTTGCCTGAGAGTGAGCTGTTCAAAAGGACATACCTGTGTCCGTCCAGGCTCTGCGCCGTTAAGGGGGCGGGATACTGTGGAGGTCATTGTTAAAGGGGCGGGCACTGTGGAGGTTACGGTTAAGGAGGCAGGGGACTGTTGAGGTCACTATTAAAGGGACAGCTGCTGTAGGGGTCACTTTTAAGGCAACGGGGTACTGTGGCAGTCGCTATTAAAGGGGCAGGCGCTTTAAAGGTTTCTTTTAAGGGGGGGTCACAGTTAAGGGTCCGGTCCACGATGGAGATCAGCGTTAAGGGGAGGGGTGCTGTAGAGGTCACTGTTAAAGGGGCGGGGTGTTGTGGAGGTCACATTTTAAGGGAACGGAGCTCTGTGGAGGTCAGTGTTAAGGGGGTGGGTTATTGTGGAAATCACTGTTAACAAGTCGGGGTACTGTGGAGGTCACAAATGAAGGGCCGGCCACTGTGGAGATCACTGTTAAAGGGGTGGGTGCTGTGGAGGTCACTGTTAAGGGGGCGGGGGACTGTGGAGGTCACTATTAAAGGGGCAGCTGCTGTGAAGGTACCTGTTAAGGGGCGGGTTATTGTGGAAATCACTGTTAAGGAGATGGGGTACAGTGGAGGTCACTAATAAAGGGCAGCCGCTGTGGTGGTCACTGTTAAAGGGGAGGGTGCTGTGGATGTTACTGTTAAGAGGTCAGGAGACTGTGGAGGCCACTATTAAAGGAGCAGCAGGGTACTGTGAGGTCACTTGTAGGGCAGCGGGGTACTGTGAGGTCACTGTTAAGGGAGCAGGGTATAGTGAAGGTCACTGTTAAGAAAGAAGGGTACTGTGGCAGTCACTTTTAAAGGGGCAGTCGCTGTGGAGGTCTCTGTTAAGGGGGCCGAGAATGGTGGAGGTCACAGTTATGGGGACTGTAACCTATGGTCAGTGTGAGGGGGCGGTGCTGTAGAGGTCACTGTTAAGGGGCGGGCCTCTGTGGAGGTCACTGTCAAGGGGGTGGGGTGCTGTGGAACTCACTGTTAAAGGGGCAGGCTGCTGTGAAGGTCAAAGTTAAGGGGGTGGGCTGCTGTGGAGGTCCCATTTTAAGGAGGCGGGACACTGTGGGGGGGTTCAGTGTTAAAGGAGTGAAGGGCTGTAGTGGTCACTGTTAAGGGGGCGGGGTACTGTAGATGTCCCTAGTATTGGGGATACTGTCAATATCTTTTAATGACACACACAAAGAATAAATTAAATAGATGAAATATACCCGTGTGAAACTAGGTGAGGTCCTTCTGCTGCTAAAATACATATATATATATATATACATATATATATATATATATATATATATATATATATATATATATAGAGAGAGAGAGAGAAAGAAAGAGAGAGAGAGAGATACACTACTCACTAAAAGTTAGGGATTTTTGGCTTGGTGAACTTAATGTCACCTACTCTAAACTTTTGAATGCACATGTCCAACTGTCAATGTTTCAATATTTTATTCACAACATGCTGTTTTTTAACAAGGAGCTTAATGCCAAAATTCACAACAGGTGTTTGATCCATGAATCACCCAATAAATTTCCTGGTTCAATTAGAATTGGTATTTAAACAGCCCTCCTCATCATGCTTTTCACATTTTGACATCATGAGGCCAAGACGACACCTAACAATTGATCAACAGTACCTCACCATTGCTTCTTGGTAGCAAATTGCATTTTTTTCCTAAAATGGCTGCTGCACATGTGAGGACATAAATGAAAGGAACTCTGGGAAGGCAGGATCACCCATAATGCCATGCATGCAGCCAATCAGCAGCTAGCCAGCCCTGTGATGTCATAGATATAAATAGCGGCAGCCATCTTAGATTGTGCCATTTACCAGCGTACTTAGTGCAGGGAGAGACATCTGCAGGAGCTAGGGACAGTGCTAGGAAAGACTTGATTGTGGTGAAAAAATTATTTATAAGTGCAGGGAAAGGATAGGGAGGAATCGTTCCACAGCACTTGTGTAGAACAGGATTCAGTAGTGGAGGTTACTGACTGGGTAATAGGAACAATCCTATTGCACCTTGCTGCACCGACTGGGGATCCAAATTGCCATTATACATCTCTGTCATTCCAGCAAACCGTTCTTGTTATTGGGGTGCAAGTGCTGTTTGATACAGCCATTAACAGGGTTTATTACAAGGAAATATTTCTACAGTACGTCTTATTTGCCCTTGTGCAGTGCAGTGCAGTGATATAAGCTCTTTATGCCGTGTATCATTGGCGAAATAAAAATATATTCGTAGTCCAGCGTTGCACTTATCTGTTGAAAAGCCTTTTTTGTAGTGTAAAATTAGAAAAAAATGAGGGCCTAATTGCCGTTCAGCGGTGCAGTGATATATTTTACAGCCCTGTTTGCCGTGTATTAGTGGCGAAAAAAAAATATATTCGCTGTCTAGCGTTGCACTCATCTGTTAAAAAGCCTTTTGTTTCGTGTAAAAGTAGAATTTTTTTTTTGCCTAATTGTCCTTGTGCGGTGCAGTGCTATAATCTAAAGCCCAGTTTGCCGTGTATTAGTGGTGAAATAAAAATATATTCGCCATCCAGTGTTGCACTTATCTGTTGAGAAGCCTGTTGTGTTCTGCAAAAGTTGAAATAAATTAGGGCCTAATTGCCCTTGTGCGGTGCAGTGCTATACTCTAAAGCCCAGTTTGCCGTGTATTAGTGGTGAAATAAAAATATATTCGCCGTCCAGCGTTGCACTTATTTGTTGAAAAGCCTTTTGTGTAGTGTAAAAATAAAAAAAAATTAGGGCCTAATTGTCGTTCACCAGTGCAGTGATATATTTTACACCCCTGTTTGCCGTGTATTAGTGGCGAAAAAAAATTATTCGTCGTCCAGCGTTGCACTTATCTGTTGAAAAGTCTCATTTAGCCTGTGTTACGTGCTGGCCAATCCCCTGTCCAAGACGCAGGCACGGATGCCTCCCGCCCTGCACCTGGACCTTCGCAAGCACCATCATCTAGCACATCCAATTCTGTGTCCCAGTGCAGTGTACAGATGTCCATACCCCAGGCCTTTGAACGAAAGCGCAAATACCCAGCCATCCACCCACATGGACAAGTGACCAGGGACACTACATTTCCCTGACAGCACACTGGGTGAACGTTGTGGAGGCCAGGAACGAGTCGTACCCTGGGATGGCACAGGTGCTACCGACGCCAATGATTGCAGGACTTACTTCCATAAGGATTTCCGCCACCACCTACATTAGTAGCTGCAACCCCCCCTTCTCCTCCTCCACCTCCTCCTCCACTTCCACCTCTGAATTCTCATCTTGCAGCACCAGTCAGCTATCAGTCAGTAGCTGAAAGCAGTGTAGCACTGCAGTGGGGAAGCGGAAACAAGCCATGCTGAAACTAATTTGCTTAGGTGACAAACAGCACACCGCCGCAGAGCTCTGGCAGGGTATAAGGGACCAGACTGAGCTGTGGCTCTCGCCACTCAACCTACAACCAGGCATGGTTGTGTCTGATAATGGCTGATAACTTGGTGGCGGCTTTGGAGCTCGGCAAGCCCACACATATACCATGCCTAGCCCATGTGTTCAACTTAGTGGTTCAGCAGTTTCTCAAAACCTACCCCAATTTGCCTGAGCTACTGATGAAGGTGCGCCACGTGTGTGCCCATTTCCGAAAGTCATCTACAGCTGCCAACGCTGCAGAAGCGCTTGCAATTGCCAGCTCACTGACTGTTGTGCGACTTGAGCATGCGCTGGAACTCCAACAACTGAAAATGTTGACAGGTTGACTCTTATCAAAATAAACAAGGCCTGGATTGTCCCTGACTTCTCTATTCCACCAGAGGAAAGTGGCTGAACATAAAGGCACTTTAAATCTGGCTTTTATGGTGTATTTAATACACTGTATTCCCATGTACCCCATTCACCACAATCTTCCTTTTCTCATCCACCTCCTCCATCATATCAACATGCTTATTAGGCTTCCCTCACTACTAATGTTTTAGAGGGTCAGCTCAGCAGCAGACCCTCACCCCTAATGTTTTAGAGGGTCAGCACAGCAGCAGGCCCTTTCCCCTAATGTTTTAGAGGGTCATCTCAGCAGCAGACCCTCACCTTAATGTTTTAGATGGTCAGATCAGCAGCAGGCCCTCGCCCCTAATGTTTTAGAGGGTCAGCTCAGCAGCAAACCCTCACCCCTAATGTTTTAGATGGTTAAATCAGCAGCAGGCACTCGCCCATAATGTTTTAGAGGGTCAGCTCAGCAGTAGGCCCTCACCCCTAATGTTTTAGAGGGTCACCAGCAGTTTTTGGTTTTGTTCGTATTATTGTGAGTCTGTAAAAGTGTCGTACTACTCAGACAACATCATTCCCAGCAGTGATTGTTTCCATCAATTTCTGACCTTTTCCTGTGAACCAGGCACCCTCCCCTCTTGAGAGTATAGGGTGTCTGGTTTAATGCTCGGGTTCTCCCATTGACTTCCATTGTGCTCGGGTGCTCTGTAGAGCACCTGAGCATCACAAAGTGTTCTACTCGAGCACCCGAGCACTTTTTACCGCTGACTGAATCAGGAAGGTCTATGCTCAATATATGGAATTTGCTAATATTCATTTTCAAGTTTGAAAAAAGACTATACTGTTCCAAGATTTGATATATGTAAGGTAGTGCTTCTCTGGGGTTAGTGGACAGGATGAGTAGGTCGTCCGCAAAAGCTGCTACTTTATGGTCTTATCAACCCACTCTGACTCCCTCAATCGCAATCTCTCCTCTGACCGCTTGCAGTAAAGACTCCATAACTAGTACAAATAGAAGGGGTGACAGAGGGCATCCCTGTCTGGTGCCGTTCCGAATTTTAAATAGGGGCGAGATGGAATTATTTATGATAATAGAGGCTGAAGCATTTGTGTAAAGGGAGAAGACGGCTTTGATGAATGGATCAGGGAGTCCAAATATTACTAATACCAGCCTCATATACTCCCAGCTAACTCTATCAAAGGCCTTCTCAGCATCAGTGCTGAGAAGGATCAGGGGGAGTTAAACCTTTTTAGAATGGTATATGGCATTAAGGACTCTTGTTGTATTGTCCCTGCCCTCTCTCCCCTGCACAAAGCCTACTTGATCTCTATGGATCAGGTATGGGAGAAATCGGGACAGGCTTCTCCTAGAGGCTCCGTTGTCCCACCTCTGGCCACGCCCTGCTACACTAGATTGACAGGGCCAGGCAGCTTTCACCTCCAACTGCCGGCCCTGTGCACTGGGGAAATTTCACGGCGTTCAGTATTCGGCGCAGGCGCAGTGAGGAGAGTAGGAAACAAACGCTGCCTGGCCCTGTCAATCTAGTGTAGCAGGGCGTGGCCAGAGGTGGGACAACGGAGCCTCTGGGAGCAGGGGCAATGCCCCCCTGCTTCTAGAGGCTAATTAGCATATTATAAAAGTTATATTTCTGTAGTACCGGGGGCATAGATAAAAGTAGGATTAGGCTGGTTAGGTTCAGCTGACATTAGCACATTACTAATGTCAGCTAGTTTAATAGGGTTAATTCTGGTGACAGAAACCCTTTAAGTTGGGAGTGAAGGTAATATTTAGCTGAAGCAGTGTTCAGTAGGATTTTCACTGACCCTCGCAGTTCAGTAAGTTCAGTGAGGTGAATATCTAACAGGGTGTCACGACCTTGTGTTAAGGTCGTGGCTTCATCTTGTTGCCTGTGGCAACGTTTGATGGTTGCTGCATGTGTGGCTTATGTATGTTTGCCTCACATACGGTTGCCGTTGGCAACAAGTGTCTCGGCTGGTTGTTTTGGCCGAGGCACGGTTGTCGCGCATGTGGTTGCCTGGTCAACATGTTGTTTACATGTGCGTGTCTTTCCCTTTTAACCGACTGCCGGAGGCGGCAGTCCTGCGCAGAGTCACGCATATATGCGTCATCTCGCGAGACGCGAGATTTCCTGTGAACGCGCGCACACAGGCGCGCGTGTTCACAGGATCAGAAGGTAAGCGAGTGGATCTCCAGCCTGCCAGCGGCGATCGTTCGCTGGCAGGCTGGAGATGCGATTTTTTTAACCCCTAACAGGTATATTAGACACTGTTTTGATAACAGCGTCTAATATACCTGCTACCTGGTCCTCTGGTGGTCCCTTTTGTTTGGATCGACCACCAGAGGACACAGGTAGCTCAGTAATAAGTATCACCAAGCACCACACTACACTACACCCCCCCTGTCACTTATTAACCCCTTATTAACCCCTGATCACTCCTGATCACCCAATATAGACTCCCTGATCACCACCCTGTCATTGATCACCCCGCTGTCATTGATCACCCCCCTGTAAGGCTCCATTCAGACGTCCGTATGATTTTTACGGATCCACTGATACATGGATCGGATCCGCAAAACACATACGGACGTCTGAATGGAGCCTTACAGGGGGGTAATCAATGACGGGGGTGATCACCCCATATAGACTCTCTGATCACCCCCCTGTCATTGATCACCCCCCTGTCATTGATCACCCCCCTGTAAGGCTGCATTCAGATGTCCGTATATTTTTTACGGATCCACGGATAGATGGATCGGATCCGCAAAACACATACAGACGTCTGAATGGAGCCTTACAGGGGGGTGATCACCCCATATAGACTCCCTGATCACCCCCCTGTCATTGATCACCCCCCTCTCATTGATCACCCCCCTGTAAGGCTGCATTCAGATGTCCGTATGTTTTTTTACGGATCCACTGATACATGCATCGGATCCGCAAAACACATACGGACATCTGAATGGAGCCTTATAGGGGGGTGATCAATGACAGGGGGGTGATCACCCCATATAGACTCCCTGATCACCCCCCTGTCATTGATCACCCCCCTGTCATTGATCACCCCCCTGTAAGGCTCCATTCAGACATTTTTTTGGCCCAAGTTAGCGGAAATTTTTTTATTACAAAGTCTCATATTCCACTAACTTGTGTCAAAAAATAAAATCTCACATGAACTCCCCATACCCCTCACGGAATCCAAATGCGTAAAAATTTTTAGACATTTATATTCCAGACTTCTTCTCACGCTTTAGGGCCCCTAGAATGCCAGGGCAGTATAAATACCCCACATGTGACCCCATTTCGGAAAGAAGACACCCCAAGGTATTCGCTGAGGGGCATATTGAGTCCATGAAAGATTGAAATTTTTGTCCCAAGTTAGCGGAAAGGGAGACTTTGTGAGAAAAAAAATATATCAATTTCCGCTAACTTGTGCCAAAAAAAATAAAAAATTCTATGAACTCGCCATGCCCCTCATTGAATACCTTGGGGTGTCTTCTTTCCAAAATGGGGTCACATGTGGGGTATTTATACTGCCCTGGCATTTTAGGGGCCCTAAAGCGTGAAAATAAGTCTGGGATCCAAATGTCTAAAAATGCCCTCATAAAAGGAATGTGGGCCCCTTTGCGCATCTAGGCTGCAAAAAAGTGTCACACATCTGGTATCGCCGTACTCAGGAGAAGTTGGGCAATGTGTTTTGGGGTGTCATTTTACATATACCCATGCTGGGTGAGAAATATCTTGGTCAAATGCCAACTTTGTATAAAAAATGGGAAAAGTTGTCTTTTGCCGAGATATTTCTCTCACCCAGCATGAGTATATGTAAAAAGACACCCCAAAACACATTGCCCAACTTCTCCTGAATACCGCGATACCACATGTGTGACACTTTTTTGCAGCCTAGGTGGGCAAAGGGGCCCACATTCCAAAGAGCACCTTTTGGATTTCACAGGTCATTTACCTACTTACCACACATTAGGGCCCCTAGAATGCCAGGGCAGTATAACTACCCCACAAGTGACCCCATTTTGGAAAGAAGACACCCCAATTTTCGTGAGGGGCATGGCGAGTTCCTAGAATTTTTTATTTTTTGTCACAAGTTAGCGGAAAATTATGATTTTTATTTTTTTTTCTTACAAAGTCTCATATTCCACTAACTTATGACAAAAAATAAAAACTTCCATGAACTCACTATGCCCATCACGAAATACCTTGGGGTGTCTTCTTTCCAAAATGGGGTCACTTGTGGGGTAGTTATACTGCCCTGGCATTTTAGGGGCCGAATGCGTGAGAAGTGGTTTGAAATCAAAATCTGTAAAAAATGGCCGGTGAAATCCGAAAGGTGCTCTTTGGAATGTGGGCCCCTTTGCCCACCTAGGCTGCGAAAAAGTGGCACACATCTGCTATCCCCGTACTCAGGAGAAGTTGGGTAATGTGTTTTGGGGTGTCTTTTTACATATACCCATGCTGGATGAGAGAAATATCTTGGCAAAAGACAACTTTTCCAATTTTTTTATACAAAGTTGGCATTTGACCGAGATATTTATCTCACCCAGCATGGGTATATGTAAAATGACACCCCAAAACACATTGCCCAACTTCTCCTGAGTACGGGGATACCAGATGTGTGACACTTTTTTGCAGCCTAGGTGGGCAAAGGGGCCCACATTCCAAAGAGCACCTTTCGGATTTCACCGGCCATTTTTTTACAGATTTTTGATTTCCAAAATGGGGTCACTTGTGGGGTAGTTATACTGCCCTGGCATTCTAGGGGCCATAATGTGTGGTAAGTAGTTTGAAATCAAAATGTGTAAAAAATTACCTGTGAAATCCTAAAGGTGCACTTTGGAATGTGGGCCCCTTTGCCCACCTAGGCTGCAAAAAAGTGTCACACATGTGGTATTGCCGTACTCAGGAGAAGTTGGGCAATGTGTTTTGGGGTGTCTTTTTACATATACCCATGCTGGGTGAGATGGGGTCACTTGTGGGGTAGTTATAATGCCAACTTTGTATAAAAAAAATGGGAAAAGTTGTCTTTTGCCAAGATATATCTCCCACCCAGCATGGGTATATGTAAAATGACACCCCAAAAAACATTGCCCAACTTCTCCTGAGTACGGCAATACCACATGTGTGGCACTTTTTTGCAGCCTAGGTGGGCAAAGGGGCCCACATTCCAAAGAGCACCTTTTGGATTTCACCGGCCATTTCTTACAGATTTTGATTTCAAACTACTTCGCACGCATTTGGGCCCCTAAAATGCCAGGGCAGTATAACTACCCCACAAGTGACCCCATTTTAGAAAGAAGACACCCCAAGGCATTTCGTGTTGGGCATAGTGAGTTCATGGAAGTTTTTATTTTTTGTCACAAGTTAGTGGAATATGAGACTTTGTAAGAAAAAAAAAAATCATCATTTTCCGCTAACTTGTGAGAAAAAATTAAAAGTTCTATGAACTCACTATGCCCATCAGCGAATACCTTAGGATGTCTACTTTCCGAAATGGGGTCATTTGTGGGGTGTTTGTACTGTCTGGGCATTGTAGAATCTCAGGAAACATGACAGGTGCTCAGAAAGTCAGAGCTGCTTCAAAAAGCGGAAATTCACATTTTTGTACCATAGTTTGTAAACGCTATAACTTTTACCCAAACCATTTTTTTTTACCCAAACATTTTTTTTTTTATCAAAGACATGTAGAACAATAAATTTAGAGAAAAATTTATATATGGATGTCGTTTTTTTTGCAAAATTTTACAACTGAAAGTGAAAAATGTCATTTTCTTGCAAGAAAAATCTTTAAATTTCGATTAATAACAAAAAAAGTAAAAATGTCAGCAGCAATTAAATACCACCAAATGAAAGCTCTATTAGTGAGAAGAAAAGGAGGTAAAATTCATTTGGGTGGTAAGTTGCATGACCGAGCAATAAACGGTGAAAGTAGTGTAGGTCAGAAGTGTAAAAAGTGGCCTGGTCATTAAGGGTGTTTAAGGTAGGGGGGCTGAAGTGGTTAATGATGTTTTCCCTGCTTTGGTTTGCACGGGGTTAAACTTGTTGGAGTGGGTTGGGTGTGGCCTTCGGAAGAGGGCCCAGCATGTGCCGCCTGCCCATTTTCTGGCGCACATGCTTATCCTCCGGAGGGAGGGTGAAAGGCGAGACGCTGTTAACAGTGCGGTTCCCTGTGACAGTTGGTCGCAGTTGGTGTGAACCGTCACTGGTGTTTGCGTCTCTCCTCGTCCATTCCTCAGTGGTTCAGGTGCTTGTGTGCTGGATGCATTCCTTTGGTGTACTGGCTGTGTGCTGGTTGGGGATGCATGCCGGCAGCGACCTGCTGTGAACCGTGTCTGAGGTGGACGCAGCGTTCAGTTCGGTTTCTCTGGGCTGTTTGGTGGCTGGTGCCTTGGTTCCTGTGTGTTGCTCCAGGGGCTGGCGGCAGTCTTAGAGAGACATCCTTGCTCTGACGCTGATCCTGTTACTTTCCCCTACCCCTCCCCCCCCCCCCCCCTTCCTGTTGTTTTTTGGGTGTTCTCCTTTTTCCCCTTTTTTCTTTTTTAAAGCCCCTCCAGGAAAGCAAGCCTCTTCCAAGGGAAAGACACGCACATGTAAATAACATGTTGACCAGGCAACCACTTGCGCGACACAACCGTGCCTCGGCCAAAACAACCAGCCGAGACACTTGTTGCCAACGGGAACCGCATGTGAGGCAAACATACATAAGCCACACATGCAGCAACCATCAAACGTTGCCACAGGCAACAAGATAAAGCCAAGACCTTAACACAAGGTCGTGACACAGGGACTGTTTATGTAAAGCTTCCAAGCGTTGAATCTGGGAGAGAAGTGTGTCTATCTTGGCCCTCCTCTCCTTCTTAAGTCTAGCCCCCATGCTTATAAACTGGCCTTTCATATACTGTATGCCTTATGGTCATCCCACACCACGTGGGGTGAGGTCTCTGGGAGGCAGTTAATAGAAAAAAATTCCTCAAGTAGTTTTTGTGAGCGAGTTAAAGGTTCTCCAGAGGAGATAAGTTGTTCATTCAATCGCCACCTAAATGAACGAGGCTCTAAATTGGGAGCAGAGATGGCAAGGAGAATGATCCGACAAGAGCATATTTCCTATATAGGCCTGTGTACAGAGCTGGAGGTGTTCTTTAGATATAAACAAATAATCAAGTCTCTGGTATGATCTATGAACTTTCGAGAAAATGGTATAGTCATGCACGGAGGGATTAAAAAGTCTGCAAACATCACAAATGAACCAGTTTTGTAATTTTTTCTTAAGGTGTTTAAAAGCTTAAGCAGAAATTGCCGATCTTTTAGATGTCGAATCTAAAGTTGGCTCCAATGTTAGATTAAGATCTCCTCCTAGCACCACCAGACCTTTCTTATACTGTTCTAACAAAGAAAGTACTTCATCCATCCAGGCAACCTGACCAACATTAGGGGCGTATACATTGACAAAAGTGTAAACCTGATAGGAGATGGTCCCCTTAAGCAAAATTTATCTCCCCTCTTTATCTTGAATTTGGGAGATATATGTAAATGGGAGGTCTTACCGAATTCCTATGCTCACACCCCTGGAGGCCGAGGAACCCGAACCGCAGTGATACCATTGTGAGAAAAAGGAATGAGAGAGATTTGGGTATTTATCAAACTTGAAATGCGTCTCTTGGAGCATTAAAACAGAGCATTTCTCCTTTTTCAAGTATGAAAAAATCTGACTACATTTAGAGGGGGAGTGAAATCCCTTAACATTAAATTATGCTACACATATGTTAGCCATAATTTATAAAATAGGAGAAGGGGAAGTGCATATTACTAAAATATGGCCAGTATTTAAATGCAAGCGGTATACAGTAATACTTAGCCTCCCGGGGTGGAGTAGCGGAGATCCCTAATAAGCCCAGTTCTGTCTGGTTGTAGGTTAGTGGAGAGTAGTTGTACCTGTCGTGTAAAGAGAAATGGTAAACACAAAAGAACGAAACAAAATAACCTATAGATAAACTAGTTAACATCAGTTTGTCAGAGCACTGAAGCTCAGATAACATGGTAGGGGTAAGGTAAATACCGTTTGGAAGTTCCCTCTTTTAAGTGGAGGTTCTTGGACCCTACTATTTCTTGGGTAGTCCAGAGATTTCGTCCTCCAAAGAGCTATAAGGTAGATAAAGAGCAAATCTGGAGGAGAAGAGACTCTGGATCTGAGCTTTAAATCATGGCCCAGATGGTCTTAATATATAGGAGAAAGATGCAGTAGTAAGAACTCAATTAGTGAAACAAAAAGAATGAAGAGAAAGAACACTGAAGAGTGAAGAGAAAGACTGTAAGGTGGTCCTTGTTGTCCCAGATAAGTCACCTGTTGACTTGCAGAATAGGTGACAGTATGCTTCCTCAATCATCTGTAAGTGGCAATCTTCTTGATGTTGAGGTTGCAGACCTTCTCTTGGGCTTCTAGGGTCTTGGGGTGCGAGGCATTTCCCACGGGGTAACTGCAGGTAGATGTGGTAGTGTGGCTAAATCCTGAGCCATTTCCCAATTTTCAATCTGCATTGGAGATATCTTGAGGTGGTTATACACCTTATCCAGGTCCTTGTAAGATGTGATAGATAGATAGATAGATAGATAGATAGATAGATAGATAGATAGATAGATAGATAGATAGATAGTGTCCCTCATATATAAAGGATAGTCTGAATGGAAATGTCCATCTATATAGGGTATTATGAGAGCGAAGCCAATCGGTGAGCAGTTTCAACGCGCTTCTTTTTTTCAGAGTGGATTGTGCTAGATCCTGGAAAATAGTGATGGTGTTATCTTCCCACAGTATAGATGGATTGTTCCTAGCACAGTTAATGATTGCTTCTTTGGTAGGAAAGTGCAGAAATTTGTATATGACATCTCGAGGTGGCTCAGAAGGCTGAGGTTTCGGGTGAAGTGCCCTGTGTGCCCTTTCTATTATGATCTCATGAGCAGAATCTGTCCCCAATAAATTTAGGCAAATCTTAACCACTGTTTAAGTTATATCCCCGGGGGCCACAGACTCAGGGATGCCTCTGAAGCACAAGTTATTGCGTCTGCCCTGATTTTCCTGGTCTTCAAGTGCGATATATAGAGAGTTTATGTGGGCCTGGTATTGAGCCAAGTTGGAGGACACTCTCCCTTGACGCGTTATAATCGCCATCTGTTCCTCCTCAAGGCACTCTCCTGCCTATATGGCGCATGTCCTCTTTAATGGCCGCCAAGTCTGAGCTAAGAGGCTCTAGTGCGTCTGCCAGGGCTTCCCTTAAGTAAGATCTTGAGATTGGGAGGCTGTCGGGTCCAGGGGAATCTTCCCTACCTCGCTCTGCGCCGGCAGCTGCTTGTTGTTTGTGTTTTTTTTTCAAATAAATTTCTCCATCTCACCAGACTGGTTAGGCGTTTTAGTGGGACCAAGAGGGTTAGCAGGTTTGGGGCCACCGATTTTAACCATAGTGGGTCCAGCAGGCTACTTGAATCAGGCTATGAGGGAAAAACTAGTAGCAGAGCAGCACTTCACCCAGCCATCTTTCTCCAGCGCAGGCTCTGCCCCCCCACCACCTCTTTGTACACATTTTCGATCAAAATTGTGTCGGGCTCATCTACCAATGACAAGGTGGCTGCCACAGATGAGAACCTTATGTTATCAGAATTGTGCCTCCTGGGCATAAAGCTACAAGATTTGGGGCAATGTACAATCTAGCTATAGTATACTCTATTTGAAAAGGCTTTTAAATAGAAATTTGCTGTAATGGCACCCATTATGTGTTCTACCATTGATAGCTAACCACAGTCTCCTTTGTTTGGAGTGGTGTTGTGAATAAAAAACCTGGACTGTTACGGACTGGAATCATATCTTCTTCAGTGACCAATCCAGTCTCTGTTTGGGATACCACAATCGTCCGACTTGGTTATGGTGGCCTTCTGGTCAGTGCTTCAGCCTTGCATTTCCTGTGGAGTGACATACTGCCCCAACTGCTGGTGTGATGATCTGGGGAGCTATTGCATATGACAGTCAGTCACTCCTAGTAGTGATATGAGGGACACTAACAGTTCAACGATATGTGCAGGACATCCTGCAGCCACATGTGTTGCTTCTCATGGCAGGGCTTCCAGCTGGCATTTATTGTCAGGATAACACTCGCCCACACATGGCAGGGGTTTTCTAGGAATGTACCCACCAGATTACCACACTTCCACGGCCTGCCTGGTCGCGTGGTCAAGCATTTATATGATCAGCTAGGACATTCGCTTTGGCAACCTATGAGTGTACAAAATCTACAGGCCCAGCTACAACATCTGTAGGCAAAAGTGCATCAAGATACCATACGGAACCTGCATGCCTCCATGCCCAACCGTATCTCATCTTGTATCCAGGCTAGTGGCACCCAACAGAATGCCAGAACCTCCTATATATCATCATTACATTAACACATGGAAAATTTCATTTGATTTCAACTACTCCTTCTTGGTACATCAAATATATATATATATATAGAGAGAGAGAGAGAGAGAGAGAGAGAGAGAGGGAGGGAGAGAGAGAAGAATGCAAACTCCAGTTTATGCGATTTGATGTGTTGTATTTAATAGGAAATGCTGTAAATCATATATGCGTGATGTTTCGGCCACAATCCGGCCTTCATCAGACTGGTACTGCTTAGGGAACTGTATGGATCACAGGCGCAGGTTTAGTAGAAGCAGATTCCGTGCTGCTGATAGTGATAATGGCCATTATCACTATCACTGATTCGAGCAAGTGGAGATACAAAAATATATATTGGGTCAAAAAGTAGAGAAACACTAATTCCAGCAATAGTAATAACCCTTACAAAAAGTATACTTTAATAATAATCCTACACATATGACGTACAAAACACATCTACTAAAGTAGAACTACCAATCACTAGGCTAACCACTGATGGATGGGGAAGCTATCCCTACAATTACAGCCTAATCTCAAACTCAGCCCAGGGACGGCCCCTGATGGTGGGGACTCTCTGTCCTCGAACCTGGGCTAACAAACTCCTACTACAACCCTAGGGTAGTGATAACATATAGGGTACTCGCCTAGTGGTAGACTACAGGATGAATACATTAACATACAGTCGTGGCCAAAAGTTTTGATAATTACATAAATATTGGAAATTGGAAAAGTTGCTGCTTAAGTTTTTATAATAGCAATTTGCATATACTCCAGAATGTTATGAAGAGTGATCAGATGAATTGCATAGTCCTTCTTTGCCATGAAAATTAACTTAATCCCAAAAAAACCTTTCCACTGCATTTCATTGCTGTCATTAAAGCACCTGCTGAGATCATTTCAGTAATCGTCTTGTTAACTCAGGTGAGAATGTTGACAAGCACAAGGCTGGAGATCATTATGTCAAGCTGATTGGGTTAAAATGGCAGACTTGACATGTTAAAAGGAGGGTGATGTTGAAATCATTGTTCTTCCATTGTTAACCATGGTGACCTGCAAAGAAACGCGTGCAGCCATCATTGCGTTGCATAAAAATGGCTTCACAGGCAAGGATATTGTGGCTACTAAGATTGCACCTCAATCAACAATTTATAGGATCATCAAGAACTTCAAGGAAAGAGGTTCAATTCTTGTTAAGAAGGCTTCAGGGCGTCCAAGAAAGTCCAGCAAGCGCCAGGATCGTCTCCTAAAGAGGATTCAGCTGCGGGATCGGAGTGCCACCAGTGCAGAGCTTGCTCAGGAATGGCAGCAGGCAGGTGTGAGCGCATCTGCACGCACAGTGAGGCGAAGACTTTTGGAAGATGGCCTGGTGTCAAGAAGGGCAGCAAAGAAGCCACTTCTCTCCAAAAAAAACATCAGGGACAGATTGATCTTCTGAAGAAAGTATGGTGAATGGACTGCTGAGGACTGGGGCAAAGTCATATTCTCCGATGAAGCCTCTTTCCGATTGTTTGGGGCATCTGGAAAAAGGCTTGTCCGGAGAAGAAAAGGTGAGCGCTACCATCAGTCGTGTGTCATGCCAACAGTAAAGCATCCTGAGACCATTCATGTGTGGGGTTGCTTCTCATCCAAGGGTGTGGGCTCACTCACAATTTAGCCCAAAAACACAGCCATGAATAAAGAATGGTACCAAAACACCCTCCAACAGCAACTTCTTCCAACAATCCAACAACAGTTTGGTGAAGAACAATGCATTTTCCAGCACGATGGAGCACCGTACCATAAGGCAAAAGTGATAACTAAGTGTCTCGGGGACCAAAACGTTTCCATTTTGGGTCCATGGCCTGGAAACTCCCCAGATCTTAATCCCATTGAGAACTTGTGGTCAATCCTCAAGAGGCGGGTGGACAAACAAAAACCCACTAATTCTGACAAACTCCAAGAAGTGATTATGAAAGAATGGGTTGCTATCAGTCAGGAATTGGCCCAGAAGTTGATTGAGAGCATGCCCAGTTGAATTGCAGAGGTCCTGAAAAAGAAGGGCCAACACTGCAAATACTGACTCTTTGCATAAATGTCATGTAATTGTCGATAAAAGCCTTTGAAACGTATGAAGTGCGTGTAATTATATTTCACTACATCACAGAAACAACTGAAACAAAGATCCAAAAGCAGTTTAGCAGCAAACTTTGTGAAAACTAATATTTGTGTCATTCTCAAAACTTTTGGCCACGACTGTACGCACATATAGATGGACTTTGTATACAGCCCTATTGATAGAAGCACTGATCAAAGGTACAAAGTACATCAATGAAACCAAAATTAAAACACACCCTAAACAGATAATGCAATAAATGCAATAAATACATCAAAAAATCCCAACGCGTTTCCCCCACGGTGTGGGATCATCAGGGGGTAGGTAAGGATAGATAGTTGAATTGATATCTTAGATAACGGAGACCTATATTATAATGCGAACTCCGTAAAACGGGTGTAAGTCACCGATAATGATACACCGGTGTTGCTCATTAATCCATAATTAATGAAATGACCAACATATGATAATAAGAGGAGAAGGGAGCCAGTCCAGTCCGGCGACCAGAAAAGAGGAAGGTGGTTGCTTCCAAGCGGTCATGCATTCAGGAGGAGCATCTGTGGGGAAAAAAATACATTTACACTAGCAACAGTGATCCACATGCTCAATCGTGGCCACCACCGATGATCACCCTGATCACACATATAACTCACAGTGTCAGCAGAATGCCAGGTATCCGGTCAAATAAAAGATTGCAGTTGCCACTATAGATGTCTAGAGTAGCAATATAGGGCACAATCAATATGCCCAGCAGTTGAGACGCCTGATACGGTCATGAAGTTAAGACTTATATCTGCGGGGGAGAAACATATAT
Organism: Bufo bufo; assembly: GCF_905171765.1. Taxonomy (NCBI): domain Eukaryota; kingdom Metazoa; phylum Chordata; class Amphibia; order Anura; family Bufonidae; genus Bufo; species Bufo bufo. The sequence goes on along the minus strand of NC_053392.1, from coordinate 98,854,270 downwards.
GCTAATACCAGCGATACATATGTTCAGAAATGACCACCACCTAGAAGTCCCCAGATCATAAAGCTACCTCACACAGACTGCTCAATGGCCAAAATCCAGTGGATAGATAGATGGCCAAAAGCCACATTAGATCACCTGGGTTGCAAAAGAAGCACATTCAGTGCGTCCGGTAGGGCCAGATAAAGAGGGGATACAAACAGGGGTGATAGTGAAGGCAAAGCCGTCAACAAACAGTTATCAATAATACCCACTCATTGTCAAGAGGGGGTGTTAGCGGTATCAATGAACCAATTTACGTTCACTGTGCATGACAATTAATAATTAAGGTGCTTTGCGCACCTGGCCAGTTAAAGGGACATTTTCTTACTCTTGGCCAAGCCAAGTAGGGACAGGGACAGCCAGCACAAAAGCAAGGTAGCAAGCTAGACAAGGTGATGGTAAAAAGGGAGGGAGGGAGGGGGGAAGGGGGAAAGAACGAACAACTAAAAAAGGGGGGACAGTCAGAGGAAGCAGGAAAAAGTAGATTAAATGTATTTTTTCCCCCACACATGCTCCTCCTGAATGCATGACCGCTTGGAAGCAACCACCTCCCTCTTTTCTGGTCGCCGGACTGGACTGGCTCCCTCCTCCTCTTATTATTATATGTTGGTCCTTTCATTAATTATGGATTAATAAGCGACACAGGTGTATCATTATTGGTGACTTACACCCGTTTTACAGAGTTCGCATTATAATATGGGTCTCCGTTATCTATGATATCAATTCAACTATCTATCCTTACCTACCCCCTGATGATTCCACACCGTGGGGAAACGCGTTGTTTTTTTTTTTTATGTATTTATTGCATTTATTGCATTATCCGTTTAGGGTGTGTTTTAATTTTGGTTTCATTGATGTACTTTGTACCTTTGATCAGTGCTTGTATCAATAGGGCTGTATACAAAGTCCATCTATATGTGTGTATGTTAATGTGTTCATCCTGTAGTCTACCACTAGGCGAGTACCCTATATGTTATCACTACCCTAGGGTTGTAGTAGAAGTTTGTTAGCCCAGGTTCGAGGACAGGGAGTCCCCATCATCAGGGGCCGTCCCTGGGCTGAGTTTGAGATTAGGGTGTAATTGTAGGGATAGCTTCCCCACCCATCAGTGGTTAGCCTAGTGATTGGTAGTTCTACTTTAGTAGATGTGTTTTATACGTCATATGTGTAGGATTATTATTAAAGTATACTTTTCGTAAGGGTTATTACTATTGCTGGAATTAGCCATTATCACTATCAGCAGCATGGAATCTGCTTCTACTAAACCTGCGCCTGCGATCCATACAGTTCCATAAGTGGTACCAGTCTGATGAAGGCCGGATTGTGGCCGAAACGTCACGCATATATGATTTACCGCATTTCCTTTTAAATACAACTCATCAAATCGCATAAACTGGAGTTTGCATTCTTCTTGATTTCACGGGGTGGGAATCAGACTTCCAGTAGCGTATCTACAAAAGAGTGCCACGAAGTTTTCTCTTATATATATATATATATATATATATATATATATATATACACACTCACCTAAAGAATTATTAGGAACACCATACTAATACGGTGTTGGACCCCCTTTTGCCTTCAGAACTGCCTTAATTCTACGTGGCATTGATTCAACAAGGTGCTGATAGCATTCTTTAGAAATGTTGGCCCATATTGGTAGGATAGCATCTTGCAGTTGATGGAGATTTGAGGGATGCACATCCAGGGCACGAAGCTCCCGTTCCACCACATCCCAAAGATGCTCTATTGGGTTAAGATCTGGTGACTGCGGGGGCCATTTTAGTACAGTGAACTCATTGTCATGTTCAAGAAACCAATTTGAAATGATTTGAGCTTTGTGACATGGTGCATTATCCTGCTGGAAGTAGCCATCAGAGGATGGATACATGTTCTCATTCTGTTTACGCCAAATTCGGACTCTACCATTTGAATGTCTCAACAGAAATCGAGACTCATCAGACCAGGCAACATTTTTCCAGTCTTCAACAGTCCAATTTTGGTGAGCTCGTGCAAATTGTAGCCTCTTTTTCCTATTTGTAGTGGAGATGAGTGGTACCCGGTGGGGTCTTCTGCTGTTGTAGCCCATCCGCCTCAAGGTTGTGCGTGTTGTGGCTTCATAAATGCTTTGCTGCATACCTCGGTTGTAACGAGTGGTTATTTCAGTCAACGTTGCTCTTCTATCAGCTTGAATCAGTCGGCCCATTCTCCTCTGACCTCTAGCATCCACTAGGCATTTTCGCCCACAGGACTGCCGCATACTGGATGTTTTTCCCTTTTCACACCATTCTTTGTAAACCCTAGAAATGGTTGTGCGTGAAAATCCCAGTAACTGAGCAGATTGTGAAATATTCAGACCGGCCCGTCTGGCACCAACAACCATGCCACGCTCAAAATTGCTTAAATCACCTTTCTTTCCCATTCTGACATTCAGTTTGGAGTTCAGGAGATTGTCTTGACCAGGACCACCCCCCTAAATGCATTGAAGCAACTGCCATGTGATTGGTTGACTAGATAATTGCATTAATGAGAAATAGAACAGGTGTTCCTAATAATTCTTTAGGTGAGTGTATATTTATATATCTACAATATAAAGAAATATCAGCATCTGGTGGTTAAGCTCACTAATAGACAGACCAGTACAGTACATTTTTACTAAAACAAAATATGGCATGGCTACAATGCGACTGTCTGCTCATGATTAACTGAAGTCTCCCTGCAGAGTTAAAAATGACTGAACTGGGACACATTGATGAATTTATCACAAGTCAACCTATATCTTGGGACCCACGTGTATAGCTGCAAAAAATGGAGGAGATTTTGTACATCCAACAATATCCCAAACTAAAAAATGAACAGGCTTAAGGCGCTTGATAAAAATAGAGATATCATTGAAATGTCGGAATTCATTCATACAAAGTAACTGCAAGATTGTATTATATGTGATACAATAATATTCATATCATGAGGATTTCACCAGACATTTACCTGACCCAGTCCATGTTAGGAATTCTAGTAGGGAACATATATATGGTATTTCTGAAATACATCAATATAAGGCCTTTTTCACATGAACATGTGTCCACAATGCACAAGCACCGACCGTGGGGAAGCCGCATGCGGATCGCAGACCCATTCACTTGAATGGGGTCCGCGATTCGTCCGTTCCGCAAAAAGATAGAACAAGTTCTATCTTTTTGCAGAACGGAAGCACGGAATGGAACACCACAGAAGCACTTCATAGTGCTTCCGTTCCGCACTGCACCGCATCTCTGGATTTGCGGAATGCACACGGCCGGTGCCCAGTGTATTGCGGACCCGCCGTAGCTCAGCACACCTTATATACCCACCGAGCCAACTCGGCACACTTTATATACCCACCAAGCCAGCTTAGCACACCGTATATACCCACCAAGCCAGATCAGCACACTGTATATACCCACCGAGCCAACTCAGCACACCTTATATACCCACCGAGCCAGCTTAGCACACCTTATATACCCACCAAGCCAGCTCAGAACCAGTGACTTCCTTCATGAGCTGTGTGCTGCCGACGTCAAGAGTAGGAAGTGGTCATAATACTGGGACTCGACTGTGTATCTATCTATCTATCTATCTATCTATCTATCTATCATTTTTCATGACCCTGGGCCATTTTCCCCCTTGTTTACCCCCCTAAAGCCTCATTCACACGACCGTGTCCGTGCATGAAATGGTGGTCAGTGATGCCTTCGTGAAGATATCCGTGATGGATCCTTGTTGGGTCCGTGTGTCCGTTTTTTTGCTATCTGTGTTTTACTGACTCTACAGCTGAAAAATAATTTTCAAAGCATCTCTTCCTAATGATCCGTGTTGCATACATGGTTTTCACGGACCCATAGACTATAATGGGCGTGCTGGATCTGTGAACATGGACAAAATAGAGTGTGCATCCGTGCTAAAAACATACATTAAAATGAATGGGTACGTGTGCTGTCCGTGGAGAACACGTACATGGGACACTGACGTGTGAATGAGTCTCAACCCTCCAGTCCCCTATATAGAGAGAAGTCTTACAAAGGTTCTCGCCACCCAGTAGTAAAGGGTATTTGAGACCTCTCATGGATGGGACGCTCTCTCCAGGGGCCCCATAGCACCAGCCTGGTCTGCCTCAATAGTACATATTTTAAAAAATGCATTATGGGAAAAATCTGTGAATTGGCAAAGAATATAACACAATGTGGGAGATTTATCAAACTGGTGTGAAGAAGAACTGGCTCAGTTGCCCATGGAACCAATCAGATTCCTCCTTTCATTTTCCAAAGGAGCTGTGAAAAAGTAAAGGTGGAATCTGATTGGTTGCTATGGACAACTGAGACAGTTCTCCTTTACATCAGTTTGATAAATCTCCCCCAATACTTCTGGACGTGTATACCCTTAAAATACATTGTGGGTAAGAGCAAGCGCGGGTATACGGTGCGTGTGCCGTTTAGTAACAGGACAGCCCTGAACGGAGTCCAAAATACTCCTTATCCCGCACGGCAGCCAGGGAACAAAACGGCCTGATCCGTCCGGGATGATTCACTGCGGCTGGCAGATCATCGCTTCACAGGAAAAGAGGCCAAACACTGGGGAGGGCCAGGAAGAACTGTCACAACCCCATGATTAGAGCATCCCGAATGTGCACGATATGGGAGGTGCCATGCACACACTGCGCAATACATAGGAGCACCACGTCATGAGGAAAGGGAAGCTCCTGCTGCATTAGGGCATTGCATTGTAAGCAATTGTCTGTTGGAATCATCCCTTTACAAGCTGGAGCAACAGCCTCATCCCTGAGTCCTCACAGCGAGCCCCCAGCTACAGGCTCCCATCATCAGACCATTCACAGAATGCAGGCTACCAAAAATGGCACCTGCATTCTACATGTTAAAACTTGGATGGAGGGGGGTGTCCTTGTAAAATGTCCCAAAATGCAGGTTATCCATAGTTATGGTGTTAGTCCCATAGGACTTAAAGGGGTATTCCAATTGGCGGGGGTCCTATCACGGGGTACCCGTACTCCCTGCAGCCCACCTGAAATGAAAGGAGCGTCAAGTCGCACATGCGTGCAGCTGCTCCATTCATTTCTATGGGAGCGCTGTTCTTGCCTTTCTCCGGAACTCCTATAGAAATGAATGGAACGGCCACACATGTGCGACCTGCAGTTCTGTTCATTTCTGGGGGGGCACCAGTTCTCGTGATCGGTGGGGGTCCTAGCGGAAGGACCCCCACCAATCTAATAGTTATCCCCTATCCACAGGATCACGTCTAAGAACCGGAATACCCCTTTAAAGGGGTTTTCCAGGACTTAGGTATTGATGGCGTATCCTCAGGACAGGTCATCAATATCAGATCCGTGGGGGTCTGACTCCCGGCACCCCACAGATCAGCTGATTTTGGCAGCTGCTGAAAACTATACAGTGGACTAAGGCGGAAGGTCCCATTCACACTTTCGATCCACTGTATCGTTTTTGTCACTGGCAGATGCCTGAAACAGTTAATTAGTGGGGGTCCCGGGGTGTCAGATCTCCACCGATCTCATATTGATGACCAATCCTGAGGATACGCCATCAGTATCAAGCTCATTGTACATAATAGGGCATGTTCACACACATTTCTAAAAATTCCATTTGTATTTTTGCTATGGCAGAAACCCAAGGTTGACCGTCGGTTTGTGTTTTGCACTGCCGCGGATTAGTCCAATTCAGAGGACACGCTCACTACACACCGTGGTTTCCACATTGTAAATCACATCAAGAACTGACACATACTGACGGTGTGTTTTCCCATTGGAGTTTCTGATTCTCTGAAATCTGCAAAAAAAAAAAAAATTGCCTATGTGAATGTGATCTTACAAAGTAAAAACATCTAAGGACCTGGTGTTATCCAGGCAGACCCTTCCAGCTTGCATTGAACTATCCTGAACCCCATAGTTTTTAGGGGCAGCACTTACAAAGGGTACAGTATTGTGAGAGGCCAATGGAGGTGATAGGGGTGCATGATGACAGACAGGGGCCCACTCCCCTAATATTATCATAGCCAGCGAGCAGGACAATGAATTATGTAATGAATCATCCCCAGCTCCTATATCCAGTGATGCCAGTGACCAGCAGCCCCCTCCAGTAGTGAATGACCCCCTCCTCCAGTAGTGAATGACCCCCTCCTCCTGTAGTGAATGACCCCCTCCAGCTGTAGTGAATGACCCCCTTCTACTTTAGTGAATGATCGATCCCCCCCTCCTGTAGTGACTGACCCCCCTCCTTGGCCCCGCCCCCCGCCATGTTGGTTCCATGTTCATATGTGCTCAGAAAAACTGTTTTAATATATGGAAATGAGTCTCTAGGAGCAACGGGGGTGTTGCCATTACTCCTAGAAACTCGTCTCTCTCTGCAATTTGATTGACAGGGCCAGGCAGTGTAGATGTCATCACACCTGGCCCTGACTTTTCCCAAAGTCAATCAAAGTAGAGTGGGTGCGGCAGTTGCAGAGAGAGAAGAGCCTCTAGGTATAACGGCAATGCCCATGTTGCTCCTGGAGGCTCATGCATCATTTTTCTCAGTACAGATGTAGCAGAGCTAGCGATCACTGTTTTCGCATAGCTTTACTAACGAATCCCAACTTCTCCTCTTTCACTCGGTAATTGCAATACACAACAAGGCTACTAGATGGCTGTGTTAACCTAAAGTACGCACACCTGTAACTTCCCCATCTGAAGCTACTGTACACCTCATTTTATGTGATAATGTATATGCCACTCGGTGGCAACAGCTACCCAACTGTAACGCACCTAGTTGATCAGTTAGGATCTCAACTGCGGAAGCAATGGACATGCACTATTATCCCACTGCCCTTGTTCTTGGCTGTGGGATTCGCGGTTACTCAGTATGTACCCCAGGCGTGTCTCTCAGTCTTGGGCGGAGAGTTTGGGGTAACAAAATCATTTACCGCTATCCATCTATTTAGTATTACTGCTGGAGAGGAAGGTCTCCCAGTATTACAGGAGTCACAAGTTAGTATAAGCTTGTGCACAGTTCAGAGTTAGTATCTAGTATGCAATAGGTTCAGGGTTAGTATATAGCATGTCCTCAGTTTAGTATATTGTATGCCATAGGTTCAGAGCATGTCCACAGTTTAGTATATAGTATGCAGTAGGTTCAGAACATGTCCACAGTTTAGTATATAGTATGCAGTAGGTTCAGAGTTAGTATAGCATGTCCACAGTTTAGTATATAGTATGCAGTAGGTTCAGAGTTAGTATAGCATGTCCACAGTTTAGTATATAGTATGCAGTAGGTTCAGAGTTAGTATAGCATGTCCACAGTTTAGTATATAGTATGCAGTAGGTTCAGAGCATGTCCACAGTTTAGTATATAGTATGCAGTAGGTTCAGAGCATGTCCACAGTTTAGTATATAGTATGCAGTAGGTTCAGAGCATGTCCACAGTTTAGTATATAGTATGCAGTAGGTTCAGAACATGTCCACAGTTTAGTATATAGTATGCAGTAGGTTCAGAGTTAGTATAGCATGTCCACAGTTTAGTATATAGTATGCAGTAGGTTCAGAGTTAGTATAGCATGTCCACAGTTTAGTATATAGTATGCAGTAGGTTCAGAGCATGTCCACAGTTTAGTATATAGTATGCAGTAGGTTCAGAGTTGGTTTGGGAGTATCGTCTCACACCAGTCAGGAACCACCCCACTCAGAGTTCCAGGACATTAATCAGAGCAGGTAACAGGCATATACTTGCGGTTAGTTGGTCCTGGCTAGGAAGCCAGCAGTGGGGAAGCCAGTGGCAAGAAGGTAGACAGTCCTTCACGCTGTTGTTAGGGATCCAGGTCTGGATATGTGGACAGAGTCCTCAGATGTCATTAGTGGAACACCCTGCTTAGCACCTGTCTTCTATTTAAGGGCCGGACGGTAAGTGGGCGGAGTCACAGGAGGGCCCAGCAGCCACTGCGTTCCACGCTGGAGCGCAAGCCAGCGTAACAACACAGGCGGTCGCTGCGTTCCACGCTGGAACGCAAGCCAGCGTATCATCGCAGACGGCCGGTGCGTTCCACGCTGGAGCGCAAGTCAGCGTATCCTCACAGGGAGCCGCTGTGATCCAGGCTGTACTGTTACACCAACATGCTCTGCTCTCATGCTAGATTGACAGCGGGCAAGAGGGCACCATGGCATTACCTTGGGGGGGTCTTTGGATGAGAGGAATGAGTGGGCACCGTGGTGTTACCTGGGGAGGATGAACAACCAGCGGGCACTCTGGCATTACCTGAGGAGGGGGTGAGAGGAGATGAGCGGGCACCGTGGCAGAGGAACAAGTGATGAGCGCGCCTAGTGTGACAGCTGCTATGCAGTTGACCCCTCTTCTCCCACAGGTTTGTCCCGGATGAGGACTTTTTGGGCTCGGATCGGAAGCAGCGCAGGGACAGCCCAGTGCAGTTCGAGGAGGATCCCTTCGGTAGAAGCAAAGGAAAGAGTGAGCGCTGACTCTGCAAGGACTGTGGCCCCTGAACACGGGGCCGTGTACATACAAGCTGGGGACCAGAAGAAGGGGCTGCCCCTGGAGTGACACCGCTAATTATAGGGTTTATCGGTGTCTGTAGGACCCGCTCCACTTATTTCCAATATTTTAGAGAGCCTATCTGATAACGAACCAGAAAATGACCCGATTCTGAGCACTACCAGACTAGAAGAGGACTCTAAGCCAGGAAGTGTTAATAGAGGAACTGAGCCATTCCACTCTATTAATTAATGAGGAAGTGCAAGTGGAGCAAAACAGCCCAAGATATGTAAGAACTGCCAAAAGCCTACCGGCGACCAGCTGGTCACTCTACCTAAAGACAGCCTCATAGTGGGACATCATGCAGGAGTTAGTGGCCGAGTACCACAATTAAAGAAGACCAAGAAGCAGAACCAATCTGAGCCTGATGAACAGAATTTGTCGCTAGGAGAGTCTTCTATGAGCTGTGAGAACGAGCTTAGTCCTGATGAATTCTGTAAAGAGAAGACTAAGCCTATTACTGAATTGGATATAAGTGACCAGATGGTACTCCCAGATGGTAAGCAGCCACGTTTGTGCCCACAAAATATTTAAATGCAACAGGTACATGAAACTTCACCTGTTGAGTCATACAGCCACACAATGCGAGTCTTGTGGCTGTCGCATGCAGAAAAAGAAGAGTGCCAGTCACTGAGCTAAGAAGTGCCGTATCTATAGACTGCTTACTAAAGTTACAGGACTTCCTGATTGCCATAGAGGATGTCCTTCCAAGTGATAAGATCTCCAAGAAGAAGGGCATGGCTTCTCTGCGACGGAAAATGAAATGGAGAAATAGAAAAATCCAACCCTTTGCAAAGCACAAAAAATACCTCAAATGGATGCATATGATGTTGGCTGTGAAAGGCCTGACCCAAAAACCCAGAAAGAGGAAAGAGCAGACTATGAAGGGTCCTAATTAAGAAAAATCTGTTTACAGCTCGGAACCCTCAGTACATGACTTTGCTGGTGACTGAGCAGAAGATCAAAGCTCGCGAAGATTTCATTGCATTCCAAACACTGGCTTTCGTCCTCATGTTTAACAGATACTTGAGTTTTGGATGGATCTCCAATATATGGGGACATCGGTTGCTCCCCAACTTTTATAATATTCTTCTCTCTGTACATACACTTCCTGTTGATTTTTTGTATTCCAATATGAAATCAATGGCTGGCTTTAGCATAAAACTGAAATAACAAAGATCTTGTGGAAATTACGTACAAAGTGACAATACGATCGAATGATATCAAAACATATGGAGGGAAAATATTAAATACCATAACTGGAACATATTCAGTTGTTGTATAATAAATAGTAAGTTTTATACGAAAGCCGGCCATTGATTTCATATTGTTTTACTGCAGCTAGGTGGTATAGCAGGCTGTGCTATATCCCGGTGGAGTTTCTTTAAACATATTGTTTAAAGAACAGGAGTTCTTTTTTGTATTTCACCTAATAATTTCTTCTGTGAAAGGTGCAACCCTGAAGAACCTGGGTCACTTTTAGAGAAGCAGAAAGATGTTTAAGAAAATTGGCTTTGCCTACAGTACCTGAATATACTGAGGGTTCCGAGCTGTAACCAGACTTCTCTTCATTAGGACCCTTCATAGTCTGCTCTTTCTTCTTTCTGGGTTTTTGGGTCAGACCGTTCACAGCCAACATCATATGCATCCATTTGAGGCATTTTTTGTGCTTTGCAATGGGTTGGATTTTTCTATTTCTCTATTTCATTTTCCGTCGCAGAGAAGCCATGCCCTTCTCCTTGGAGATCTTATCACTTGGAAGGACATCCTCTATGGCAATCAGGAAGTCCTGTAAAAGTGAGCAGTCTACAGACACAGCACTTCTTAGCTCAGTGACTGGCACTCTTCTTTTACTGCATGCGACAGCCACAAGACTCGCATTGTGTGGCTGTATGACTCAACAGGTGAAGTTTCATGTACCTGTTGCATTTAAATATTTTGTGGGCACAAACGTGGCTGCTTACCATCTGGGAGTACCATCTGGTCACTTATATCCAATTCAGTAATAGGCTTAGTCTCCTCTTTACAGAATTCATCAGGACTAAGCTTGTTCTCACAGCTCATAGAAGACTTTCCTAGCAACAAATTCTGTTCATCAGGCTCAGATTGGGTCTGCTTCTTGGTCTTCTTTCATTGTGGTAATCGGTCACCAACTCCTGCATGATGTCCCAATATGAGGCTGTCTTTAGGTAGAGTGACCAGCCGGTCGCCGGTAGGCTTTTGGCAGCTCTTGCATATCTTCGGCTATTTTGCTCCACTTGCACTCCCTCATTAATGTAGAGTGGAATGGCTCAGTTCCTCTATTAACACTTCCTGGCTTAGAGTCCTCTTCTAGTCTGGTAGAGCTCAGAATCGGGTCATTTTCTGGTTCGTTATCAGATAGGCTCTCTAAAACGTTGGAAACAAGCGGCGCGGATGCTACAGCCACCGATGAACCCTATAATCAGCGGCGTCGCTCCAGGGGCAGCCCCTTCTTCTGGTCCCCAGCTTGTATGTACAGTACATGTCCCCGCGTTCAGGGGCCACAGTCCTTGCAGAGTCAGCACTCACTCCTTCCTGCGCTTCTACCGAAAGGATCCGCCTCAAACTGCACCTGGCTGTCCCTGCGCTGTTTCCGATCCGAGCCCGAAAAGTCCTTATCCGGGACAAACCTGCGGGAGAAGAGGGGTCAACTGCATAGCGGCTGCCACACTAGGCACGCTCATCACTTGTTCCTCCGTCACGGTGCCTGCTCATCTCCTCTCACCCCCTCCTCAGGAAATGCCACAGTGCCCGCTGATTGTTCATCCTCCCCCAGATAACACCACGGTGCCCACTCATTCCTCCCATCCAAAGACACCCGCCCCCCTTCAAGGTGATACCATGGTGCCCGCTTGCCCGCTGGGAAGCGGTAGCTGCAGCTGCCGTATACATTATCACATAAAATGAGGTGTACAGTAGCTTCAGATGGGGAAGTCACAGGGGGCCACTCATTCATTACTTCATTACGTACAAATACTACGGTATGAAACTGCAGTTCCATGCGCCATCTGCTGTTTACAAACCCAAATTGCACCCTGAATTTTCTCACTACTCTTTTTACACGTACGCGTTGTAATGAAAGAGGATATCGCTCTGCGCTCACGCGATTCTACTGGGATCGCTAGCGCTGCTACATCTGTAGGTTAGCCAGTGTTATAGGTACAAATCTGCTGACAGATGCCCTTTAACTATTGAGTGACAGCTGCAGCACATGAGATTGCATTCAATTAAGTTCATGCATTTGGATTGCACTTGTAGTTCAACAGTTAAAATCAATCAGTTGCACTACAAAGCATTGCAGTGTAGCTGAAGACTAAGGGTCACACACAAATGTGAGTGGAGAAATCCACCAAGGCTTTGCTACAAATTGGTGCTAAATATGCAGTGAATCCACAGTAAAATTCTCATACAGTCCTGATCAAAAGTTTAAGACCACTTGAAAAATGGCAAAAAATCATATTTAGCATGGCTGGATCTTAACAAGGTTCCAAATAGAGCTTCAACATGCAACAAGAAGAAATGGGAGTGAGACAAAACATTTTTGTAGCATTAAATTTAATGAAAACAGCGAATAAACTGAAACAGGCTGTTTTTCAGCTGGTCAAAAGTTTAGGACCACACGTCCAAAAAAAAACTAAACCCCCCCCAAAACAGAAATCCAACTTCCAAACATGAACTCAGTAATGAGTTGCTCCGTCGATATTGTTTATCACTTCAAAAATTCGTTTCGGCAAGCTTGATGCAAGCGTTTCCATGAGGTGAGTGGGGACATTTCTCCAAGTGGTGAAGACGGCAGCATGAAGGCCATCTACTGTCTGGAACAGTTGTCCATTTTTGTAAACTTTCCTTGCCATCCATCCCCAAAGGTTCTAAATTGGATTTAAATCAGGGGAACACGCAGGATGGGCCAAAAGAGTGATGTTATTCTCCTAGAAGAAGTCCCTTGTCCTGCGGGCATTGTGTACTGTAGCATTGTCCTGTTTTAAAACCCAGTCGTTACCAGACAGACGAGGGCCCTCAGTCATGAGGAATGCTCTCTGCAACATCTAGACATAGCCAGCGGCCGTTTGACGCCCCTGCACTTCCTGAAGCTCCATTGTTCCACTGAAGGAAAAAGCACCCCAGACCATTATGGCGCCCTCTCCACTGTGGCGCGTAGAAAGCATCTCAGGTGGGATCTGCTTGTCATGCCAGTAACGTTGGAAACCATCAAGGTTACATTTTTTCTCATCAGAGAATAAAACTTTCTTCCACCTTTGAATGTCCCATGTTTGGTGCTCTCTTGCAAAGTCCAAACGAGCAGCTCTGTGGCGCTCAAGGAGACGAGGTCTTTGAAGACGTTTTTTGTTTTTGAAGCCCTTCAGTCTCAGATGCTGTCTGATGGTTATGGGGCTGCAGTCAGCACCAGTAAGGGCCTTAATTTGGGTCGAGGATCGTCCAGTGTCTTGACGGACAGCCAATTGGATCCTCCGGCTCAGTGCTGATGAAATTTTTTTGGGTCTTCCACTTGACTTTTTTGTTCCATAACCCTCAGGATCATTTAAGAAATTCCAAATGACTGTCTTACTGCATCCCACCTCAGCAGCGATGGCGCGCTGTGAGAGACCCTGCTTATGCAGTTCAACAACCCGACCACATTCAAAAAGGGAGAGTTTTTTTGCCTTTGCCATCACAATGTGTGACTACCTGACAGAAAATGACAATGAATCCACATCTTTGCACAGATTTGGCCTTTTAAAGGCATGTGGTCCTAAAATTTGAATCAGCTGATTCAGTTTAATCGTTATTTTCAATTAATTGAATGCTCAAAAAATGTTTTGTCTCACTCTCATTTCTTCTTGTTGCATGTTGAAGCTCTACTTGGAACCTTGTTAAGATCCAACAATGTAAAATATGATTTTTTGCCATTTTTCAAGTGGTCTTAAACTTTTGATCAGGACTGTATTTGTCACAAATTCCCCCTTCCACCATTTTATAAACCTGTCGAGTTGCATTGTACCATAATTAGATCTGCAACATATTCTAAGAAATCCAGTATCACTTCAGATATTAATTATACTGCATCAAAGGTCTAATTTGTCTTCTCATGTTTAGGTTTTGGTATGAAAATTCAAATGTTTTCACCAGCAAACAGAAAGCGGACCTTGAAAAGCATTCTCTGTCTCGTGTGATTTGTGATAATACAGGACTAACACGTGCACCTTCTAAAAGCTTTCTGATGGAAAATTATTCAGAAGGTTTTACATCTTGTGACAATATTCCTAGCATGAATCTAGAAGCCTGGAAGGAGAATCCAGAACAAGGTGTGTATATAACTGAGTGGTCATTTCTCTGTGATTTTCTGTAAACTTTATCTAGAAACTAATGGGGTCATTTATCAAACTGGTGTAACGTAAAACTGGCTTAGTTGCCCATAGCAACCAATCAGATTCCACCTTTCATTTTTCACAGCTCCTTTGGAAAATGAAAGATGGAATCTGATTGGTTGCTAATGACAACTAAGTCAATTCTACTTTACACCAGTTTGATAAATCTCCCCATAAGATCTTTTGTTAGAGAACTATGTACATCTTTGACATGGAAAAAGTGTTTTCACATATGTAAAGTTAGAAAAAAGGTGCACTCATTTTCAGACTGCGATCTTCATTCATTCTGTCAATCATTCATTTAAAGAGGACCTTTCACCAGAATAAAACATCTAAACTAACTATACAGACATGTAGAGTGGCGCCCAGGGATCCCCCTGCACTTACTGTTATACCTGGGCGCTACTCCGTTCTCCCGTTATAGCCTCCGGTATCTTCATAGTTAGGCTCCACCAAGGGGAACCTGACGGCGTCTCTTTCTCCTATGCTGTAGCGCTGGCTAATCGCAGCGATCAGCTCATAGCCTGAGAGTTTTTTTTTTCTCTCAGGCTATGAGCTGAGCGCTGCGATTGGCCTGCGCTACAGCATAGGAGAAAGAGACGCCGTCAGGTTCCCCTGGGTGGAGCCTAACTATGAAGATACCGGAGGCTATACTGGGAGAACGGAGCGGTGCCCGGGTATAACAGTAAGTGCAGGGAGATCCCTGGGCGCCGCTCTACATGTCTGTATAGTTAGATTAGATGTTTTATTCTGGTGAAAGGTCCTCTTTAATTTTCAGTCCCCTGATATTCAGTTTGCCACCTAGTCACAGCTTCTGGCTTTTCTCATGTTGGTACGTCCCTTACAATAATACAGTATGGATTTTAGTTCTGTTTGTTTAGGGTCTATGTCAGAAGAAGCAGCACAGCTAGCTTTGTGAAGGGTTTACACAGACTCTACAACAACAAGATGGTTGAACATTTTTACTGAAGAAAGTTGCTTGGTTTTGTACTTAGGATGAAAATGTCCTGTCGACAGGACTTTCTTTTCCATCCTACATAACGGAAACCAGACTAATTCGTTATGTTTGCCCATAGACCTCTACAGTTGTGTTCAAAATTATTCAACCCCCAATGCTGTAAAGGGTTTTAGGGAATTTAGTGTACATTTGTAATTGTGTTCAGAATGAAATCTTACAAGACCTTTTTAAAGAACCAAATGCAACTAAAATGACATCAATTGTTTTTGTAATACAGTATTAAATGTTTTTTTTGTGATTTCTTCATTGACACAATTATTCAACCCCTTAAAGACTACCACTCTTAAGAACAGAGGTTCATTCAAGTGCTTATGATCAGGTATTGAAAACACCTGTGGATGTCAAGGAGCAGCAATCAAGCATAATAAGCACCAATTAGGCAGATTTAAAAGGACTGTGATACTCAGCTCCTTCTAGACATTTACTGGTGTGTTTACAAACATGGTGAAGTCAAGAGAATGTTCCAGGAAGACAAGAGAAAAGGTGATTTCTCTTCGCAGGAAGGGCAATGGCTATAAGAAGATTGCAAAGATGTTAAACATACCAAGAGACACCATAGGAAGCATCATTCGCAAATTCAAGGCAAAGGGCACTGTTGAAACGCTACCTGGTCGTGGCAGAAAGAAGATGCTGACTTTGACTGCTGTGCGCTACCTGAAGCGCAAAGTGGAGAAAAGTCCCCGTGTGACTGCTGAGGAACTGAAAAAAGATTTGTCAGATGTGGGTACTGAAGTTTCAGCTCAGACAATAAGGCGCACACTGCGTAATGAAGGCCTCCATGCCAGAACTCCCAGGCTGTCTCCAAAGAATAAGAAGAGTCGACTGCAGTATGCCAAAAGTCATGTGGACAAACCACAAAAGTTTTGGGATAGTATTCTGTGGACTGATGAAACAAAATTAGAACTGTTTGGGCCCATGGATCAACGCTATGTTTGGAGGAGGAAGAACAAGGCCTATGAAGAAAAGAACACCTTACCTACTGTGAAGCATGGCGGGGGGTCAATCATGCTTTAGGGCTGTGTTGCTTCTACAGGTACAGGGAAGCTTCAGCGTGTGCAAGGTACCATGAATTCTCTTCAGTACCAGGAGATATTGGATAAAAATGTGATGCAGTCCGTCACAAACCTGAGGCTTGGGAGACGTTGGACCTTTCAACAGGACAATGATCCCAAGCATACCTCCAAGTCCACTAGAGCATGGTTGCAGATTAAAAGCAGGAACATTTTGAAGTGGCCATCGCAGTCACCAGACTTAAATCCGATTGAGAACCTCTGGTGGGACTTAAAGAAAGCAGTTGCAGCGCGCAAGCCTAAGAATGTGACTGAACTGGAGGATTTTGCCCATGAAGAATGGGCGAAGATACCCGTCGATCGCTGCAAGACACTTGTGTCAAGCTATGCTTCATGTTTAAAAGCTGTTATAACTGGAAAAGGATGTTGTACTAAGTACTAAGATTGAATGTCACTTGGGGGTTGAATAAAACTGATAATGATGTCAGCACAGAAAAGACATTTGTGGTTATTTCATTATAAATGTTATGTTATATTTGTGGTCCGGACCTAAACGATTGGAAGATGCCCAACCACCACCCCCCTACCTAATTGGCCTGAGGTGTGCCTTGGCCTCACTAGGTCGGTATGCCTGAAAAAGGGGGCATACCCTGAATGTGATGGTTGAATGACTGAATGAAGAATGGGAATGGGTGGGCAGGGGACGTCCGAATGCCGACGTGCTGCCTGGGAGAGCCAGACTGCTTAAGACAGGTACCGGCCCCTCCCACAAATCCAGGCTAGCCTGCGGCCAGCCTTAACACTTGTGGTCCGGACCTAAACGATTGGAAGATGCCCAACCACCACCCCCCTACCTAATTGGCCTGAGGTGTGCCTTGGCCTCACTAGGTCGGTATGCCTGAAAAAGGGGGCAAAACCCACCAGTGAGGGAAGGATTGGCCTGAGGTGCTACTCTGCCAATGTACTGAATGCTTGGACCAGCTCCGCTTGTGGCTCCGGGATATACCGTACAAAGCACCCCGAGCGCCAGCGCCCCAAGTGTTCAATGATATGCACAGGGACTCCATGCTGGACGCTGCGGATGCCGCACCGATGCGGAAAGAATGCCCCGAGAATTGAGCCGGATTCAATCCTACACTGGTCAACAGGATGCGAATATGTTTGATGAACTGGCTGGACGTCAGTGGACCAACAGGGAATGGAAGTAATGGGTCGGTGGGGCTGTGAAGACTGAGGGCCAGCAAGAGGTTGTCCAAGACTGTCACTGGACACCATGCGTTTGTGGTCTGGAAGAACTTTAACTACATGGCCGGGACCTACCTGCCTTGTTCTGTTGTGAGGCAACTGCAAATGAGTTACTGCCCATCCTGACTAAATCTCCCTTGCGGAGAGCCACCGCCCCTTGTCTGGCCTGTGTCACTTCACCTGGTCTTAAAAACCCGTAAAACGCCAAGTACATCGCCGCCTTGATCACCAGGCTGGGAAGGACTCCGAATGGTGACAATGTGAGAACTTCCGACAGGCTATGAAACGTGTCCCCCTTGATAGGTCGACGGACCGACTTGACCGTGACCTGGCTTTTTTGAATGCCTCTGAGGATGGCCTTGATCGGGTGAGCTGAAAATATAGAGGGTCTGTCTGGCTCTTGAAGTGCCAAAAAAAATGCTGCACCCCAGCCAAATATAGCCTAATGGTGTTGTAGGATAAAGCCAATACCGAATGACAATAAGACACGAAAGCCACCATATACTTGACCTGACCTGTGTCACCTCTAGGATATGCCAACTTAAAGTTCGAAAAACCACCCACGCTCGGCGGTACGACCGCAACGTACTGGCCGACAAAGACTTGGTAATGAGTGAACTGGCGACCCCAATCAGAGAGTCTAATCCAAGACCAGCAGCCGCCAGTCCGGTACCGGGGTGCCCACTGAGTCTGCTTCTGGGTTCTGTAAGAAAAAGCGAGAAAATCAAAACGAGATAAAGCATCAGCTGCAACGTTGCTGACCCCGTCCAAAAACAGGGCATGAAAATGAAACCCCTGTCCCAGAGCTATCCAGGTCAATCTACGCATGAAAGACCTGATGAGTAACGATTTAGATCTGCCCTTGTTAATGATCTCTGCGGTCGCCATGTTGTCAGTGTGAAAAACCACCGTGTGACCCGACCACCTATGCCCCCAGACTATAGCAGCTGCTACGATAGGAGAGATCTCGAACAATGCCGACATCTGAGAAAACCCCGGCACCTGTAGCACGTGTGTGGGCCATGAGCCGGCGCACCAATGTGAGCCAAATATGGCCGCGAAACCTACCGAGGCAGCCGCGTCTGAAAATACGTGTGGAGAATCAGAAGTGGCCCTCGGAATAACCATGGAAATGCCGTTCCACCCACTGAGAAATCTGTCCCACATGAACAGATCTGCTCGGGCGTTCGCATTAAGATGCACTGATGCGTCCAAATCACTGGTCTGTTGTAATAAGACTAGCAATCTTGAAATGAATGATCTACCCTGAGGAATGATCCTCATGGCAAAGTATAACATGCCCAACAGAGACTGCAATTCTCTCTTGGTGCAAACCTGAGACATGAGCAAGGAACGGACACCTGATTTGATTATGTCGAGTTTGTCTTGTGGCAGACTGGCTGACATGGCACGTGAATCCAGAGAGATCCCCAAGAACGTGACAACCTGCGCAGGCCCTTCTGTTTTGTGTTCGGCCACTGGAATGTTTAACTCCTTGAAGACCTGCAAGAGAACCTGCAAGTCAACAGGTGCCTGTGAGGGTTCTTCGATCAACAGAAAATCATCCAGGTAGTGAATGACATTCTGGCAACCCTGTTCCAACAAAATCCATTCCAGTGCCTGCGCTAACCTGTCAACAGACTGGGGCTGCTCCAGGAACCAACGTCAACTTGGTGGGGAATAGTACGCATCTCTCCATTTGATGCCATGCCACTGCCAGAGAGATGGGCTAATGGGCAGCAGTTTGAACGCATCAGAGACATCTGCTTTGGACAGCCAAGCCCCCATGCCTGTCTGAAGAATGACCTGGATAGCCTGGTCTACGGAAGTATACTTCAAGGAAAATTCCTCGGACGGAATCAACGAGTTGGGACTAGGAACGTGGGAAGAATGTGTAGCAGACAAATCATGAATCAAACAAATTTATTGGAATATTTTCCCTGCACCACCCCCACCGGGCTCACCCTCCAAGTGCAGAAAGGAGGGGACTGGAAAGGACAATTATGAAACCCTTGTCCAGCTCAACTGCCAAGAGTGGATCCACCAGACCAGCATGTTTAGAAGCCGACTGCAAGTTGGGGCATTCATGAGTCTGCTGGGGCAGGTTGATGAGCCCAGTGTGAAACCCCCGTGAAACCCTTCCACCAGGAATGTACGGAACGGCTGAACCGGATGAAGCTGCAGCAGCTGGTCTAGTGCCTCCACATTCACCCGGCTCAGTCACGCCGGCTTCAATGTGCAGACCGTGACCGGATGTGCCCTAAAACATGTGGCACAGACATGCAGGAGCCTGCACTGGCTGAAGTTGCAGATGGCGTAGACCACTGCAAACAACACAACAAAACAACAACAATAAAAAACGAAAAAAAACAACCTGTTAACCCTACGACCTGCTGCCCGTAAGCTGACAAACAAAATGACGGAATCTAAGCCCCTCCCCTTCCCCCCCCCCCCCCAGCAGCGTGAAACGATTGAACGAAAGCCTTCGAGGCTGACAGGGAGTATGATAGTCGTTTCCACTGACGTATGAAGCGAGCCTGAGTTTGTGCGAATCTGTGACGTGGCAGATTAATTAAAAACGAATACCGCGGGCTAAAGAACCTACAGACGTGGTAGGTGATGTATGTAAGTATAGGATTTGTGGAAAACAGACCGTATGACGGGTGTGTATGTCGTGCGAGCGTGTAGCTGTATTGGCGGATGTACCTATGCTAGAGGTGTATGGATGAAGCTTGGTGGATAAAGTGTTTTTTTTTTTTTTTTTTTGTTTGTTTGTTTTTTTTTATTTTATTTATTTAACAATCCACTTGTACCCTTTTTTTTTTTTTTTTTCATTTGAACAACCCACTTTTTTTTTTTTTTTGTTTTAACTTTATTTAACAATCCACTTGTACCCCTTTTTTTTTTTTTTTTTTTCATCAAACTGCCTGATGTGCGAACTATGTGTCTAAGGTATGTATGTAGTGTATGTGATGAGTGTCAAACATGTGCACGAGCAGCAACTTTGTAAGTAAGCAGCGTGAAACGATTGAACGAAAAGCCTGCGAGGCTGACAGGGAGTATGATAGTTGTTTCCACTGACGTATGAAGCGAGCCCGAGTTTGTGTGAATCTGTGACGTGGCAGATTAATTAAAAACGAATACTGCGGGCTAAAGAACCTACAGACGTGGTAGGTGATGTATGTAAGTATAGGATTTGTGGAAAACAGACCGTATGACGTATGACACTAGTCTACGAGATAAAACGGGGTGTGTATGCCGTGCGAGCGTGTAGCTGTATTGGCGGATGAACCTGTGCTAGAGGTGTATGGATGAAGCTTGGTGGATAAAGTTTTTTTTTTTAAACTTTATTTAACAATCCACTTGTACCCTTTTTTTTTTTTTTTTTCGTCAAACTGCCTGATGTGCGAACTATGTGTCTAAGGTATGTATGTAGTGTATGTGATGAGTGTCAAACATGTGCACAAGCAGCAACTTTGTAAGTAATCAACTCAGTAATGGCACCAGGACCCAGCTGCCAGAGTTTAACCTGCTGAGCCCAGATGACTCGCAGCCCCTGTGTGAACTTAGATACAGGTTATGCTGAGACAGGCAATGAGCTCCAACTATGTGATAATGCTGCCTATTGGTGCCAAAACTTGAATTGCATGTGCCTGAACGCAGTGAGGAGAAGCGATCCTCCGGCACACTTCCCCCTCTCTACACACCCTCCTACCCTCCTCCACGTTGCCACGCTCCCCGAACAAAGCAGTTATCATGGAAAACGACCTGAACAGCTTGCAGACTGAAGTGAAAGGTACACCCGGCTTCTCTGAGATCCGACTCGTGCAGGACGCTTGCTGATGACGTCACACCCGGAAGTAGCAGACGTCCGAATGCCGACGTGCTGCCTGGGAGAGCCAGACTGCTTAAGACAGGTACCGGCCCCTCCCACAAATCCAGGCTGCCTGGGAGAGCCAGACTGCTTAAGACAGGTACCGGCCCATCCCACAAATCCAGGCTAGCCTGCGGCCAGCCTTAACACTTGTCTGACTTACAAGTGCCTCTTTGATTTAATTGTAAACAAGATGACTGAAATGATCAAAATCAATGTCAAACTGGCCAAAACACTCAATTTCAGTGGGGGTTTGCTTTCCTTATAACAGAATTCATAACGTTGATATGAACCTGCTCTAAAAAGGATTTATGGAGTGTTTTGCAGCTATGGCACCATAAAGGACATCCCTGAAAATGGCTGTGCTTCCTCTCCTGACCTGCTGACATTGCGTGTCCCCGCCTAGTCTTCTACTGCTCAGACTCCACAACAAGTGTTCGGCATCTGCACAGTTTAGACAATTCTCTTCTGCCTCCAGTGTCCCTTCCTATATGCACAGCCGGCAAGTGAATTAAGCATGCACACTGTGAAAACCCTTTTTCACAGCGAGCACACTCGCTTCACTTGGTAGCTGCACATATAGGACAGGACACTGGTGGCAGAGGATAATTGTTTGTACTGCATAGACATGAACACTTGTTGTGAAGTCTGTGCAGTAGAAGACACAGTTAGAGCACGCAATGCTGACTGGAGAGGGGGGAGGCAATGCAGTTATTTTCAATGATGGCATATATAGGGGCCATGGCTTCAAAACACTTGATAGACCTTGTTTTCAGGAGCAGAAGCCAGGAGTCCAGGACCAAAAAAAACTGAATATGGATGGAAGATAATGAAAACAACATTTACTGTAATACATGATTAGTGCTGCAGATATGAAGTCTAGATTAGTGATGAGCGGCAGGGGCAATGTTCAAATTCATGATATTTCGTGAATATTCGTCATAAATTCGCAAGTCCGAGAATTCGCAATTATTTTCTTGATTGCGAAAATAGGCAATGTAATATCTGCTTATTGCGCACGCAATACAGGCGAGGGTCACTGTTGCTAAATTTTTTAAGCTGCTAGAAGTTTCCTGAGACTGGAGAAAATGGTTGGCACGGCATAACAATACAATAGCTTTATATGCAGATAGAGTACTCCAATATTTTTGCGATTGCGCAAATCAGCAATTAATGATGCGCATATTTTGGTGCAATACGTGCAACTTTACATTTTAACCGGTCTGACTACATATTACTGATTGGTGTGTACTTAAGTATTGTTAAGTATTGTTGTGAACTTGTGACATCACAGCACTATGTATGTATGTATGTAGCATACATACATACATACAGGTGAAACTCGAAAAATTAGAATATCGTGCAAAAGTCCATTTATTTCAGTAATGCAAATTAAAAGGAATTGCATTAATGCAACTTAAAATTAGAATTTGGTGAAAAGGTTCAATATTCTAGGCTCAAAGTGTCACATTCTAGTCAGCTAATTAACCACCTCCGGACCGCCTAACGCAGATTCGCATTCCGGAGGTGGCAGCCCTGCGCACAGTCACGCATATATGCGTCATCCTGCGAGACGCGAGATTTCCTGTGAACGCGCGCACACAGGCGCGCGCGCTCACAGGAACGGAAGGTAAGAGAGTGGATCTCCAGCCTGCCAGCGGCGATCGTTCGCTGGCAGGCTGGAGATGTGATTTTTTTAACCCCTAACAGGTATATTAGACGCTGTTTTGATAACAGCGTCTAATATACCTGCTACCTGGTCCTCTGGTGGTCCCCTTTGTTTGGATCGACCACCAGAGGACACAGGCAGCTCAGTAATATGTTGCACCAAGCACCACTACACTACACCCCCCCCTGTCACTTATTAACCCCTTATTCACCCTTGATCACCCTTGATCACCCCTGATCACCCCATATAGACTCCCTGATCACCCCCCTGTCATTGATTACCCCCCTGTCATTGATCACCCCCCTGTAAAGCTCCATTCAGATGTCCGCATGATTTTTACGGATCCACTGATAGATGGATCGGTTCCGCAAAACGCATACGGACGTCTGAATGGAGCCTTACAGGGGCGTGATCAATGACTGTGGTGATCACCCCATATAGACTCCCTGATCACCCCCCTGTCATTGATTACCCCCCTGTCATTGATCACCCCCCTGTAAAGCTCCATTCAGATGTCCGCATGATTTTTACGGATCCACTGATAGATGGATCGGATCCGCAAAACGCATACGGACGTTTGAATGGAGCCTTACAGGGGCGTGATCAATGACTGTGGTGATCACCCCATATAGACTCCCTGATCACCCCCCTGTCAT
The DNA here is from genome assembly GCF_905171765.1 of Bufo bufo. Taxonomy (NCBI): domain Eukaryota; kingdom Metazoa; phylum Chordata; class Amphibia; order Anura; family Bufonidae; genus Bufo; species Bufo bufo. The sequence goes on along the minus strand of NC_053392.1, from coordinate 98,830,790 downwards.
TGATCACTCCCCTGTAAAGCTCCATTCAGATGTCCGCATGATTTTTACGGATCCACTGATAGATGGATCGGATCCGCAAAACGCATACGGACGTCTGAATGGAGCCTTACAGGGGCGTGATCAATGACTGTGGTGATCACCCCATATAGACTCCCTGATCACCCCCCTGTCATTGATTACCCCCCTGTCATTGATCACCCCCCTGTAAAGCTCCATTCAGATGTCCGCATGATTTTTACGGATCCACTGATAGATGGATCGGATCCGCAAAATGCATACGGACGTCTGAATGGAGCCTTACAGGGGCGTGATCAATGACTGTGGTGATCACCCCATATAGACTCCCTGATCACCCCCCTGTCATTGATCACCCCCCTGTAAAGCTCCATTCAGATGTCCGCATGATTTTTACGGATCCACTGATAGATGGATCGGATCCGCAAAACGCATACGGACGTTTGAATGGAGCCTTACAGGGGCGTGATCAATGACTGTGGTGATCACCCCATATAGACTCCCTGATCACCCCCCTGTCATTGATCACTCCCCTGTAAAGCTCCATTCAGATGTCCGCATGATTTTTACGGATCCACTGATAGATGGATCGGATCCGCAAAACGCATACGGACGTCTGAATGGAGCCTTACAGGGGCGTGATCAATGACTGTGGTGATCACCCCATATAGACTCCCTGATCACCCCCCTGTCATTGATTACCCCCCTGTCATTGATCACCCCCCTGTAAAGCTCCATTCAGATGTCCGCATGATTTTTACGGATCCACTGATAGATGGATTGGATCCGCAAAACGCATACGGACGTCTGAATGGAGCCTTACAGGGGCGTGATCAATGACTGTGGTGATCACCCCATATAGACTCCCTGATCACCCCCCTGTCATTGATTACCCCCCTGTCTTTGATCACCCTCCTGTAAAGCTCCATTCAGACGTCCGCATGATTTTTACGGATCCACTGATAGATGGATCGGATCCGCAAAACACATACAGGCGTCTCCCTGGAGCCTTCCAGGGGGGGTGATCACCCCATATAGACTCCCTGATCACCCCCCTGTCATTGATCACCCCCCCTGTCATTGATCACCCCCCCTGTCAGGCTGCATTCAGATGTCCGTATGATTTTTACGGATCCACGGATACATGGATCGGATCCGCAAAACACATACGGACATCTGAATGGAGCCTTATAGGGGGGTGATCAATGACAGGGGGGTGATCACCCCATATAGACTCCCTGATCACCCCCCTGTCATTGATCACCCCCCTGTCATTGATCACCCCTCTGTAAGGCTCCATTCAGACATTTTTTTTGGCCCAAGTTAGCGGAAATTATTATTTTTTTCTTACAAAGTCTCATATTCCACTAACTTGTGTCAAAAAATTAAATCTCACATGAACTCACCATACCCCTCACGGAATCCAAATGCGTAAAATTTTTTAGACATTTATATTCCAGACTTCTTCTCACGCTTTAGGGCCCCTAGAATGCCAGGGCAGTATAAATACCCCACATGTGACCCCATTTCGGAAAGAAAACACCCCCAGGTATTCCGTGAGGGGCATATTGAGTCCATGAAAGATTGAAATTTTTGTCCCAAGTTAGCGGAAAGGGAGACTTTGTGAGAAAAAAATAAATAAAATCAATTTCCGCTAACTTGTGCCAAAAAAAAAAAAATTTCTATGAACTCGCCATGCCCCTCATTGAATACCTTGGGGTGTCTTCTTTCCAAAATGGGGTCACATGTGGGGTATTTATACTGCCCTGGCATTTTAGGGGCCCTAAAGCGTGAGAAGAAGTCTGGGATCCAAATGTCTAAAAATGCCCTCATATAAGGAATGTGGGCCCCTTTGCGCATCTAGGCTGCAAAAAAATGTCACACATCTGGTATCGCCGTACTCAGGAGAAGTTGGGCAATGTGTTTTGGGGTGTCATTTTACATATACCCATGCTGGGTGAGATAAATATCTTGGTCAAATGCCAACTTTGTATAAAAAAATGGGAAAAGTTGTCTTTTGCCGAGATATTTCTCTCACCCAGCATGAGTATATGTAAAAAGACACCCCAAAACACATTGCCCAACTTCTCCTGAATACGGCGATACCACATGTGTGACACTTTTCTGCAGCCTAGGTGGGCAAAGGGGCCCACATTCCAAAGAGCACCTTTAGGATTTCACAGGTCATTTACCTACTTACCACACATTAGGGCCCCTGGAAAATGCCAGGGCAGTATAACTACCCCACAAGTGACCCCATTTTGGAAAGAAGACACCCCAAGGTATTCCGTGAGGGGCATGGCGAGTTCCTAGAATTTTATATTTTTTGTCACAAGTTAGCGGAAAATGATGATTTATTTTTTATTTATTTTTTTCCTTACAAAGTCTCATATTCCACTAACTTGTGACAAAAAATAAAAACTTCCATGAACTCACTATGCCCATCACGAAATGCCTTGGGGTGTCTTCTTTCCAAAATGGGGTCACTTGTGGGGTAGTTATACTGCCCTGGCATTTTAGGGGCCGAAGGCGTGAGAAGTGGTTTGAAATCAAAATGTGTAAAAAATGGCCGGTGAAATCCGAAAGGTGCTCTTTGGAATGTGGGCCCCTTTGCGCACCTAGGCTGCAAAAAAGTGTCACACATGTGGTATCTCCGTACTCAGGAGAAGTTGGGGAATGTGTTTTGGGGTGTCATTTTACATATACCCATGCTAGGTGAGAGAAATATCTTGGCAAAAGACAACTTTTCCCATTTTTTTATACAAAGTTGGCATTTGACCAAGATATTTATCTCACCCAGCATGGGTATATGTAAAATGACACCCCAAAACACATTCCCCAACTTCTCCTGAGTACGGCGATACCACATGTGTGGCACTTTTTTGCAGCCTAGGTGGGCAAAGGGGCCCACATTTTAAAGAGCACCTTTAGGATTTCACAGGTCATTTACCTACTTACCACACATTAGGGCCCCTGGAAAATGCCAGAGCAGTATAACTACCCAACAAGTGACCCCATTTTGGGAAGAAGACACCCCAAGGTATTCCGTGAGGGGCATGGCGAGTTCCTAGAATTTTATATTTTTTGTCACAAGTTAGCGGAAAATGATGTTTTTTTTTTTTTTTTTTTTTCCTTACAAAGTCTCATATTCCACTAACTTGTGACAAAAAATAAAAACTTCCATGAACTCACTATGCCCATCACGAAATACCTAAGGGTGTCTTCTTTCCAAAATGGGGTCACTTGTGGGGTAGTTATACTGCCCTGGCATTCTAGGGGCCCAAATGTGTGGTAAGAAGTTTGAAATCAAAATGTGTAAAAAATGACTGGTGAAATCCGAAAGGTGCTCTTTGGAATATGGGCCCCTTTGCCCACCTAGGCTGCAAAAAAGTGTCACAAATGTGGTATCTCTGTACTCAGGAGAAGTTGGGGAATGTGTTTTGGGGTGTCATTTTACATATACCCATGCTGGGTGAGAGAAATATCTTGGCAAAAGACAACTTTTCCCATTTTTTTATTCAAAGTTGGCATTTGACCAAGATATTTATCTCACCCAGCATGGGTATATGTAAAATGACACCCCAAAACACATTCCCCAACTTCTCCTGAGTACGGCGATACCACATGTGTGGCACTTTTTTGCAGCCTAGGTGGGCAAAGGGGCCCACACTGCAAAGAGCACCTTTCGGATTTCACCGGTCATTTTTTACACATTTTGATTTCAAACTACTTACCACACATTTGGGCCCCTAGAATGCCAGGGCAGTATAACTACCCAACAAGTGACCCTATTTTGGAAAGAAGACACCCCAAGGTATTCGCTGATGGGCATAGTGAGTTCATAGAAGTTTTTATTTTTTATCATCATTTTCCACTACCTTGTGACAAAAAATAAAAAGTTCTATGAACTCACTATGCCCATCAGCGAATACCTTAGGGAACATGACAGGTGCTCAGAAAGTCAGAGCTGCTTCAAAAAGCAGAAATTCACATTTTTGTGCCATAGTTTGTAAACGCTATAACTTTTACCCAAACCATTTTTTTTTTTACCCAAACATTTTTTTTTTTCAAAGACATGTAGAACAATAAATTTAGAGCAAAATTTATATATGGATGTTGTTTTTTTTGCAAAATTTTACAACTGAAAGTGAAAAATTTCATTTTTTTGCAAAAAAATCGTTAAATTTCGATTAATAACAAAAAAAGTAAAAAAAGTCAGCAGCAATGAAATACCACCAAATGAAAGCTCTATTAGTGAGAAGAAAAGGAGGTAAAATTTATTTGGGTGGTAAGTTGCATGACCGAGCAATAAACGGTGAAAGTAGTGTAGGTCAGAAGTGTAAAAAGTGGCCTGGTCTTTCAGGGTGTTTAAGCTATGGGGGCTGAGGTGGTTAATCCATATCCCCTGAGCAAAGGGGACCTCAAAATTGTGACTTTGGGGTTTCATAAGCTGTAAGCCATAATCATCCAAATTATAACAAATAAAGGCTTGAAATATCTTGCTTTGCATGTAATGAGTCTATCTCATATGTTAGCTTCACCTTTTAAGTTGCATTACTGAAATAAATGAACTTTGCACAATATTCTAATTTTTCCAGTTTTACCTGTACATACATACATACAGCACTATGTCTGTAGCATGTATGTATGGACAGCAGAACCTATAGCTACACTATATCACTATATAACCTACACTGACTATCTCCCACTAACTATCTGTATTATATACAGTCAGGTCCATAAATATTGGGACATCAACACAATTCTAACATTTTTGGCTCTATACACCACCACAATATATTTGAAATGAAACAAACAAGATGTGCGTTAACTGCAGACTGTCAGCTTTAATTTGAGGGTATTCACATCCAAATCAGGTGAACGGTGTTGGAATTAAAACATTTTGCATATGTGCCTCCCACTTGTTAAGGGACCAAAAGTAATGGGACATTTGGCTTCTCAGCTGTTCCATGGCCCGGTATGTGTTATTCCCGCATTATCCCAATCACAATGAGGAGATAAAAGGTCCAGAGTTCATTTCAAGTGAGCTATTTGCATTTGGAATCTGTTGCTGTCAACTCTCAAGATGAGATCCAAAGAGCTGTCACTATCAGTGAAGCAAGCCATCATTAGTCTGAAAAAAACACAACAAACCCATCAGAGAGATAGCAAAAACATTCGGCGTGGCCAAAAGAACTGTTTGGAACATCTTAAAAAGAAGGAACGCACCGGTGAGCTCAGCAACACCAAAAGACCCGGAAGACCACGGAAAACGACTGTGGTGGATGAGCGAAGAATTCTTTCCCTGGGGGAGAAAACACCCTTCACAACAGTTGGCCAGATCAAGAATACTCTCCAGGAGGTAGGTGTATGTGTGTCAAAGTCAACAATCAAGAGAAGACTTCCCCAGAGTGAATACAGAGGGTTCACCACAAGATATAAACCATTGGTGAGCCTCAAAAACAGGAAGCCAGATTAGAGTTTGCCAAACGACATCTAAAAAAGCCTTCACAGTTCTGTAACAGCATCCTATGGACAGATGAGACCAAGATCAACTTGTACCATAGGGATGGGAAGAGAAGAGTATGGAGAAGGAAAGGAACTGCTCATGATTTTAAGCATACCACATCATCAGTGAAGCATGGTGGTGGTAGTGTCATGGCGTTGGCATGTATGGCTGCCAATGGAACTGGTTCTTTTGTATTTATTGATGATGTGACTGCTGACAAAAGTAGCAGGATGAATTCTGAAGTTGTTCGGGCAATATTATCTGCTCATATTCAGCCAAATGCTTCAGAAGTCATTGGACAGCACTTCACAGTGCAGATGGACAATGACCCAAAGCATACTGCAAAAGCAACCAAAGAGTTTTTTAATGGAAAGAAGTGGAATGTTATGTCAATCACCTGACCTGAATCCGATTGAGCATGCATTTCACTTGCTGAAGACAAAACTGAAGGGAAAATGTCCCAAGAACAAGTAGAAACTGAAGACAGTTGCCTGGCAGAGCATCACCAGGGATGAAACCCAGCATCTAGTGATGTCTATGCGTTCCAGTCTTCAGGTTGTAATTGACTGCAAAGGATTTGCAACCAAGTATTAAAAAGTGAAAGTTTGATTCATGATTATTATTCTGTCCCATTACTTTTGGTTCCTTAAAGGGAACCTGTCACCAGTTTTATGGTGTCCTAACTAAGGGCAAAATATATAAGTTAATGATTCTCTTAGCAAAATGCTGGGTCACTTTCTTTAATTGACCCAGTCAATCTGCCAACATCTTGTATTGAAAAGCTCCAGCTGATAATGATGAGTCATGAATATTCATGAGCTCCTGACTCTCCTCGCCCACCTGCTGCTGAATGACAGTTTTTTTCCATATGACTCAGCAGCAGGTGGGCAGGAGAGTGGCTATATCTCTGAATTAAATATACGCTGGACTCAATGACATGACGCTGGACTCAAATCATTAGCATGCAGCATGTGGCATCTTTGTGTGTATATTATGAGGTAACCATCTGTCACACCAGTAAGTGAATACATCTAAGATACTTTTTAGTAGTTAATGATTGTATATAATTAGTTAGAATATAATCAAATATCCACATGACAGGTTCCCTTTAACAAGTGGGAGGCACATATGCAAACTGTTGTAATTCCTACACCGTTCATCTGATTTGGATGTAAATACCTCAAATTAAAGCTGACAGTCTGCAGTTAAAGCACATCTTGTTCGTTTCATTTCAAATCCATTGTGGTGGTGTATAGAGCCAAACATGTTAGAATTGTGTCAATGTCCCAATATTTATGGACCTGACTGTATATAAGCTAACTAACTATCTAATGTAATGACACAGCAAAGGAGAGAGCACAGCAATGACACTGCTCTCTCTCTCTCAGAGCTGCAAAAAAATTCTGAAAATGGCTGCTGGGGAGTTTCTTATATAGTAAGGGGTAGGCAACTTTCCTGTTGGTTGCTATGGATGTTGCTAAGCTCTGACAAATAGTGATGAGCGGCAGGGGTCATATTCGAGTTTGTGATATTTCGCAAATATTTTGTAGAATATTCGTCGAATATTCGTGAATTTGAATATTCGATATATTCTACATTCTTTTTTTTAACTCGAAAATCAGCAAGGTAATGATTGCGAAATATGCGAATATTACGCAATCAATACAGGCGTGGGTCAAAAACGAATGTATAGCACTATATTCTATAGTGCTATATATTCGTTTTTTAGAATATTCGTCATTTTTTTCCATCTGAAGTTATGATTCCTCCCTGCTTAAGTTGCTTGTGGGCCACAAGCAAGAAGCAGGGAGGAATCATGTGTTCAGATGGAAAAAAATACGAATATTTGATATAACGAATATATAGCACTATATTCTAAATATTTGAGAATTCTCGAAGTGGAGATATTCAAGATAAAAATTAGCTTTTCGAATATTCGTGCCCAACACTGCAGACAAAGACATTGCTGCCTTCTCATTGGCCCACAAGCAAGAAGCATGGGTCCAGATGAAAAAAAATCTAGAATATTCGCGAATACGAATATATAGCACTATATTCTAAATCTTTGCGATATTCGCGATTAAAAATCGCGATTCGAATATTTGCGCCCAACACTAGTCTAGATCACTGTTTTATTTTCCTACTGCCTCCCATTTCCCCAATGTCAGTTCTCAGAGGTGCGTTAAAATACATTGTCAGGAATGGCAAGAATTAGAGATGAGTGAAGTATTGGAAAATTCTATTCGGCTGCTTTGCAGAATAAAAAAAAAATGTAGCTTTGTGATGAATTGTCACAAAATACTTTTCTTTGTAATTAGTGGGTGCAACGACAGGGAGCAGCGATTGCTCCACTCTGTATCGTTGTACCCCACAGATGCCGTGTTCATACATGATCACGGCAGCTGATCTGCGAGATCTTCAAGCAAGATGGTGGGGGCCAGCCCGTCGCGAGGAAATGGATCAGGTAAGTGTGATTTCTTTCTTTTTTTTTTTTTTGCACTATTTCAGTTTAAATCGATTCGCTACCACGAAGAATGAGGAAATTCGGCTTCGCAGCAAATTAAATTTATCCTGAAATTCGTATCGAAGTCCACGACATGGACTTTGATTTGCACAACCCTACTGATCATGGACACACAAGTCCTCACTATTATGTTAGAACGGCACAGCAGTCCAGACAGAGCGCTGACAGCGGGGAAATTGGGGGCAGTAGGAAATAAAAAAATAGTGATCTGGACTCCTTACCTGCAGTACTACACATGTATTACTGTAGATAATAGTCCAAAATGAGGTGAAAAATGCTGTTTAATGCCCTGATCTCAGTGACAGGAATATCACAGTTCCCAGCCGTTTCTGATACTGATTCCCTCACTTCTTTTCAAATCTCTCATGTACTGTATTTGATTTTCACTTTATTAATTAGATTTAATGTTTCATGCACACGACCGTTCCGTTTTTTGCAGTCCGCAAACCACGGATCCGCAAAAAACGGAAGCTGCCCGTGTGCCTTCCGCAATTTGCGGAACGGGCGGCCCATTGTAGACATGCCTATTCTTGTCCGCAAAACGGACAAGAATAGGATATGCTACATTTTTTTTGTGGGGACTCGGAACGGAGCAACGGATGCGCATCTTTTGCGGCCCCATTGAAGTAAATGGGTCCGCACCCGAGCCGCAAAACCTGCGCCTCGGATGCAGACCCAAAAACGGTCGTGTGCATGAGGCCTAAGTCTGTAGAAGAAAGACTTAGGCTTGGCTCTTACTTTTTAATGTAGCTACTCACTTCTTCATTTATTTGTAAAACTTCAGTTAAATATAAATCTGTTCTTAAATCTTTTAAATCTCTACTATCGGCCATTTTGGAGACACGGGGAAGAGAGATACACATGAAATAAATACAGAGCAATATATGGTATGTATAGTGTTACCATCCTGCCATGTCTAGGTCTCCAGCAGAAACTCACCAACTGCTCTTTCTAATAATTGGCTTATTCAGTCCCACTCGATACAGCATATCTGAGCTAAAAAAAGAACTGTCAAGCTCATTCAGTCTGCTCTAAAGGCTGGAATAAAAGGTGGAATATGTAAAGATTTTTTATGCATACAAAAAAGTAAAAAATATATATAATCTTCTCTAACCTGTTTTGCCTGAGCAGAAACATTTTTCTAATTCATCTTTTAGTTAAAAGAGGTTTTCCAGGCTCCTGTTATTGAAGAAGTATCCTCAGGATAGGTCATTAACGCCAAATCGGTGAGGGTTCGATGCCCCACACCTTGATGAGCTGTTCCCTGCAGCCCCTGGTGGTGGAGCTAGCACTCTGAATGGAACAGAATCACAGCGCCATTCAAAGTGTAGTGGCCGTACAGGGCTACTACAGCTCAGCTCCCATTGAAGTGAATGATAGTAGAGCTGCAAAAACCCAGCACAGCCGCTACAGTTTGAAAGGAGTTGTGCTTCTTGTTACATTCAAAGTACTAGTTCAACCATCAGGGGCTGCAGGGAAGAGCTGATCGGTGGGGTGTCGGATCCTCACTCGTTATATAGTGTCATGAGATGAGCAAAGTTCACAAAAATTGAATTCGACTGCTTCACTGAACTTCAGAAAGAAATTTGTTTCGTGATGAATTACTTCATCACAAAGTGCATTTCTTTGTAAGTAGCGATCGCAATGACAGGGAACAGCGATTGCGTCGCCTACCATTGTTTATAATCATTTGTTTTTTATTAGATTTCAAAGGTATACAAACATCCAAGCAAGATATTTCTCACATTAAGTACAGTTGGAGGGTAGTCTTCCAACTTGCTTATGTTTACACTGTAAACTCATTGTAAGCTGTTATATTATTCTAAAACTTAATCAAGACTAGAACAGACAAACTAACTGTCACTCTCTCAAGCTCCGTCAATGGAGTGATTATTTGCTTCAAACGTTCGGTTCTGGGGCGAATCTGTGGTTCTTTTGCCAAGGGGCCCATGTAGACTCTACTCGAGTTTTGGACATTACAGTTGGAGGTAATGTTCTTTCATAATGGCATGAAATGTTAAGAGCCTGTATAACCTCCAAGAATTCGGGGGCATGTACTTTTTTCCAGTGGCGTATACCTACTAGTATGGCGTGTAGTACAATGTGGCCTATGAGAGGCCTAAGGCCCCTTTCACACGGGCGAGAATTCCGTGCGGGTGCAATGCGTGAAGTGAACTGCGCTCATCACATGGTCCATCACTTAGCATTCTGTATTAAGAATGCTATTATTTTCCCTTATAACCATGTTATAAGGGAAAATAATAAAATTTGCACAACACCGATCCCAAACCCGAACTTCTGTGAAGAAGTCCGGGTTCGGGTCTGGGTACCAAACATGCCGATTTTTCTCACGCATTAAAACGCTTTGCACTCGCGCAGGAAAATTGTGCATTTTCCAGAAACGCACCCGCATCTTTTCCCGCAACGCATCCGCAACGCCCGTGTGAACCCAGCCTAATGCTATGGGGAATATCTGCATTCCCATAAATAGTAGCACCATTTCAAGGGATGGTTTTATCCTCATAGGGGCTCATGCACACGACCGTTGTTGTTTTGCGGTCCGTTTTTCACGGATCCGTTGTTCTGTAGCTGATTTATTTTTTCTCTGATTTAAGTCTTCTTCCATTCCGTTATTGCACAAAACATATCCATATGGTTTCCGTATTTGATCAGTTTTTTGCGGAACGGAAACAGTAACTTATTAATCACCAAACACATGAGCAATATGGGCTGGGCATAGTATTTCTACAGTAAGAATCCGCAAAATACGAATGAAATACGGATGACATACGGACGTGTTCCCCGTGCGTTCCGTATTTTTTGCGGACCCATTGACTTGAATGGGGCCTCGGACTGTGATTTGCGGACAATAATAGGACATGCACTTCTTTTTTTGCGGAATGGAAATATGGAAACAGAATGCACACGGAGTACCTTCTGTTGTTTATGCGGACCCATTGAAATGAATATTTCCGTACACGGTCAGCAAAAAAACCGGAACGGAAGCGGAAAGAAAAAACGTTTGTGTGCATGAGCCCTTAGGCTGAGTTCTGATATTAATGAAAAGACCTGTTGCCAGAAGGCTTAGGGCACGACCATAGAATATGGTGTAAAGTTCCTGTCTGATTGCAATCTCTCCAGCATGTTTTGGGTACTCCTGGGTAGATATGGTGTAATTTGTGGGGTGTGTAATACCAACGGTGTATTCTTTTCACTTGAGCTTAATAGTGTGCTGTACATTTGAAAGTTGTAGAAAGAAAGCACAGTGCCCCTTTTAATCCTCCTCTGGGAAGGTTTGTTGCAGCTCTGCTTCCCATGTTCGCATCGTATGTGTCTTGCAGAAGGTGTCTGTCTCCCAGGAGGTCATAAACGAACCGTAGTGGTTTTGTGTGTGCGTGTTGAGTTTGCAACAGTTTAATTGTGTTGCTGATGGCTCTGGGGGTAGATCTAAGGATAGTACCCAAGAAGTCCCATACTCTCAAGTATTTGTAAAATTCTTTGTGAGGAATCATAAAAGCGGATCTAATGTCCTCCAAAATCCAGGCTTTCAATATGCCTTTCTAGTAGGTAGTTTAAAGTGTGTGTCACAAGGGTAGTGTACTTGTACCTAAAGTGTTCTTGTGTGGCGTACAGTAAGCAACTGCTGTTAGAAAGCCCCAGTATTCCAAAGCCATCCGATCAGGTGATCTTTCTAGGGACCCCTCCATTACTGTATTTCTCTATTTGTACCCACGTTTTTTTTTGAGTCGGATGACCACCAATTTGGAATAAAGGAGAGCCCTGTGGCCTTATAGTAGTCCTTAATCGAGGAAAGTCCAATGCCCCTGCCTCTTTTATTTTAGTCAGGAGAGGGCCGCCCTGATTGCCATATATATTTATTGAGAAGAGCCTAAGCCTTCTTAACCACCTCACATCCGCCCATAGGATATAAACGTCCTATGGGTGGATGTTTAAAGGGAGTCTTTCACGCAGATTCACCCTATTAACCTAAAAACAGTGTTATGTCCACGGCATCCCCCCTATTAAAACGGTGCTTACTTTTCTTTCCTTGCTAACATCGTTGTGGAGAAAAACACTTTTAATCCGCATGCAAATGAGTCTGTGAAGGTGCCCAGGCCCCTGGGTCATTTTTATATGAAGGCACTCCCCCTCCGCCGTGTCGTTCGCCCTTAGTCTCTGTTCTAACCTCCCTCCTCCCGTCCGTAATCCCGCGCATGCGCACGCTAAACTGCGATGCTCCGGCCCGACAGTGCTCATTCAATGCGCACGCGTCGATATCGCGTTTATCAGCGCATGCGCGGGATTACGGACGGGAGGAGGGAGGTTAGAAATAAAATAGACATATTTGATATTGCCGCGTCCATGATGCCCGGCTCTATAAATATATCACATGATCCACCTTGTCCGATAAACACCATAAAAAATAAAAACTGTGTAAAAAAAAAGCCATTTTTGTCACCTTACATTACAAAATGTGCAACACGAAGTGATTTAAAAAGATGTATGTCCCACAAAATGGTACCAATAAAGCAGTCTACTCATTCCACAAAAAATGAGCCTCTAAATAAGAAAATCGCAAAAAAAAAAAAAAAAACTATAGCTCTCATAACATGGAGAAATTAAAACATCATTTTTTGTTTCAAAAATGCTATTATTGTGTTAAAGTGAAATAAAACGTTGTAAAAAAAATATAGAAACAGTGCCACAAATATATATTTTTTTTTCAACTTACATCATTAAATGTGCAGCACCAAGCTATCAAAAAGGCGTATGCCCCCCAAAATAGTACCAATCTAACAGTCACCTTATCCTGCAAAAAATTAGCCCCTACCTAAAACAATCGCCCAGAAAATAAAAAAAACTATGGCTCTCAGAATATGGAGACACTAAAATATAATTTTTTTTGTTTCAAAAATGTTGTTATTGTGTAAAACTTAAGTAAATAAAAAAGCATACATATTAGATATCGCCGCGTCCGTAATAACCTGCTCTATAAAAATATCACATGACCAAACCTCTCAGATGAACACCGTAAAATAAAAATAAAAAGGTGTAAAAACAGCCATTTTTTGTCACCTTACATCACAGAAAGTGTAATAGCAAGCGATCAAAAAGTCATATGCACCCCAAAATAGTATCAAGCAAACCATCATCTCATCCCGCAAAAATTATAACCTACCTAAGACAATCACCCAGAAAATAAAAAAACTATAGCTCTCAGACGATGGAGACACTAAAATGATTTTTTTTTGCTTTAAAAATGATATTATTGTGTAAAATTTAAATAAATAAATAAAAAGTATAGATATAAGGTATCTCCTCGTCCATAAGAACCTGCTGTATAAAAATATTACATTACCTAACCCCTCAGATGAACACCGTAAAAAAAAAAAAAAGTATGTCAACAAAGCCATTTTTTTTCACCTTACATCAAAAAAGTGTGATACCAAGTGATCAAAAATTCATATGCATCCTAAAATAGTACCAATCAAACCGTCATCTCATACCGAAAAAAATGAGACCCTATATAAGACAATCGCGCAAAAAACAAAAAAAAAATATATGGCTTTCAGAATGTGGAGACACCCAAAATAATTTTTTTTTAAATGCTTTATTATGTGAAACTGAAACAAACAACCCAAAAAAGTAGTCATATTTGGTATTGTTGCATCCGTAACAACCTGCTCTATATAAATAGCACATAATCTAACCTGTCAGATGAACATTGTAAATAACAAAAAAAAAATGGTGGCAAAACGGCTATTTTTTGTTACCTTGCCTTACAAAAAGTGTAATATAGAGCAACCGAAAATCATATGTACCCTAAAATAGTATCAACAAAACTTCCACCTTATCCCGTAGTTTCCAAAATGGGGTCTTCAAATGTGACATAGTGTCTAAAAAACAGTCCAGCAAAATCTGCCCTCCAAAAACCATATGGCGTTCCAATCCTACTGCCCCCTGCCGTGTGGCCATACAGCAGTTTACGACCACATATGGGGTGTTTCTGTAAACTAAAGAATCAGGGCAATAAATATTGAGTTTTGTTTGGCTGTTAACCCTTGCTTTGTTACTGGAAAAAATTTATTAAATTGGAAAATTTGCCAAAAAATAGAAATTCAGAAATTTTATCTCCATATTCCATTAACTCTTGTGGAACACCTAAAAAGTTACCAAAGTTTATAAAATCTGTTTTGAATACTTTGATGGGTGCATTTCCAAAATGGGTCACTTCTTTGGAGTTTCTACTCGAGGGGTGCATCAGCGGGGCTTTAAATGGGACATGGTGTCAAAAACCAGTCCAGCAAAATCTGCCTTCCAAAAACCATATGGCGTTCCTTTCCTTCTGCGGCCTGCCGTGTGGTTATACAGCAGTTTATGACCACATATGGGGTGTTTTTGTAAACTACAGAATCAGGGCAATAAATATAAAGTTTTGTTTGGCTGTTAGCCCTTGCTTTATTACTGGAAAAAATGGATTAAAATGGAAAATTTGCCTAAAAAATAGAAATTCGGAAATGTTATCTCCATATTCCATTAACTCTTGTGGAACACCTAAAGGGTTAACAACATTTGTAAAATCAGTTTTGAATACCTTGAGGTGTGTAGTTTCTAAAATGGGGTCATTTTTGGGTGGTTTCTATTATGTAAGCCTCACAAAGTGACTTCAGACCTGAACTGGTCCTTAAAAAGTGGGTTTTGGAAATTTTCTGAAAAATTTCAAGATTTGCTTCTAAACTTCTAAGCCTTCTAACATCCCCAAAAAAACAAAATGACATTCACAAAATAATCCAAACATGAAGTAGACATATGGGGAATGTAAAGTAATAACTATTTTTGAAGGTATTACTATCTATTATAAAAGTAGAGAAATTGAAATTTGGAAATTTGCTAATTTTTCCAACTTTTTGGTAAATTTGGTATTTTTTTTATAATTAAAAATAAAAAAAATTGACTCAATTTTACCACTGTCATGAAGCACAATATGTGACAAGAAAACAATCTCAAAATGGCTTGGATAAGTAAAAGTGTTTTAAAGTTATTACCACATAAAGTGACACATGTCAGATTTTCAAAAAATGGCTCTGTCAGGAAGGGGGAAATGACCCCGATATGAAGTGGTTAAAGAAAAACTTGGGTATGGGTATGGGCAATGTGCGGAATTTATAGATGATCTTGGGTAGGGTCATCATCTGGAAAGAAGCTACTCTACCCACCCATGATAGATCTTTCATGCCAAAGCTGTTGAGATCTTGTGCAAAGACATTTAATAAAGGTCTGAAATTATGATTATAGAGGAGAGAGCATGGAAAGGTGAGATTTATGCCAAGGTACGTGATCTCTACATGGTAAGATAGGGATGTGTATAGGGAGCGCTTATGACTTTGCTTCATTTACTTTATAGAAGGAAAGGGTTCCATAATGTGAGATAATCGCTAATGCTTTCTTCAAGGATTGTCTTGGATTTGTCAGGGTAAGGATAATCTCATCAGCGTACAGTGTAATGGTGTGAGTTTTAGGCCCTATTTTAATTCCCCCCACCTCGGGTGAATTCCTGATCCACTGAGCCAGGGGCTCTAGAGCTATTTTGAAAATTAGTGGGGATAACGAACAGCCTTGTTTGGACCCTTTGCTTATGTCAAACTGTCGGAGACCACTCCATTCACAAACACTTTAGCTGATGGGATTCTGCATAGTTAAATATATTCATTCAGTAGTCATCTAGTGTTATCTGACGCCTGCCTACCATTAATGAAGCCTGCTTGGTCTGTGGTAATGAGCGAGAGCAAAAGCGGGGCAAGTCTGCCAGCAAGCAACTTAGCGAATATTTTAATGTTCGAAATTAACAATGAAATAGGGCGGAAGTTTTGAGGTATATCGTTTGCTTTACCTGGTTTTGGGAGAGTTACTATGAGGGCTGATAGCATTTCAGTGAGAAATGGAGTTCCACCTGCTGCTCTTTGGAAGATTTCTGTCATGTGTGGCAATAAAGTTGGGTGAAAGAATCTATAATACTCATTTGATAGCCCATCTGGGCCTGGAGATTTCCCCAAGGGAAGGGCTTTAATCATGGTCCTAATATCCTCGCTAGAGATGGGTTCATTTAGAGTTTTCAATTGGGATTCTGAAAGGTAGGGTAATAAAGCTTGTTCCAGGAAGCGCTCCACTAATTGGGAGTGATTTTCTGGGAGATTGGTGTTATTTTTGAGATTACACAGGTCCTAATAATAGGATCTGAATTGGGTCGCTATCTACCTAGGGTCAGTGAGTTTAGCTTTCGTTTGGGGGTGTAGAAGGAATGGGATTTTAGACTTGGCATGTTGGGCTTTGTTTTCCTGTGCATAATATCGGGTTTGTGTACGCAAAAGCACTCTTTCATAGTTGTGTAGCAACAAACCTTGCAATCTATCTCTCTCCTGTCTAATCTCACGAGATCTCTGGACTGATGGCTGATTATTATTTTTTTTAGGTCTCTAAGTTTCTGGATGGAGGAATTTACATCTTTCTCTCTGGTTTTCTTTTCCAAATGGCCAATTTTAATAAGAAGGCCTCTCATAAAAGCTTTGTGCTTTGTGTGCTTGCCAAATGATAAAAGGGTATGAAAGTGATCCCGCATTAAATTGAAAGTATTCTATCAGAGCGTTATCAATCTTGGGTCTATATTTAGTGTGGTTTAAAATGTAAGTGTTATTTCTCCAGACCGGATTTGGTTGGGACTGGAATTGTTCTGCTACAGTTATAGTAATAGGGACGTGGTCTAACCATTGGATCAGCCCTATGTCTATGTGGATAGTGTGTGTTAAGACAGTTTTATCTATTAGGAACAAATCTATGCGTGAATAAGATATGTGGAAGGGTAAAAAGTAAGTGAAGTCTCTTTCTGAGCTATGCTGCACTCTCCAAACATTGTTAATTCCTTCCATGTGTATAAAGGAGGAGAGATTTGTGTCTACGCGGCATGTGGGTTTCGTGGAATCAATAGTGTGATCCACTATAGTATTAAAGTCACCGCTTAGGATGAGCTTTTCCTGTCTTACAATTTTGATTGTCCTCATCAGTTTATTCAGGAACGAGATTTGGCGGACATTTGGGGCATACAGATTCACTAGTGTATAGCTAATGTTGTAAATTGTACACACCAGTATTAGGTAGGGGCCCTTTAGGTCTACTATTTGGAGTTTCTGACTGGTATGAAAACCCCTCTAGATTTTTTACTGTTATGAGAGTGTATGATGTGTGGGTAGAGGCGGTGTCTCACGCAATGAGCTTCTTGCTGAAGAAGGTGAGATTTTTGCACACATACTACATTTGCAATCAAAGTCAGCACCTCTCTCCACACATAGGACCTCTTTTAGGGGCAGTTGAGCCCCTTGACATTCAGAGACATCAGTTTAAGCCCCATGGAGGCCGAATAGTTGCCCCGTATAGTGCACGGAAGCTTCAGAAAGTGAACATAAGGTGCTTAATGAAACTGCAAAACAAAAATAAGATATGTAACGATGGGTATATAACCAGTACGGCAACATGCTGCTTACGGTACACCGGGTCACATATCTTTGTAGAAGCCAAGGAAGGCAACCATAGGTCACAGATGGCACCCTTACATCGAGTTGTACTCCTCAGGTCCTTCGAGTCCTTCCAGGGGGCACTTCATGTCATTCTCTAGGAATCGTTGAGACTGGATCTGACAGGTTTCGGCTGGATCTTCCATTCCTGTAAAAGAGTCTTTCCCTCAACATAAGACTTAGGCCTTTTGCACATAACCGTATGCCCTCTGAGATATACGGTCCGTGAGCGGGCCAAATGTCCCGGAGCGGCGTTGATCTTGCGCACGGGAGCACACAGCATCATAGATTACAATGATGCTGTGGACGTCGGGCCGCCAGCAGGCTATTGTCCCGCACTCATATAATCTTATGAGTGTGGGACAATAGCTCCGCGGGCGGCCCGACGTGCACATCATCATTGTAATCTATGATGCTGTGTGCTCCCGTGCGCACGATGCATGCCGCTCCTGGACATATGGCCCGCTCACAAACCGTATATATCTCGGTGTGCATGGGGCCTTAATAACATGTGTTTGACCCTCTTTGGAAGCAGCTTTAAAGGGTAGCCCCAGCGGTATAGAATGTTGTTTTTTCACAAGGCAGCAGTAATTGGCAGCAAGGTTCTGCGTTGACACAGTGTTGCAGCGGAAAGATCAGTGTATAGTTTCACCGCATTGTGGGGAGGTGGCAATGTTTTCAACTTTCTGGCTGCCGTTAGAGATGAGCGAATCGAAGCTGACGAAGTGGAATTCGATCAGAATTTCAGGAAAAATTTGATTTGCAACAAATGCGAATTTACTTGCTCTTCGTGGTAATGAATCGCAATTTTCCTACAATGGCGGCTACATGTGTGAGGACTGAGGACATAGGGCAAGGAACTCTGGTTTCATGCAGGCATGTCAATCTGGGTGATCCCTCCAATCAGCAGCCAGCCAGCCCTGTGATGTCACAGTCCTATAAAAATGGCAGCCATTTTAAATTCTGCCATTTTCCAGCATTCAGAGTGCAGGGACAGACGTGTGAAGGCGCTAGGGACAACAATTGTAAAAACCTCATTGTGGGAAAAAAAAGACAGAAAAAAATATTTATAAGTGCAGGGAAAGAATAGGGAGGAATCATTTTACAGCATCTTATCGCAGGGAGAGACGTCAGAAGGCACTAGGGACATTGATAGGAAAGAGATTTACAAGTGCAGGGAAAGATTATTTGGGGATCCAAATAGCCATTAGACAGCTCTGTCATTCCAGCTATTTGTTATTGGGCTGCAAGTGCTACAGTATGTTAAAAAGCCTTTAGTGGCTTTTATCTTAGTATCTTCAGTATCTTATATCAGTACTTCAAGAAAAATATATACGCATTTCACTTCTGCAGTTATTTCTAGTGAAAGCGTATAAGGGCGTACTTCAGTAAAAAAAAAAAATTATGTACTGCACTGTTGCAATTATTTCTGGTGAAAGCGTATAGGGGCGTATTTCAGTACTACAAGAAAAATATATATGCACTGTACTGTTGCAGTTATTTCTGGTCAAAGCGTATAGGGTCGTATTCCAGTACAAGAAAAATATATTCTCAGTTCACTTCTGCAGTTATTTCTGTTGAAAGCGTATAGGGGTGTATTACAGTAAAATAAGAAAAATATATACGCACTGCACTGTTGCAGTTATTTCAGGTGAAAGCGTATAGGGGCGTATTTCAGTACTACAAGAAAAATATATTCTCAGTGCATTTCTGCAGTTAATTCTGGTAAAAACATATAGTGGCCTATTTCAGTCCAACAAGAAAAATATATGCTCAGTTCACTTCTGCAGTTATTTCTGTTAAAAGCGTATAGGGGCGTATTACAGTAAAAAAAGAAAAATATATACGCTCTTCACTGGTGCACTTATTTGTGGCAAAAATGTTCAGTGGCCTATTTCATTACAGAAAGAAAAATATTACCACTTCACTGCTGCATTTATTTCTGCTGAAAACGTTTATTGGCCTATTTCAGTACAAAAATAAAAATATATTCTCAGTTCACGTTGGCGGTTATATGTGTTGAAAGCATGGCTGGGAGTCAGCAGGATGGCTGCAGTGGGAGGTCGGGGACAAAATGTGCCCGGGGTTATCGCAGCAGCCTACCTACCCGTGAAGTAGTGGTGCAGGGGTTCACGGAAGTAGCGGCGGTAGCAGTCAGTCAGTGCGGCAGTTATATGTGTTATTTTGTATTTCAGTAAAAAAATAAAAATACATTCTCAGTTTACATCGGCGGCAGTTTTATGTGTTGAAAACGCTTAGTGGTCTATTTCAGTACAAACAGAAAAATACATTCTCCAGTTCACATCGGCGGCGGTTATATGTGTTGAAAACGTTTTGTGGCCTATTTCAGTACAAACAAAAAATGCATTCTCAGTTCATCTCAGTTGGCGGCGGTTATGTGTTGAAAGCGTTTGGTGGTCTATTTCAGTACAAAAAGAAAAATACATTCTCAGTTCACGTCGGCGGCGGTTATATGTGTTGAAAACGTTTAATGGCCTATTTCAGTACATACAGAAAAATATATTCTCAGTTCACGTTGGCAGTTATGTGTTGAAAGCATGGCTGGGATTCAGCAGGGTGGCAGCAGTGTGAGGTCAGGAGCCAAACGTGCCTGGGGTAGAGCACCTGCTTCGCAGCAGCCTACCTACCTGGAAAGTAGTGGTGCAGGGGTTCACGGAAGTAGCGGCGGTAGCAGTCAGTCAGTGCGACAGTTATATGTGGTAAAATCTTTATTGAAGTATTTTGGTCGAAAAACTAAATTTATTCAGCGGTCAGCGCTGCGGTTATATGCAGTAAAATCTCTATGATGTCTCCATGATAAATCTGCAGCATGGGGGCCCCATGTGGCTTCTACACACTTTCAAAATCATCCTTTAGCGGAGCGAATAGATGCCGGATGACCGGGACGCTCCATGACCTTCCCAGGAGCTGCTGTCGGGACTCGGGAGCAGCGGTTCATTTCTGAGACGTCCGTATAGTGCAGGGGGAATACGAACACCCTCTACATCTCAGTGCACCGTTATATGCGGTAAAATCTTTTGGGACTTATTTAGGTGGAAAAACAAATCTTATTCAGCGTTCAGCGCTGTAGTAATGTGCGGTAAAATCTTTTTGTGACTTATTTCGGTGGAAATACAAATTTTATTCAGCGTTCAGCGCTATAGTAATATGTTGTAAAATTTATTCTGTGGTTAACGCTGCGGTTATATGCGGTAAAATCTTTAGTGACGTATCTTGATGAACTTCGCGACTCTTCCAGGCTCAAAGCTATCTTTACGCTTTGTCTTGTCATTGTCTGTAGCTACTAGAGGCCTGTTCATGCCAGGCAGGTTCCCCCAGAAGTATCTTGGTCGATTGACACTCTGTCATTGTGCCATTCTGTGGCTTCCTCATGCTGCTGCTACCTCCATACTTTGTCATTTTGCCACTCTGTGGCCTACTCATGCTGCTGCCACCTCCATGCTCGGTCATTGTGCCACTCGGTGGCCTCCTCATACTGCTGCCACCTCCAGACATTGTGCCACTCGATGGCCTTCTCCTAATGCTGCTACTGCTGCCGCCACCTACAGATTTGGTCATTGTGCCACTCTGTGGCCTACTCATGCTGCTGCCACCTCCACACTCCGTCGTTGTGCCACTCTGTGGCCTACTCATGCTGCTGCCACCTCCATTCTCTGTCATTGTGCCACTCTGTGGCCTCCTCCTGATGCTGCTGCTGCCACCTCCATACTCTGTCATTTTACCACTCTGTGGCCTACTCATGCTGCTGCCACCTCCAGACTTGGTCATCTTGCCACTCTGTGGCCTACTCATGCTGCTGCCACCTCCACACTCGGTCATTGTGCCACTCGGTGGCCTCCTCATACTGCTACCACCTCCAGATTCTGACATTGTGCCACTCGGTGGCCTTCTCCTAATGCTGCTACTGCTGCCGCCACCTACAGATTTGGTCATTGTGCCACTCTGTGGCCTACTCATGCTGCTGCCATCTCCATACTTTGTTGTTGTGCCCCTCTGTGGCCTACTTAGCTGCTGCCACCTCCAGACTCTGTCGTTGTGCTACTCTGTGGCCTACTCATGCTGCTGCCACCTCCAGACTCGGACATTGTGCCACTCTGCGGCCTACTTATGATGCTGCCACCTCCAGACTCTGTCATTGTGCCTCTCGGTGGCCTCCTCATACTGCTTTCATCTGCAGACCCTGTCATTGGACCACTCTGTGGTCTCCTCATGCTACTTCCACCTCACCACTATGTCATAGGTCCACTCTGTGGAATTCTCATGCTGTTCACACCCTTTCCCACTTCATAACTGATCCACTATATTGGCTTTTGGTATGGCTGACATCATAATTTGACACTTCTTATGATCTGTCAGAAGGAAGGAAAAATGAGATGCACAATTGATCCTGTCTGTGTAGCAGCTTTAAGGCCTGTATGGTCCCATCAGAATTGGCTTATGAATTGGTAGCCAAAAGTAGGAGTGGCTAGAAAACACAGAAGACATGCAAATATTTGGTTCACGTGTCATCTCTTGAAGGACCCAGAATAGAGGTGGTCTGAAACGCGTAACAATACTTCATTTCCTGTAACAGTTTTTAAACCACTGAAATAAAGTTCCTCTGCTTTTGATTAGAGCTGGACTTCCAAGTGTGTTTCTGGACTTGTCATCAGTGTTTTAGATCCACTCCTGTTTTTTTTTTGCATTAGCAATACTAATGGATTACTGACCAAATGCTGACCTAGTGAAGACAAATGCTCAACAGACAGGATACGTTTTTTGAGGTGTTATTGTTCTGACGGATCAGAGGCAGGGCAAAATAATCAGTGACATCAACACAAACTTACTGCTGACACCCTCTCCACTCTGTCGGAGGGCTCTACTTGTATAAGCGTTTAATAGAACAGGTTTTGTAGACATCTATGTGGAATCAGCTGACGAAGGTGTAAAAGGAGTGCGCTTCTTCTTGACGCTAACATCTATCTGTAAGGCAGAGTTGATACTTGAGTTATTTGTCGGTTTTGGCCCCGTGACTGCCCAATGGAGGTGTGCAGTGATTCTAAGAGCGACACCTGTCATCTGAATGTCATACTAACTCACAATATTGTTTTACTACCACAGCAGACTCCCTATGAGTGTTACTGCAGGGCAGAGTGTTTTTTACGTGATTCACCACAAATAAATTTGGATCAAAGCAAATTTTCCCGAGAAATTCGGCGAACCAGCTGAAACAAATTTTTGAAAAATTTGCTCATCTCTAGCTGCCGTCATTAAGGCCTCTTTAATATGAAAGAAATCGATTCTTGCCAGAGTATCTCATGGCACCCATCTGCCCAGATGTTTTAGCTTGGGGACCCGTATGTGCCCGGTCTATTTACATGTCTTGTGCGGCTATGTCCAGGATAAGCAGTGTGTACAGCTTGTGTAGGTAAGCTTGTAGTTCAGCCGCTGGGAAATACTCAGGAATGCCTCTGAACTTAATGTTGTTTCTCTGGGAGCGGTCCTCGAAGTCCGCCATTTTTGCTTTCAGCGCCTCCATCTTATCTGCCATATCATTATGGGCATCTATAACATTATTCAGGGAGGTTGCAAAGTCCTCCATATTTGTCTCGATATGGAGAAATATGTCCTCCATTTCCCGGATAGAGGCCGAGATGGGGTTAATGAGGCCTGCAATATCGCTGTGTAGGGTTGTTCTCAAAGCTAGAAGCATATTTCTCAGAGTATCCTCTGATATTGGTTTATCTGAGGTAGGAAAATCTACGAAAGAATCAGTCTCAGAAAGGCTGTGCTGAGTTTTTGTGGTGGAGGCATTGACCTGACATGCTGTAGCCTGATCGAGCCTTGGTCTCTGCGTCATAGGGCTGCGCGATGGAGAGTCTCTAGTGGCCGGTGAATCCGCACCATCTTGTTTTCCATGGCGTCTCAAGGCCGGAGTGTTTGTATCTTCGGGAGTTGGCGGGATTGAGGGGACCGAATATTCCAGCATCAGTGGAGGGTTATGGTCTTGGGCAGGAGAGATGGGTGCCGGGATCTCCATCGGAGAGATGCTCCATTCAGAGGTAGGAGAGGTCGCTTGGCTGCTGGTATCAGCGCCATATTTACTCTGCTCCTTTTCAAAGTAGTGCTCGAAGTTGTTTTTGAGCTTGGGGAGTTGTCTCTTTGTTTTCTCCATGTTTTCTAATCTGTTTCCAGCCAGTTCAGTTCAAAAAGAACCCAAAAGGTAAGAGGGAATGCTGCTATCTAGTCATGTGGTGCGCAGCCTAGCCATGCCCCGTCGCCTCCCATTGTTAAACCCTCACATGCCGCCTCCATTGCTGATCTCTGATTAAAAATGAGGGCTTTCAGTTAATCAGTTAAATAAAAATACTCACCTTACCCATTTGAGATTGAAAATCCTGTGCGAAATATCGGACACCGCGCATAAGATTTTTCGCGGGATCTTCAATCAAGATGGCTGAGGTGGCCTCTTCATGCTCAAATTGATGAGGTGGGTATGAATTTTTAGGTTTTTTTTAACCTCCATTTCAGTAAAAATTGATTTGTTAACAGGAAGCATGAGAAAATTCAGGTTTGCACCGAATCGAATTTTCCCTGAAATTCAGATTGAAATCCACTTTGAATACTCCAGTTCGCTCAACATTAGTATCGTATAGTCTTTGAGAAGAAGAGTCAGTAATCTGGCATGGCCTTCGTAAGGATTCTTTTTCTTAGACAGCAAATATTTAAAGGGACATTAAACTCTGAAATGCAAGAAAAAAGAAGAAGAACCTGCTAAGGAAAGTTTGTCTTTCTGCATGAATGTCTGCACCCTGATGCAGAAAGCAGTTAAACAGATATCCTGCAGTCCGAGAAGTGTTCCCTTTCTACTTGCCTCTCCATTTTCAGCCAGGGAACGACTCTGAGCGCACAGGCTAACAGGAAGTTTGGGGAAAAGGGGTGGGGCTTTACACTGCATTCACTTCAATGAACACCCACAGCACTGTGAAAGAGCTGGAAGCTGCAAAACCTCTGCAGCTTCTTACAAACCCCTGTATGTATGTGGGATTACTAGACAGTGCCAGGTCACTGACACTTCAGAAAATGCTACCCAGCTTTCCAAGGTGCCTGAAAGTCAGGTTTTCCTATGTATCCAGATAGGATTTTGTACCATCTGGCTAGGAAAATTTGACATTCATTGGTGTTGGAGACCTGGATTATAAGTCTTGTGGAGCTGTGCACACTGACCATATAATGCTTCCCTTACATTACAGTTATGGCACTATTTAGGAGTGGGAATTGGGGCTTTATCTTGATAGATTTAGAATTCCACAGTCTCTATTACAGCTCCACATGGTGGCAACCCAGCTTTCCCAGGAACCTGAAAGGCAAATCTACCTAGCTGTGGCCCAATTTTAGAGTATATTTGGTATGTTTCATATTCTCCAGTCTATTACAGTTCCACATGGTTGTCATCCAGCTTTCCTGGAACCCTGAATGACAAATCTATCTAGCTATGCTACAGTAGGATTTGTCACTAGCATTACTTACTCAGTTTTTCCAGGGTTCTGGCTAGGAAATCCAGCTAGGAATTGCAATTCATCTGTAATAAACTTCACAAGAAGGACGTGCTGTCTCCATACTTCATTCTTTGGATACATGGATGCTGTATGCATTTGTCATCAATGCATCTGCACAGTTTGTCACCCAACTTATCCATTATCCTGAAAAGCAAGTTGGTCTAGGCATATGTAAGGATTTCTCACTGCAAATAACTAGGGAAATTTTGAATACAGCAGTCTGAGAAAGCTAGATTACAACCTCTGCAGAGATATAAAGCTTCATTCAGACGTCAGTGTTTGGTCAATGATTTTGAGTCAAAACCAGGTGCGGCTCTAAACACAGAACAGAAGCAGATCTTTTCCTTATACCTTATTTCTCTGGAGGCTCCAATCCTGGTTTTGACTCACAATCACTGATGAAAATCACTGACCAAAACACTGATATGTGAATGAGGCTTAATGGAGTATAATAACAGGACAACAGTGAGTTTATACTATATATGTTTGATCTCCAGTATATCTCCACAAGCTACTCAGCTTTTCAAAGAAACTTAAAGGCAAATCTACATAACTATGCAGTGAAGGGAAGCTTTAACACTGCACAACTAGGTTAGCTATTCAGCTGTTCTATGGGTGGTTCTATATGCATACTTATCACGGTCGGCGTGGCTATCACATACGTGACACAGAGGGAGGGAACGAGGAAGGCCCTGCCCAAGTGAGAGGGAAGATGGTGACCCCTGACTCACCTGGCGGCTGGCACCTGGCTGCCCTGACGTCCCTAGACGGGTTCCTCACCCGTACGCCGATCACGTGCCTAAAGCCCTGGCTTTCCCTGAGCTGAGCCCTAGGTAGTGAACAGGGCGATGGGAACACTAGTCCGCACCACTAACTCTAAGGGAAAACACCAAGGGGAGGACAGACAACACAGACTCAACATATATTCCCAGGTGGACGACAACAGGAGACAACAATAAGCCCAACAGGGATCCGGAGGGTAGCACTCAGGAACGACAAGCAGGATTCACCACTCCAGTGGGTCAGTATAGATGTCCAGGCAGGAAGCTCTATAACTGGCAACTAGAGAAGTGTGAGGGGAGAATATAAGGAGGTAGGGAGTGGCAGACAAGAAACAGCTGAGGAGGAGAAGCTACGGATCCCTGAGAGAGACAAGAAGGATAGCAAGGCAAACACAGAAAACAATCACTAAAAAACAACGTGATCTTTAGATATAGAGTGCGCAGCCACCCGCTGCGACTTCCTGACCCCGGGTATAACGGAGTCAGACGTGGCTCTTGATACCCTCGTGACAGTACCCCCCCCTTTCACGAGGGGCCTCCGGACACTCAGGACCAGGTCTCTCCGGATGAGAGGCATGGAAAGTCTGAATTAACCTGTTGGCGTTTACCTCTGACGCTGGAACCCACATTCTTTCCTCGGGACCGTAACCCCTCCAATGCACCAGATACTGAAGAGAGCGGCGGACCCGACGAGAATCAACAATTCTGGCTATTTGAAACTCCAGATTACCAGCCACAATGACAGGAGGAGGTGGCAGCGGCGATGGTTCTAGAGGTGGAACATACTTCTTGAGTAACGATTTATGGAAGACGTTATGGATCTTAAAAGTCTGAGGTAGCTCCAGGCGAAAAGCCACAGGGTTAATGACGGCTACTATTTTATAGGGACCAATGAACCTAGGACCCAGTTTCCAAGAAGGAACCTTCAACTTAATATTCCTAGTAGACAACCACACATAGTCATTCACTCCTAGGTCCGGACCTGGCGACCGTTTCTTATCGGCCATGCATTTGTAATGACCGACGACATGCACAGGGAGGAAAACAGGGAAAGCCCTGCCCAAGGGAGAGGAAAAGGTGGTGACCCCTAACTCACCTTGCGGCTGGCACCTGACTGCCCTGACGTCCCTAGACGGGTTCCTCACCCGTGCGGCGATCGCGTGCCTAAACCCTGGCTTTCCCTAATATGAGCCCTGGATAGTGAACAGGCCGGTGGGATCGCTAGTCCACACCACTATCACTAAGAGGGAAACACCAGGGAGAGGACAGACAAAACATACAAACACATACACCCAGGTGGGCGACCACAATAAACCAAAAAGGTCCAACAGGGATCTGGAGGGTAGCGTACTGGACCAACTACCAGCGAACGCAGCAACACAGCTCCAGAAGGTCAGAATAGATGTCCAGGCAGGAAGCTCTATCTCTGGCAACCAGAGAAGTGTGAGAGAGAAATATAAGGAGGTCTGGGAGTGCTGGACAAGGAACAGCTGAGGAGAAGGAGCTACGGATCCCTGAGTGAGCCAAAAGGGTTTGCTAAGCAAACCCAGAAAGCTACCATAAGGAAAACAGCCCTATCTTAAATAGAGCGTGCAGCCAACCGCTGCGACTTCCTGACCCCGGGTATAACGGAGTCAGGCGTGGTCCTCGACACCCTCGTGACAGTACCCCCCTCTCTACGAGGGGCCTCCGGACACTCAGGACCAGGTCTCCCAGGATGAGAGGCATGAAAAACCCGAACTAACCTGTCGGCGTTTACCTCAGACGCAGGAACCCACATTCTTTCCTCGGGACCGTAACCTCTCCAATGCACCAGATATTGAAGAGAGCGGCGGACCCGACGAGAATTAACAATTTTGGATATCTGAAATTCTAGGTTACCATCCACGACAACAGGAGGGGGTGGCAGCGGTGATGGTTCTAGAGGTGGAACATATTTTTTGAGTAACGACTTATGAAAAACATTATGAATTTTAAAAGTCTGAGGTAACTCCAGGCGAAAAGCCACGGGGTTGATGATGGCTACAATTTTGTAAGGGCCAATAAACCTAGGACCCAGTTTCCAAGAGGGAACCTTCAATTTAATATTCCTAGTAGACAACCACACATAGTCATTCACTCCTAGGTCCGGACCTGGCGACCGTCTCTTATCAGCCATGCATTTGTATTTACCTCCCATATTTTTCAAGTTAGCTTGCACCTTCTGCCATACCGATGAAAGAGATGACGAAAACCGTTCCTCTTCGGGAACCCCAGAAGACCCCCCTCTTTGAAAGTACAGAATTGGGGATGAAAACCATATGCACCAAGAAATGGTGACTTGCCAGTGGATTCCTGACGACGATTATTTATGGCAAACTCAGCTAACGGTAAATATGATGACCACAACTCTTGGTTTTCAGACACAAAACATCTTAGATATGTCTCAAGGTTTTGGTTGGTACGCTCAGTCTGTCCATTCGACTGAGGATGGAAAGCAGAGGAAAAGGACAAGTGTACCCCCAAACGAGAACAAAAAGCTTTCCAAAATTTAGAAATAAACTGGGTACCCCGATCCGAAACAACATCGGAGGGGACCCCGTGAAGCTTCACGATTTCACTGACGAATACCTGAGCAAGAGTCTTAGCATTAGGTAGTGCGGGTAACGCAATGAAGTGTACCATTTTGCTAAACCTGTCCACAACTACCAAAATAACTGTTTTACCCGCAGACAAAGGTAAGTCAGTGATAAAATCCATTGACAGATGTGTCCACGGTCTATTGGGAATGACGAGTGGTAATAGAGACCCTGCAGGACGTGTATGTGAAACCTTTGCGCGCGCACAGGTAGAACAAGAAGACACAAAATCCAATGCATCCTGACGCAACCTTGGCAACCAAAAACGACGAGACAATAGTTCCAAGGTTGCTTTACTACCCGGGTGCCCAGCAAGTGCCGAATTATGATGTTCCTTTAATAATTAGAAACGTAAGTTCAACGGTACAAACAATTTCTCTGAGGGGCAAGAGACCAGGGCGTCCCCCTGGGCCTCTAACACCTTCCCCTCCAAAACAGAGTGTACCGCAGAAACAACCACTCCTCTTTGAAGAATGGGTACCGGATCACTCACATTACCCCCTCCAGGGAAACAACGAGATAGTGCATCAGTCTTGGTGTTCTTTGCCCCAGGACGATAGGTAATCACAAAGTTAAACCTGGTAAAAAATAGCGACCACCTAGCCTGTCTAGGGGTGAGACGCTTAGCTGATTCGAGGTACAGAAGATTTTTGTGGTCCGTAATTACAGTGACGGGGTGGACTGCCCCCTCTAAGAAATGACGCCACTCCTCAAACGCAAGTTTAATAGCTAATAGTTCCCTATTGCCAATATCGTAGTTCTTTTCTGCTGCAGATAGTTTTTTAGAAAAGAAAGCACAAGGACGCCATTTGCCAGGAGACGGACCCTGAGACAGCACAGCCCCCACTCCCACCTCTGACGCATCGACTTCAACAATAAAAGGCTGGGAGACATCAGGTTGGACCAGTACAGGTGCTGAGGTAAACCTCTCTTTTAGAGAGGAAAAAGCAACTTTAGCGGCGTCAGACCATTTAGAAAAATCAGTCCCCTTCCTAGTCATGTCAGTAAGCGGTTTTACAATAAGTGAATAATTTTTAATGAATTTCCTATAGAAATTCGCGAAGCCCAAGAACCGTTGTAGTGCTTTGAGGTTCTCAGGAAGATCCCAATCTAAAATTGCCTGGACCTTCCTAGGATCCATACGGAAACCTGACGCAGATAAAAAATAACCCAGGAATTGTATCTCCTGAACGGCGAAGACACATTTTTCAATTTTAGCATATAATTCATTCGTCCGTAGGACCTGCAGTACTTGTCTGACATGCACCTCATGTGTTTTCAGATCGGACGAATAAATTAAAATATCATCTAGGTATATTACCACAAACCTGCCGATTAGATGACTTAAAATGTCATTAACGAAATGTTGAAAGACGGCAGGAGCATTGGTCAGACGGAAAGGCATAACTTAGATTTTCATAATGCCCCTCAGGGGTGTTAAACGCTGTCTTCCACTCATCCCCCTCCTTAATACGAATCAGATTGTAGGCACCCCTAAGATCAAGTTTGGAGAACCAACTAGCACCCGCAATCTGATTAAACAGGTCAGGAATGAGAGGAAGAGGGTATGGGTCTCGGATGGTTATCTGATTTAATTCGCGAAAATCTAAGCAAGGACGCAGGCCCCCATCTTTCTTTTTAACGAAGAAAAACCCTGCAGCCACGGGTGAAGAAGAGGGTCTGATGTGTCCCTTAGCCAAGCTCTCGGAGATATAATCTTTCATGGCTCGTCTCTCTGGACCCGAAAGACTATATAACCTGGTCTTGGGTAATTTTGCGCCGGGAATAAGGTTAACCGGGCAATCATAAGGACGATGAGGTGGTAACTTCTGACAACCCTTTTCAGAAAAAACATCCTCAAAGTCCGAAATAAATGTAGGTAGGGTAGTTATGGAGGCGACTAAGCAATTGCTATTTAAGCAATTTTCTCTGCACTGCTCACTCCACTCCAATATCTCCCTGGCCTGCCAATCCACCACTGGATTGTGCGCTACCAACCAGGGAAGACCCAGCACTACCGGAGTGGGAAGCCCCTCCAGAACATAACCTGAAAGCATCTCGTTATGGTGGTCCCCTACCCGAAGGTGTAAATTATGAACCATGTGCGTGAGGTTTCTCTGAGACAGGGGAGCAGAATCAATAGCGAATATGGGAATGGGTCTCTGTAAAGTACAGAGAGACAAACCCAAAGTGCGGGCAAAATGGGCATCTATCAAATTTACCCCTGCTCCACTGTCTAGAAAGAAAGAAATAGTCTCCGTCTTATCACCAAAAATAATAACCGCTGGCAACACAAATTGCGATGTACGTATGGAGGAAACGTATACCCCCGGCTGACATCCTCCACACAGCCTGGGGTTAGTAGTTTTTCCGACGGTCTTTTGTTTCTGAGGAAAGAAGGACAGACATTAATGAAATGACCCCTCTCCCCACAAAAAAAACAAACCCCACGCCTACGGCGAGCCTCAGGAGGACGGACCTGACGAGTAGTTCCTTCTAGCTGCATAGGCTCGTCTAAGTCCGTACAGACTAACTGCTGCTTGGGAGGGGTTACCAATTGCTCCGGTTTTTTCAACCTGACCCTAAGGCGTCTATCTATTCGGATAGAAAGGGACATAACCGCATCAAGGGAAAAGGGGGTCTCATATAATGCAAGCGCATCCTTAACCCTTTCGGATAACCCAGAGCAGAACTGACTCCTGAGAGCCTGGTCGTTCCATTGGGTATCCGTAGCCCACCTACGGAATTCAGAGCAATATTCCTCTACTGGCCGCTCTCCTTGTAAGAGTCTCCGTAATCTTGATTCAGCCAGGGCGACTCGGTCAAGGTCATCACATATGAGACCCAAGGCCCCAAAAAACTCATCCACTGACCGAAGAGCCTGGGAATCAGTAGGTAAAGAGAACGCCCAGGACTGCGGATCCCCCTGCAGCAGGGAAATAACAACCCCCCACCCGCTGATCTTCATTACCAGAGGAGTAAGGGCGCAGTTTAAAATATAACTTACAGGCCTCACGGAATGTCAAAAACTTGTCCCTTCCCCCAGAAAATCTGTCAGGGAGAGGGACCTTGGGTTCCGCAACAAACTGGTTACCAGTAGCAACCGCTGGGCTTGCAGTCAGTTGTAATTGCTGCTGTTGCTGGAGGACCGACGCCTTCAATCCTACCACCTCCAAAGACAGGCCATGAAATTGTTTGGACAGAGCAGCAATTTGATCCATACTGGATTCTAAGTAGGTAAAAAAAATTTTTTTTTTTTTTACCTACACAAAATAATGGCCAGAGATAATGTAATGACCGACGACACGCACAGGGAGGAAAACAGGGAAAGCCCTGCCCAAGGGAGAGGGAAAGGTGGTGACCCCTAACTCACCTTGCGGCTGGCACCTGACTGCCCTGACGTCCCTAGACGGGTTCCTCACCCATGCGGCGATCGCGTGCCTAAACCCTGGCTTTCCCTAATATGAGCCCTGGATAGTGAACAGGCCGGTGGGATCGCTAGTCCACACCACTATCACTAAGAGGGAAACACCAGGGAGAGGACAGACAAAACATACAAACACATACACTCAGGTGGGCGACCACAATAAACCAAAAAGGTCCAACAGGGATCTGGAGGGTAGCGTACTGGACCAACTACCAGCGAACGCAGCAACACAGCTCCAGAAGGTCAGAATAGATGTCCAGGCAGGAAGCTCTATCTCTGGCAACCAGAGAAGTGTGAGAGAGAAATATAAGGAGGTCTGGGAGTGCTGGACAAGGAACAGCTGAGGAGAAGGAGCTACGGATCCCTGAGTGAACCAAAAGGGTTTGCTAAGCAAACCCAGAAAGCTACCATAAGGAAAACAGCCCTATCTTAAATAGAGCGTGCAGCCAACCGCTGCGACTTCCTGACCCCGGGTATAACGGAGTCAGGCGTGGTCCTCGACACCCTCGTGACAGCATTTATATTTACCACTCATCTTTTTCAAGTTAACTTGCACCTTCTGCCATACCGATGAAAGAGATGAAGAAAACCTTTCCTCTTCGGGAACCCCAGAAGAACCCCCCTCTTTGAAAGTACAAAATTGGGGATGAAAACCGTATGCACCAAGGAATGGTGACTTGCCAGTGGACTCCTGATAATGATTATTTATGGCAAACTCAGCTAACGGTAAATATGATGACCACAACTCTTGGTTTTCAGACACAAAACACCTTAAATATGTTTCTAGGTTTTGGTTGGTACGCTCAGTCTGTCCATTCGACTGAGGATGGAAAGCTGAGGAAAAGGACAAGTGAACCCCCAAACGGGAACAAAAAGCTTTCCAAAACTTAGAAATAAACTGGGTTCCCCGATCCGAAACCACATCGGAAGGGACCCCGTGAAGCTTCACGATTTCACTGATAAACACCTGAGCGAGAGTTTTAGCATTAGGAAGTGCGGGTAGCGCAATAAAGTGTACCATTTTGCTAAACCTGTCTACTACTACCAAGATAACTGTTTTACCCGGTAAGTCAGTGATGAAATCCATTGACAGATGTGTCCATGGCCTATTGGGGATGAAAAGTGGCAATAAAGACCCTGCTGGACGTGTATGAGAGACTTTTGCGCGTGCACAAGTAGAACAAGTAGACACGAAATCCATTACATCCTGACGCAACCTTGGCCACCAAAAACGACGAGATAAAAGCTCCAAGGTTGCTTTACTACCCGGGTGTCCAGCAAGTGCCGAATTATGATGTTCTTTTAATAATTCAAGACGCAGGTTTAACGGTACAAACAATTTCTCTGAGGGGCAAGAGGCCGGGGCGTCCCCCTGAGCCTCTAACACCTTTCCCTCTAGAACAGAGTGTACAGCAGAGACAACCACTCCTCTTTGTAAAATAGGTACCGGATCACAAACATTACCCCCTCCAGGGAAACTACGAGATAATGCGTCTGCCTTGGTATTTTTTGCCCCAGGACGGTAGGTGATTACAAAGTTAAATCTGGTAAAGAATAGCGACCACCTAGCTTGTCTAGGGGTGAGACGCTTAGCCGATTCTAGGTACAGAAGGTTCTTGTGATCCGTAATCACCGTGACGGGGTGGATTGCTCCCTCTAAGAAGTGACGCCACTCTTCAAGCGCCAGTTTAATCGCCAACAGTTCCCTATTTCCAATATCATAATTCTTCTCCGCAGAAAATAATTTTTTGGAAAAGAAAGCGCAAGGACGCCATTTGCCAGGAGACGGACCCTGAGACAATACAGCTCCCACCTCTGACGCATCTACCTCGACAATAAAAGGCTGGGAGACATCAGGTTGAATTAGAACAGGTGCCAAGGTAAACCTCTCCTTTAGAGAGGAAAATGCATCTTTAGCGGCGACAGACCATTTGGAAAAATCCGTCCCCTTCCTAGTCATGTCGGTAAGGGGTTTAACGATCACTGAATAATTTTTAATGAACTTTCTATAGAAATTAGCGAAACCCAAAAACCGTTGTAGGGCTTTAAGGTTCTCAGGAAGATCCCAATCTAAAATCGCCTGGACCTTCCCAGGATCCATGCGGAAACCTGAAGCAGATAATAGATATCCCAGGAACTGTAATTCCTGAACAGCGAAGACACATTTTTCAATTTTCGCATATAATTTATTCGTCCGTAGGACCTGCAGTACTTGCCTGACATGCACCTCATGTGTTTTCAGATCAGCCGAATAAATTAAGATATCATCTAGGTATATGACTACAAACCTGCCGATGAGATGACTAAAAATATCATTAACGAAATGTTGGAAGACAGCAGAGGCATTGGTCAGACCGAAAGGCATAACTAGATTTTCATAATGCCCCTCAGGGGTGTTAAAAGCTGTCTTCCACTCATCCCCTTCCCTGATACGAATCAGATTGTAGGCCCCCCTAAGATCAAGTTTGGAGAACCACTTAGCACCCGCAATCTGATTAAAAAGGTCAGGAATGAGAGGAAGAGGGTATGGGTCACGGATGGTTATCTGGTTTAAGTCACGGAAATCTAAGCAAGGACGCAGGCCCCCATCTTTCTTTTTAACGAAGAAAAACCCCGCAGCCACGGGTGAAGAAGAGGGTCTGATGTGTCCCTTAGCCAGACTCTCGGAGATATAATCTTTCATGGCTTGTCTCTCGGGACCCGAAAGATTATACAACCTGGACTTGGGTAATTTTGCCCCGGGAATCAGGTTAACCGGGCAATCATAAGGACGATGAGGTGGTAGTTTCTGACAACCCTTTTCAGAAAAAACGTCCTCAAAGTCCGAAATAAATGTAGGTAGGGAAGCTATGGAGGCGATTAAGCAATTGTTATTTAAGCAATTCTCTCAGCAATGCTCACTCCACTCCAATATCTCCCTGGCCTGCCAATCCACCACTGGATTGTGCGCTATCAACCAGGGAAGACCCAATACCACCGGAGAGGGAAGGCCCTCCAGAACGTAACATGAAAGACACTCATTATGGTGGTCCCCTACCCGAAGGTGTAAATTACGAACAATGTGGGTGAGGTTTCTCTGAGACAGAGGAGCAGAATCTATAGCGAATACGGGAATAGGTCTCTGCAGCGTACAGAGAGACAAACCCATAGTGCGGGCAAAATGGGCATCAATCAAGTTTACCCCTGCTCCACTGTCTAGAAAAACAGAAATAGACTCCGTCTTAACACCAAAAACAATAACCGCTGGTAACACAAATTGAGATGTTCGTATGGAGGAAACGTATACCCCCCGGCTGACATCCTCCGCACAGCCCGGGGTTAGTAGTTTTCCGACGGTCTTTTGTTTTTGAGAAAGGAGGGACAGACATTAATGAAATGACCCCTCCCCCCACAGAAAAAACAAGCCCCCCACCTACGGTGAACCTCGG
The DNA here is from genome assembly GCF_905171765.1 of Bufo bufo. Classification (NCBI taxonomy): domain Eukaryota; kingdom Metazoa; phylum Chordata; class Amphibia; order Anura; family Bufonidae; genus Bufo; species Bufo bufo. The sequence continues at coordinate 98,795,362 of NC_053392.1, read as the reverse complement.
GAGGACGGACCTGACGAGAAGTTCCGCCTAGCTGCATAGGCTCATCTAAGTCAGAACAGGCTGACTGTTGCTTGGGAGAGGTAACCAATTGCTCCGGAATTTTCGATCTCTCCCTAAGACGTCTATCTATTCTGATAGAGAGGGACATAACAGCATCAAGGGAAAGGGGGGTCTCATACAGCGCCAGTGCATCCTTAACCCTTTCAGATAACCCAGAGCAGAACTGACTCCTGAGAGCCGGGTCGTTCCACTGAGTATCCGTAGCCCACCTACGGAACTCTGAGCAATATTCCTCTGCTGACCGATCTCCCTGTAGGAGTCTCCGTAACTTCGACACAGCCAGGGCGACTCGGTCAGGGTCATCATATATGAGACCCAAAGCCCCAAAAAATCCCTCCACTGACCGGAGAGCCTGAGAACCAGGGGGTAACGAGAACGCCCAGGATTGCGGATCCCCCTGAAGCAGGGAAATGACAATCCCTACCCGCTGTTCTTCATGACCTGAGGAGTAAGGGCGCAACTTAAAATATAATTTGCAGGCCTCACGGAACGTCGCAAATTTGTCCCTTCCCCCAGAAAATCTGTCGGGAAGAGCAACCTTGGGTTCAGTGACAACCTGGTTACCCATAGCAACCGCTGGGGGTGCGGTCTGCTGCATTTGCTGCTGTTGTTGGAGAACAGACGCCTTCAATCCTGCCACCTCCAAAGACAGGCTTTGAAGCTGTTCTGCCAAGGCATCAATAGGATCCATATTGGATTCTAAGTAGAGAGAGAAAAAAAAAACAACAAAAAAAATTATATAAATTTTTATTTTTTATTTTTTCTCAAAAAGTAAGGGCCAGTTATAATATCACGGTCGGCGTGGCTATCACATACGTGACACAGAGGGAGGGAACGAGGAAGGCCCTGCCCAAGTGAGAGGGAAGATGGTGACCCCTGACTCACCTGGCGGCTGGCACCTGGCTGCCCTGACGTCCCTAGACGGGTTCCTCACCCGTACGCCGATCACGTGCCTAAAGCCCTGGCTTTCCCTGAGCTGAGCCCTAGGTAGTGAACAGGGCGATGGGAACACTAGTCCGCACCACTAACTCTAAGGGAAAACACCAAGGGGAGGACAGACAACACAGACTCAACATATATTCCCAGGTGGACGACAACAGGAGACAACAATAAGCCCAACAGGGATCCGGAGGGTAGCACTCAGGAACGACAAGCAGGATTCACCACTCCAGTGGGTCAGTATAGATGTCCAGGCAGGAAGCTCTATAACTGGCAACTAGAGAAGTGTGAGGGGAGAATATAAGGAGGTAGGGAGTGGCAGACAAGAAACAGCTGAGGAGGAGAAGCTACGGATCCCTGAGAGAGACAAAAAGAATAGCAAGGCACACACAGAAAACAATCACTAAAAAACAACGTGATCTTTAGATATAGAGCGCGCAGCCACCCGCTGCGACTTCCTGACCCCGGGTATAACGGAGTCAGACGTGGCTCTTGATACCCTCATGACAATACTACAGCCGATACTATTTGTACTATGGCTAGTACCGTTACCAAATATATTTTGTACTACAGTTGTGTTCGAAATTATTCAACCGCCACTGAAATTGAGTGTTTTGGCCAGGTTGACATTGATTTTGATCATTTCAGTCATCTTGTTTACAATTAATACAAAGAGGCACTTGTAAGTAAGACAAATATAACATAACATTTATAATGAAATAACCACAAATGTCTTTTCTGTGCTTAGTACTTAGTACAACATCCTTTTCCAGTTATAACAGCTTTTAAACGTGAAGCATAGCTTGACACAAGTGTTTTGCAGCGATCTACGGGTATCTTCGCCCAATCTTCATGGGCAAAAGCCTCCAGTTCAGTCACATTCTTAAGCTTGCGCGCTGCAACTGCTTTCTTTAAGTCCCACCAGAGGTTCTCAATCGGATTTAAGTCTGGTGACTGCGATGGCCACTTCAAAATGTTCCAGCCTTTAATCTGCAACCATGCTCTAGTGGACTTGGAGGTATGCTTGGGATCATTGTCCTGCTTCACAGTAGGCAAGGTGTTCTTTTCTTCATAGGCCTTGTTCTTCCTCCTCCAAACATAGCGTTGATCCATGGGCCCAAACAGTTCTAATTTTGTTTCATCAGTCCACAGAACACTATCCCAAAACTTTTGTGGTTTGTCCACATGACTTTTGGCATACTGCAGTCGACTCTTCTTATTCTTTGGAGACAGCAAGGGGGTGCGCCTGGGAGTTCTGTCATGGAGGCCTTCATTACGCAGTGTGCGCCTTATTGTCTGAGCTGAAACTTCAGTACCCACATCTGACAAATCTTTTTTCAGTTCCTCAGCAGTCACACGGGGACTTTTCTCCACTTTGCACTTCAGGTAGCGCACAGCAGTCAAAGTCAGCATCTTCTTTCTGCCACGACCAGATAGCGTTTTAACAGTGCCCTTTGCCTTGAATTTGCGAATGACGCTTCCTATGGTGTCTCTTGGTATGTTTAACATCTTTGCAATCTTCTTATAGCCATTGCCCTTCCTGTGAAGAGAAATCACCTCTTCTCTTGTCTTCCTGGACCATTCTCTTGACTTCATCATGTTTGTAAACACACCAGTAAATGTCTAGAAGGAGCTGAGTATCACAGTCCTTTTAAATCTGCCTAATTGGTGCTAATTATGCTTGATTGCTGCTCCTTGACATCCACAGGTGTTTTCAATACCTGATCGAAAACACTTGAATGAACCTCTGTTCTTAAGAGTGGTAGTCTTTAAGGGGTTGAATAATTGTGTCAATGAAGAAATCACAAAAAAAACATTTAATACTGTATTACAAAAACAATTGATGTCATTTTAGTTGCATTTGGTTCTTTAAAAAGTCCTTGTAAGATTTCATTCTGAACACAATTACAAATGTACACTAAATTCCCTAAAACCCTTTACAGCATTAGGGGTTGAATAATTTTGAACACAACTGTATTTGCAACTAGGAGATTCCTTCCAACAGAATGGCCATGCTCACTGTGTAGACAAAAAATTATGCAGCCTAAACCCACCCCTCTCTTCCTAAATGTCCTGGCTCACGTGGACTAGGGAGAGTAGATATTGCTGCAGCCTAAGAGAACAATGTATTGTGTTTTGTATTGTATTTTCATGCTCTGCCATTGTGATATCTGGCAAAACAATGACAAATGCACATAAGGAGATTGTTATGTTTTGTTGGTTGTTTTTTTAATTAAATTCTGAGTAGAATTCTGGCGTTACTCCTTGTGAGCCAAGTAGTCAATGGCACCAAAAATTTTGTAAGGCTGATTTTGAGAGCTAGCCATAGAGTTGAAAGTTATTCTCTCTACTGTCAACCTCAAGTGAGTCTGGTTAACGGAACCTCTTGGATACACAATGACCAAGACATACACTCGCTAGCAAATACTAGTTTCAACACCACTACTGAACCTCTAAATGCACTCAGCATTCAGATAGGATACAGGTTTAGATAAAGCTAAAATAGATGCAGATTTGTTCTATTTTTTTGTCTCGTCCAAATTTACAGTTCTGTTTGGAAATATATCAATGGTGTCTCATTTTTATCCCAAGCCCAAGATTTTGATTAGAGAATAAAAACCAAGATAAACCTTCAATAGATGTAACCATCCTATATCTTATTGTAGGTGCACTGTGTGGTCTTCCAAAGAAGATAGAGAATGGTGATTTTATATATTGTTCAGAGATACTCTTAATTTATTTTTGTTACCCTGGATATCGCTTAGAAGGAAATGAAAAATTAGCCTGTCATGGAAATCAATGGAACACTACCCAGCCCCCAATCTGTAAAGGTAACCTGCAATAAAAGTCTATGGGAGGTGAACTGAATGTTAAGCAGACTAAACCTGAGTTAAGCATCTGGTGCAAACAAAGATGACAAATTGTTATTTCAAACTAGAGTTCATTGCACAAGTGTTAATATCAACAATATATGGGGTCTCTGCTGATCGTCTCTGCTGATTGTGGGGAGTTGTCTGGCTGCTGCCGTTGCTGGATACCGCTCCGGCACTGCTCCTGTCCCTCGACTGGGCTCCATCGCTGCCCCGCTTCTGGTTCCTCCATTTGCCGTCCTCGCTCGCTGCCACTCTGCCTGCTCTGTCTGCGTGCTGTCGTTCGGCTCTGTCTCCCCGGCTCCGATCGATTGGTCTTGCCTGGCTGCTGGCTCCATCTGCTGCCTCCTGCTCTTCTTGCCACTGGACCGCCTGATTCCACCTTGCCGCTCCTGCTCCTGCCTGCTACCGGACTGCCGCCCTGTTGGATATCTCAACTGTTGGATACCTCGGCTGTCTCCCCTTTACTTCGCCACTGCACCGCCACAGTCACGGCGTGCTTCGGGATTAGGCCTCCGGACACGTGAGAATAGCAATTCCATTCAGTTATTCTATACCTGCCGTACTGTTGATTTTTCTGCTATATTGTTGCAAGAGGGATAGCAGTGTATATTGCTGTGAAGAGGGCATAGTTTTGTTTATGTTGAAATCTTGTGCCGTCTGGGGAAAAGGGGATAAGGAGGAGACAGGGTGAGAAAGGAAAAGTGGGAAAAGAGGGCACAAAGGGAAAAAAAAAAAAAAAAGGGGGGAAAAAAAAAGGGAAAGAAGAGACAGAAAAAAGGGTTAATAGGTGAAAGAAAATATATATAAAAATAAAATAAAAATGAAAACCTGGTAGGGGGAGAAGGGAAAGGAAGACTAAAGCAGAAACTTAAGCAGAAGGTTAGGGGGGGGGGGGGAATTGGGGAGAATGCCCCCAAAGCGACGCTCAGTTGATTCCTCTTCAATTAAGTCTGGGACTAAGACCCCAGAGAACAAAATCGACAAGTTTCTGAAATCGCCCTTTTCAAATGAAAAGAACCTAGCCAAAACTAAACCCCCTGCCAAACTGAAAAAATTCGCTAAAACTTCCCAAAATGATGAACTTTCTGAGGATGGACTGGAGGGGGCAGACCAGGAGGCAGGCGAGGACTGTCTCTCTGCACAAATGCGAACTGAATACGACTCATCTGTCTTGGACAAAATCCTATGCGCTGTGGAAAATAATGGCACTTTAGTGCAAGAAATGTCAACCCAATTGGGGTCAGTGCAGAGCGATATTTCATTAATAAGAGAAGACCTAGTAAAGATCCGGGACCGAGTTCTTAGTGTGGAAAAAACTGTCGACTTTTTGCAAACGGACATGGATACGTTAAAGTCTAAAACTCTGCTTCTAGCCTCAGAAAATCAAGCACTTCAAAACAAACTAGAGGACTTAGAAAATAGGTCAAGGCGCAACAATGTCCGCATAATTGGTTTCCCAGAAGGAGTGGAAGGCCGACAGCTGGAGGAACAACTTAAAGATGTGATTATGCATAGTTTCGGCAGCGATAATTTCTCTTCTATGTTTCAAATAGAAAGAGCCCACCGAATTCCAGGAGGGAAATTGATTCCGGGGAGACCGCCGCGTGCAGTGTTAATTAAATTACTACTATCCGCGGACAGAGATATGATCCTGAAAGGAGCAAGAGAATGTACACCTATTGAATACCAGGGCACTAATCTGCTCTTCTTTCCTGACTTTGCGCGGCAGACCCAGGAAAAAAGGAAAAGCTTTATAGAGATAAAGAAACGCTTGGCGGCTAAGGAGATTAAATATTCCCTACAGTATCCTGTGAAATTAAGAGTAATTCACAATGGGACTTCTCTTTTTTTTGAGACACCACAACAGGCATCAGACTGGATGGATCAAATAGGCATTTGAAATTGTGTATTACTATGATCGGAGGGATGGAAGGGGGGGGGGCCAGGCTGGGGGAGAACGGCCGGTGGTTAGAGGTTCGCTGAGTAGTTCGGGCGGATCAATGGATAGGGGGGGGAGGGGTACCCACCTTGCAGGAATGTTTTTTTTTCCTTTTTTTTTTTTTTTTTTTTTTTTTTTTTTTTTTTTTCGGTGAGCGATGTCCACTAGAATAGTAGCTTGGAATGTCAGAGGACTTGGGGAAAGAGTTAAAAGGCAAGCGATCATGGATGCATTAAAAAGATATCTTCCAGCAATTATTTGTATAGTAGAAACCCATTTAACTAAAGAAACCTTGTTCCGTCTGACAACGGGATGGCAGTCCCAATCGTATCACTCCACCTTTACTGGCTCCTCTAGGGGTATTTCGGTTCTTATTCATAACTCCATAGATTTCACCCTTATAAAATCCTACATAGATGCTCAGGGTAGATTTATCTTTTTGCATGGTAAGCTGCATGGCGACAGCTATATTCTTGCCTTTTTTTATATACCTCCGCCATTCTCAATGTACCCACTGCTTCAACTAATGTTATTTTTTGAAAAAAGACCAGAATGCCGCTTAATCCTGATGGGGGATTTTAATGCGGTCCTTGACCCTAATAAAGATAGATTTTCAATAGATGCAGGAAGGGGGAGGAATTTCTGTAATTCCCCGCTGTCTCAATTTTGTTTAGAGGTTGGAGTGGTGGATATATGGGAATATCTTGGCGGTGGAAAGAGAGTATATTCTTGTGTCAGCAGGGGGGGTAGAGCAATGTCTAGGATCGATTTAGCACTCACCAATGAGAGCAACTTGAGTAATATCTGCAAGATGCGATACGGAATAAGAACAGTTTCGGACCACTCACCCGTACTGATTGAGGTTTCCAGCGGGGAGAATAAGGATATTAGGGGGCTAGGATTTAAGTTGAATCCATACTGGCTCACTATTATGGACAACCTGCAGTCGATTAAACTATTGATGTCCTCCTTTTGGGAGGTCAATCTTCCCTCCGCCAGTATCAATACAGTATGGGATGCCTCGAAAGCATATTTGAGGGGGGTTTTTATAAGTGAGATTGTCGCAGCAAAGAGAATATTTAGGAAGAAAGAGGAGGAATTGGTTCAGATTGCTGTACTTACAACTGAGAGATATACTAGCCATCCAACTGAACACAACAGGGAAGAGATGCAGAAGGCTAGCTGCTCTCTGGAGAAATATGTAACAGAGAAAGCAAACCACAGGGTATTTTTTAAGGGGCTTAATTACTTCATCGAGTCTGGACGCCCGGGGAAACTTTTAGCTAGAATTATTTCACAACAAGATAAGAAAAAACTATCCATTACTTCGATCCGTAATGCAGAGGGCAAAACCATAACAGATTTAGAGGGAATTGAGAATACTTTTTTACAATACTTTGCCCAGACATATAGATCCTCCCCTGGTCTGTCAGCTGAACTGGCGATGCGTTTCCTGGAGAAAATTTCATTTTCTACTTTAAATGAAGTTCAGAGGGAATATCTCGAGGAGGAGATGTCTCTTATGGAGCTGCAGGAGGCCCTTGGGTCTGTCTCGGGGAACTCCTCGCCAGGAGTGGATGGCCTTCCATATGAGGTCTATCGCAAGTATAGTGATGTCATCCTCCCTCAGTTGCTAGAGGTTTTCTCCCAGGCAACACAGGGAGGGAGACTACCACACTCTATGATGGAGGCTCTTATTGTTTTAATTCTAAAAAAGGACAAAGACCCGGCAGAATTGAGCTCCTACAGACCAATATCATTATTAAATACCGATGTTAAGTTACTATCAAAAGTTCTGGCTAGGAGGCTTTCGCGGGTTATGCCCACGATTATTCACCCAGATCAAAATGGCTTTATGCCAAATAGGGGTACTCATCATAATCTGCATAGGCTATTTATGAATATTCAGTCCCCAGGGCGTGGTGCCCGCTCCATCCTGTCGTTGGACGCTACTAAAGCCTTCGACAGGGTGGAGTGGATTTTTCTCTGGGAGGTAATGAAAAGAATGGGCTTTGGCCCAAGATTTATGGCGATGGTCCAGCTACTTTACAATTCCCCAGTTGCCAGGATCAGGATCAATGATTCGACGACAGAGAGTTTCACTTTGGGAAGAGGTACCCGTCAAGGCTGTCCCCTTTCCCCCTTTTTATTTAATATTTATATTGAACCTTTAGCGGCTTTGATAAGACAGGACTCGGAGGTGGTTGGTTTTGGCATAATGGGGCAGCATGACCGCGTATCTCTTTACGCAGATGATATCCTGGTTTTCATCCATCAAACAGATACGACTCTTCCTCGTATAATGGACTTGGTTGGCCACTTCTCCGAGTTATCTGGACTTGAGATCAACTGGGATAAGACCGTCCTTCTTCCTATAGATGAGTTGCGAGGCGAACTTAATAATCAGGTAATGATCTCTGATTCAATAAAGTACCTGGGGATAACAGTTTCTGCTAAACCTCAAGAATATTTACAACTTAACCTAATTCCTTTGTTAGTAAAGTTAAGAGCAAAAATTAAGATATGGCAAAAAATTCTTCTAGCAAGAGCGGATAGAATTTCAATAATAAAAATGGTAGTGCTTCCCCAGGTTCTTTATGTCTTGCGCAACTCGCCTATATGGATTACAGATAAACACTTTAGATTGATAGAGCGGGTGCTCAATGATTTATTATGGGGGAGGAAGCGCGTGAGATTGAAGGCACTCTATTTTTCTATGCCCTACAATCGGGGAGGTCTTAACCTCCCCTATTTTAGGGGCTACTTTGTGGCCTCCCAACTCTGCCTTTTTAATGATTGGGAAAATAGCCCCTTCTGCAGTAAAGTGGTGAAAGATGCAGGTTTTTCCGATTTTTTTACCGTACTGGAATCTGATTATTTGTCAAATTCTATAAGAGGGTTTACACTGTTCTGCAGAATGGCTATAAAGACTTGGTCGGCCATAAGGAGCTGGTGTGGAGTTAAGGCATCGCTTATTTGCACCCCATTATGGCATAACCAAAAACTTCTTAATTTAAAAGACTTAAGTTGCCGCCAGTACTGGAGGACCAAAAATGTGCAATACTTACATCAAGTAGTTAGTGGAGGACAAATTTTGCCCCTTATGGAACTAAGGGCAAATTTAGGCGAGGTGGCTTGGTATGCATATTTCCAACTGAGGTCAGCACTTTCTAATACTTTGAATAGTCACCTTTTTATTATAGATACTTCTGTATTTTTACAGGACTTAATTTGTAAGAAAATTGTCACGAGAATTAAACTATCTCACTGTTACAGACACTTAATGGATAATTTTTTTTTGGATGTTTTCTCTCCGGGACAGAGAGCCTGGTCTTCTCTCCTTTCAGAGGCAGGCCCTCCTAACTGGGAGAATATAGGGGAAAGTTTAAAATTGGTTTCACATAATTTTAACCACACTGTTGTACAATTTAATATTTTGCACAAAATTTATGTAACACCCATATGGTTATATAGAAGAGGACTCAGGGCTTCCTCTGACTGCCCCCGTTGTGGCGAGCCCGAGGCAGATCATCTACATCTGTTCTGGGACTGCCCAATGGTGAGTAGTTATTGGAGCATGGTCCAAAAGAACCTGGCGAGTAAACTTAGAATTGTGGTTCCCTTGTCTCCCAGGATATGGGTCCTGGGAGATTTATCTGAGGTTAATTATCAACCCATAAAAAGCCATTTGTTGACTAAGGTGATGTTCTTAGCTAGGCTCCTGATTTCTAGATCCTGGTTTTGTTCTTCCGCCCCAGACTGTAATAACTGGCTGGGCTTGGTAGAGAAAGTGAAAAGTTACGAGAAGATCCTGTACAAAAAAAGAGGATCCTATTTAAAGTGGAATAGCTTATGGAAAGATTGGGATACGACTAATTAATTATGATCCCTTTTTCTTTTTTTTTTTTTTTTTTTTTTTTTTTTTTTTTTCCCTGCAAGGTGGGGGGGGGGGTGGGTTTATGGGGTGAGTTGGGGAAAATTCTAGCTGTCCGGCTTTTCTGTATGTATTATATTGATTAAGAATGTGGAGGTATATTGGAAGCATGGGAGGGTCTCCAGGACTGAAAGAGGGGGGACTTCCCGGTATTAAATAATGGTAAAAATTTTTTTATCCAGGTATAATATCGAGCGGTACATGGGTAGGGGACCGTGGCTCGAGGTCTGGAGGTGCCCGGATATCGGGCGCGGCTCGGGATACGGCTCTTCCCGTCAGACATGGGGCTCGATTGCGGGCGGGGAGGTGACACACGCGGTGGGCGCGCTACTATGTGCTCATTTTAAGAGACAGAGCAGGTATCTGGCTTTGTTTTTTGCTTATATCCTTTTTAATTGCTGAGTGACACTCGGTTCGAGTTCTCTGTCGCATGAAATATCAATGCGAATAAACGCAAAGTATGGTGAACCATGCAACCGATAGCTGACTTAATCATATGGGGATGAGGCAGTAAAATATACGAGTGGGTTTCTACCACTGTGGTAAAAGACTGCTGGACTCCCCTCTCCGGTTTTTGCTTTATCAAATGCCTGCGATTAAAGATCGCTGCAAGCTCGCCTTTAGGCAGCATGTGAGCATAAAGCGATCGGCCACATGAGTGCCAGTCCTTCCGCTCGTACTTGCCCGTGTCTGGGGGAGGGCGTGCGCGAGCGGCGCTCGCTGCCGGGCGGTTGTCTGGATTTCGGGCCCCTATCCCTGTAGCGAATGGAGAACCTGGGCTAAGTGGGTTGCTTTTTCCACTTGCATTATCAAGCCTAGGATGTCGGGTGAGCCCTGTCACCCTCCCCAGTAGGAGACCTCCCTTTGATTTTCAAATACTGACATATTATGGATATCTGCATGAAATTATTGTCAATTATGTTTACAGATCAGAATTGGCGGATCTATGGAATTTATAATATCAAGTATGTAATATGGATTTAAATCTTTGTATTATAACAATAAAATATTTATAAAAAAAAAAAAAAAAACAATATATGGGGTCATGTAAAATTATATTGTAAAAATGTAATATTTATTAAATTAACTACATTTATATGGATTAATATAAAATGGATTAATATACTGCATTGAAAATTATTGAAAATTTTTACAACTGCATTGAAAAGTCTATTTTATTTAAATATGTATGTCCAACGGGCGCCTCCTCTCAGGGCCCTCCTATATACTGTGTCCCAGGTGTAGGAATGCCGAGTGGTGTAGTGTGGCCTAAATGTCTCTTTATTTGTCACAGTGTTCCTGCCCGGATACCGCTGGACCCCAGGCTTTGGCTCCGAAGCAAAAAAAGGGGGAATAATGGAGGGATTTGAAAGAAAAACTTGAGTCCAGATCTTGAGATGAAGTTCAATGGCAGCTTTACTTGAATAAACGTTTCTTTAAACAGTTTACAGACTTTGTCTTGGTTCCAGCAGGCTTTAGCAATAAACTGGCAGACAAACTCAACTCTGCTTTATCTTTCTCTCTGCTGTACTGACAGGCTAGATTAGTAACTTTGATTCCTTCTTTATGCTGTACTCCACTCTTTAGTCTGACTTAGTTTCAGCCAAGGAATAGGTTAGTGTCCTGTCAGCTCCAAAATGGAGTCTCAACCGGAATAATCTAGAACTGCCCCACCTCCTTCTGGTAGCAAGCAGGACTCAACCACTTCTGCCCAAAAGGGGGGAGAAATAATCCAAAGCCATAACCTTTATTTTTAGGTTCACAAGCTGATAGCTTGTTTTTTGAGGGACAAGATGCCCTTTCTGATAGTACTATTTACAGTTGCATACAATGTGGTGGGAAGCGGGAATTTTTTTTATAAATGTGGTGAAATTGGAATAAAACTTAATTCCACAACATTTTTTGGGGATTTGTTTTTACGGTATTCCTTATTCCATAAAACTGACCAGTACTTTTTATTGCGTTTTTATACAAAAAAAAAAATCTTGAAAAAAATACAGTTGCAATAAAAAGTATGTGAACCCTTTGGAATGATATGGATTTCTGCGCAAATTGGTCATAAAATATGATCTGATCTTCATCTAAGTCACAACAATAGACAATCACAGTCTGCTTAAACTAATAACACACAAAGAATTAAATGTTACCATGTTATTATTGAACACACCATGTAAATATTCACAGTGCAGATGGAAAAAGTATGTGAACTCCTAGACTAATGACATCTCCAAAAGCTAATTGGAGTGAGGTGTCAGCCAACTGGAGTCCAATCACCATGGTAAAAGATCATGTGACGTACCATGTGATGACCAGAGTGACGTCATCCCAGGTCCTTAAACTATAGTTAATGCTCACCACAGGTCCTATACAGTAAAAGAGACAGACGGAGATGTCGGGCATCGCGAGCAAGTGGATTAAGGTGAGTTAAATGATTTTTTATTTTTTTTTAACCCCTCCAGCCCTGTTTTACTTAGCATTCTGTATTCAGAATGCTATTATTTTCCCTTATAACCATGTTATAAGGGAAAATAATACTATTTACAGAACACCAATCCCAAGCCCGAACTTCTGTGAAGAAGTTCGGGTTTGGGTACCAAACACGCTCGATTTTTCTCACGCGAGTGCAAAACGCATTACAATGTTTTGCACTTGCGCGGAAAAATCGCTGGTGTTCCCGCAACGCACCCGCACGGGTGCATTGCGGGAACATTGTAATGCGTTTTGCACTCGCGTGAGAAAAATCACGCATGTTTGGTACCCAAACCCGAACTTCTTCACAGAAGTTCAGGTTTGGGTTAGGTGTTGTGTAGATGTTATTATTTTCCCTTATAACATGGTTATAAGGGAAAATAATAGCATTCTGAATACAGAATGCTTAGTAGGTGATCAATTGAGGGTTAAAAAAAAATAAAAAAATGAACTCACCTTCTCCTCTTGTTCGCGTAGTTCCCGGTCTCTTCTTTACTTCTTTAATGATGAACTATCGGCTAAAGGACCTTTGGTGACGTCAGATCACATGCTCCAATCACATGGTACATCACCGTGGTGATGGACCATGTGATTGGAGCATGTGATCTGATGTCACCACAGGTCCTTAGCCGGTAGTTCATCTTTTAAGAAGTAAAGAAGAGACCGGGAACTACGCGAACAAGAGGAGAAGGCGAGTTAATTTTTTTATTTTTTTTTAACCATCAATTGATCACCTACTAAGCATTCTGTATTCAGAATGCTATTATTTTCCCTTATAACCATGTTATAAGGGGAAATAATACAGTGAATAGACTGTCACCTAGCAACCATGCGTGAAAATCGCACCGCATCCGCACTTGCTTGCGGATGCTTGCGATTTTCACGCAACCCCATTCACTTCTATGGGGCCTGCGTTGCGTGAAAAACGCAGAATATAGAGCATGCTGCGATTTTCACGCAACGCATGAGTGATGCGTGAAAATCACCGCTCATCTGAACAGCCCCATAGAAGTGAATGGGTCGGTATTCAGTGCGGGTGCAATGCGTTCACCTCACGCATCGCATCCGCGCGGAATACTCACCCGTGTGAAAGGGGCCTAATTGTATAAGCCTGACCAAAAAAAATAACTCTTGTAACAAAGTAATAAATTAATTAATACATAAAAATACATTGCACTTCACAATTCTTTCTTCAATGTTAGCAAAGCAACAAGTGATGAGGAGAACGATTTGGCACTTTCACTATACTCCAGCAATTTGCAGGTTAACAGAATTTTGAGTGCATTGATTTTTTCAAGAGTTTTTATGGCTTGGCCTGCCAAACTGACAGCTTCCTTCAATTTCAATTATGTGATGAGCTCCCTAGTCAGCTCCTTTACTGCTAGTTTTTGTACCACATAAAATCCGAAATGCAGAGGATAACAGGTGCAGAGCGTTGATCTGTGACTGTATATCACTGCATGGACATCACTGCTTTTAGTGAGTAAATATGCGACCTCATCTTTTTGCCTCATAACAACCCTATCGATGTACTTAGAAAACATATAAAGGGATCTTATGAAGCTTGAAGCTACCATATATTACTGCAACTGCACAATTTTCATTTGTTATTTTTCTTAATCATTTTATTATTTTATTTATTAGAAATCGAAGATAAAATAAGTCTTATAAATGACAGCAGACTGCATCCTTTTTTATCCAATTTTTGTTCAATTAAATATAGGTATCATTTAATATATCATTGCATCCATTTTTTACATTGTCAGGTTTTAGTTTTTTTAGGGTATGTTCACGTGATGCAGCCGCAGTGCATTTTTAGCTGTTTTTGCTTGCATGGGAGCAGCAATGCAGTAACCAGGCATGGCCACTACACAGTGAGGCAGATTAAAGAGTAAATGGCATAAACTAAAAGGGGTTGAACCCGGACATTTTCGCCCAGACAGCCTCCTGATATTAATGCTCTGATGCCCTCCCTTGCCCTGCGCTGTATAAGCAGGGCAAGCACTATTTGTTTGTAATAACACACTGCTGGGTGGAGGCTTCTGCCCAGCAGTGTTCCTGGTGAGGTCACCGGCTCTGATGGTTGGGCATTAGCTCTGCCCTAGCTGTTTTACAGGTGACGTCACGGGGCTCACAGCTAGGCGGAAGCCTCCGTCTAGCTTAAACTATGGAGAGCCCGGTACGTCACTGAAACTTCATAAAATGCCTTTACCCTGCGCGATTCAGTGCTCATAACAGGGGGACTGCCTGGGCGAAATTGTGGGTATGTCTGTATATGACAACACATGTAAGGGTGTATTAGAGACCCCGATGCTGCAAGTGATTGTCGGGAGGCAGGTGTCCCCAGATGCCAGATAGCTAGAGGAGGACACCACTGCTATTAAATACAGCAGTGTCCGCCGCAGCATGGGAAGGAGTGATCGCTATGCCATCACTCATCCCCATGCAGGACAGCGGTGTGCCAGTGGCAGATCGTGATTACACAGCATGATCTACCAACCACAAATCCAGGTCTTTCAGCATGCTGAAAGATCTGAATTGCCTGATGAAAGAGCATTTGCTTGTATTAAAAGGAACGCTTGTTAGCGATTGTCGGGCAGAAAATCTGCTCATCTAATATAGCCTTTAGACAGGCTGTCTAGACATGCACCAGATTTATTACAAGGTCTCAGGCTGAAAGATAAATCTGGTGCAGGGATGGACACTTCTGTCTAACTTGGTCGTTATCAACTATTCATTGGCTGAGTTTGAGACTGAATTTCATGCCAGAATTGTGGTACAATTTTGGCACAAAATTTAGTGTTCTAAGCAATACCCCTTGCTTTGTTTAAAATTTCCATCCGATAGTTGGATGAAAGATCTTTTGTTCAGAAAAAGATTGTTTGCGAACCAAACATCGTTCATGAAAAACTTTCCCAGAAAGATCTTTCGTCTATCACCCAGTTTCATTGAACATATATGGGCAGTTTGAACAACTGTAGCGACCAATATGAACTGAAATGTGCATGGCTTTGTTGCAAAATGATCATTCACCAGATGTTTGTTCAACTGCTGTTCAACCATCAACCAACTTCTATCTAATGTGTATGACCACCTTCAGGAAAGTGATGTATGTAAGGGTAATTTTGTCATGCCTTGAGATAACGTTAGTTAATATTTCTATGGTTTACTATAATAATATTGTGTTTTTCTTTAGATATCGATGAATGTTTAGATCAGATGACTCCCCCATGTCATACCTCCGCTACATGTAGGAATACATTGGGCAGCTATCAATGTCTGTGCACCGATCCATATGAACTTGCTGAAGACAAAAGGACCTGTGTAGGTAATACATTCACTCCTCATTATTTACATGTGCTGGGATCCAGTGCAGCTCTTTTCTCCATTAAAATACGCACTTAAGTAGCTTTTGTAGTCTCTAGTTAATCATAGTGGATTGTGCCAAGAATAAATGTCAGTGAGCTCATAAAATAAAATATCATCTCCTTATTCTCAAATGTGACACGGTCTCTAAGAAATACTTCCTCACCAAGTGCCAGCCATTCCATCTTCAAGTTTTAATTAAGACCTCTGTTTATAGAAAACAATTTGCCAAATGGCACATCTGTTCTTCAGTGTCATCCAGAAATATGCATTGTGGTGATTAAAGATTAGTGTTTAGAAGAAAATGTCTGTTGGCTTATAAGCTTATTAATGTACTAAATGATAGATAGATAGATAGATAGATAGATAGATAGATAGATAGATAGATAGTTGATGAAAGATAGTTGATGAAAGATAGATAGAGAATAGAGAGACAGATAGATAAATGAGAAAAGATAGATAGATAATAGAGAAATAGATAGGCGATATAGAGGCAGTGTCTGACGAAAAGCTATTACAGACACAAGCCACTAATTTAGTGTGATAGGGACTCTATTAGGAGAGTGTAGGGAGAGAAAAGGGTGACATAATTGGGTATAATTTAGGGTTTGATCAGGGAAAGAATATAAAGAGAGTAAAGGACTGGCCACTGCCTCAGTTGTTTCATGCAGCTTGCTGGTAACTAGTACTATATTGTAAAAGTAGAAAATCTAGTTTCTACAGTTCATAGACTTATTGCCAGCACACCTTCATCATACATTCTGCTGAAAAAATTAAGCAATTGTGCATTTTTTGTTTAAAAAAAATCAGTGCAAATTTACCATTTATAATTGGGCATTTAAGTGCATTATACCTGTGTTGCTGATTATTAGAGATGAGCGAATTTTAAAATTTTTGGTACGATCCAAATATATTTGTGGCGATTTTTCCTGGCTGCAGAGAGCCTTTATAGTGGTGTACACTGTGCCTTGCAGTAACACGCATAGGGTGTGTGTTGTGGTAGTGAAATAATACTGTAAGTCAGTATGACATTCAGATGACAGGCTTCGCTCTTAGAATCACTGCACACTTCACTTATTTGGAAAGTCAAAGGGCCAAAACTGACCAAATATGAACTCAGCCTTACAGGTCGATGTTAGTGCCAAGAAGAAGTGTACTCCTTTTACACCATCGTCAGCTGATTCCACATAGATGTCTACAGAACCTGTTCTTTTAAATGCTTATACAAGTAGAGCCCCCCCGACAGAGTGGAGAGGGTGTCAGCAGTAAGTTTGTGTTGACGTCACAGATTATTTTGCCCTTCCTCTGATCCGTCAAAACAATAACCCCCAAAAAATGGATCCTGTCTTCGGAGAAAACGAGGTGCAGAACAGCGTGACACCGCCGTGCCCTGCATTTGTGAAATGCTGGAGGGGCACTGTGAATTATCCCTGCAGTGAAGGCTGAGGACATGGTGGAGGATGAGTAGGCAGAGGCGGACATTGCCGCAGGACCAACGGCGTGACAACGTGGAGGAGGAAGCGACGTCACCTGTCCAAGTTGCTGGTGTGGCTTGGGAGTCTCCATCTCGGCTCGACACAAGCCATCAGTCCTCTGAAAGGTGCAGAGTCCACCACTTGGAAAGGGAGGGACTTCAGCACCAGCAACTTGGACAGGAGCACGTTCAGCTTCTGCACTGTTGGATGAGTGCACGCATAGTGTTGTCTCTTGGCAACTGCTTCGGTGATCGATTTCTGACAGAATGATTGACGAGGAGTAGGAGGACGAGGAGCAGGAGCATCAGGACCGGTAGATGATGGGAAGGACAGACAGCTCCCTTCGGCTGAGGTGGTGGAGCCTTGACTGCCTGAAATCGGCTGCATGCCACTGGGTTACTGCGGCAGGCTGGACCACCACATCGGAGCCATGGTTCTCCCAGGCCACTTTACGGTGATGCTGCATATGTTGATGCAGGGCCGTGGTGCCAACATTGGCACCCTGGCCACGCTTTACCTTCTGCCCACAGATTCTACATATGGCCATGTTCTCCTCCTCCGGCTGCTTAATAAAAAACTACCACACCGCCGAGTAGGTAATTTTACCCCCAACACTATGCACTGACCGACTGCTACCGCTGCTGCCTCTGTGAACCCGTGTGCCGCTACTTCCCGGGCAGGTAGGCTCCTGGGAAGCAGGTGGTCTACCCCGGGCACGTTTGGCTACCAACCTCCCACTGCTGCCACCCTGCTGACTCCCGGTCATGCTAGCGACTTGCTGCCTCACGGGCAAGCTGCCACCCTCTTCTGCCAATGATGAAGCCCCTTCGTCAGAGGGGGAAAAGACATAATGACGTAGGTTTGCTACGTCGCTCCTCCATGCTCATCTTGTTGGAGATTGTGGACTAAGAGTTACAAGGTGGAAAGAGCAAGGTCCCCAGCGGCACAGAGTATTTCAGAAGTGTGCCAGTTGTGTTGGAAAGGACAGACAGGACTACTGGTTCTCAAAAAGCTTAGAATCTCTGTTGAAAAATATATGGCATCAGAGGTGTGTGAGGACGCTATCACAATAGGACATGGTACGCCATCCAGGGCAGATTGTATATGTGGGCGACATACAAAATATAATCAGGAAACAGATTGAAAAATGAGGACAATTCTATCTGATAATTGGCGGCAGTCCTTGTAATAATTTATCTGTGGTTAACCCACACCGGAAAGGCCTTTATGGGGGCAGTGGACAACAGTTTTTTGACTTTCCACGATTACTCAATAAAGTGTTGCCTAAGGGTACATCCTGCCGCTAGTTCATGTGTGCCCCCGGACTGCCGCTCCGTCCCCATTGACTATAATGGGGGCTGGGGCTGAGTTCCGGTGGCAGCACGGCAGGGCACGCCGCGAGGCATCTGGACTAAAAGTACTGCATGCAGTACTTTTAGTCCGGCCGCCTCTCGGCGTTCGCTGCCGTGCTGACACCGAAATTCTGCCCCACCCCCATTATAGTCAATGGGGACGGAGCGCAAGTCCAGGGGCAAGCGTGAACTAGCGGCAGGACGGATCTGACAGGCTGTTCACCTGCCGGGACAGCCTGCCGGAGTCCCCTGCCGCTAGTGTGAAACAAGCCTAAGACAGGAGATAATCGGCCAGTCTTCTGGTTATTCGAGAACGTGGTTGCGATGGAGAAAGCATTCCAAAAAACAATTTCTCTCCACCTGGAGACAAATTCTGTCAAGATTGATGCAAGTGCGGTATCAGCTGCTCATCGAGCAAGATACTTCTGGGGGAACCTGCCTGGCATGAACAGGCCTCTAGTAGCTACAGTCAATGAGAAGACAAAGCTTCAAGATTGCTTGGAGCCTGGAAGAGTCGCGAAGTTCATCAAGATTCAAACCATAACTACCAGCCCCTGGTCTCTTCATCAGGGAAACCATCACAAGTTCCCAGTCATCATGGATGGGAAGGAGGACATCCTGTAGTGCACGGAGATGGAGAGGGTCTTCGGATTCCCCCCGCCCTATACGGACATCTCAGAAGTGAACCGCTGCTCCCGACAGGAGTTCCTGGGAAGGTCGTGGAGCGTCCCAGTCATCTGGCATCTATTCGCCTCGCTGAAGGATTATTTTGAAAGTGTGTAGAATCCACATGGGGCCCCCACAATGCAGATTTATCACACTGATGAGGAATGCCAGAGTGGTGTAATGGCCTATAATGTCTCTGTAGGGGGGTGATAATTGTGTCAACGGTGTCTCCTACATGGGTATGGCCGGACTCCTGGCTCACTTGCAATAAATTTGAGTGTAGTGATAATAGGAGTAATAGAGAAATTTTGCAGAAGAAATTATGTCCAGACCTTAGATGAAGTTCAAACATTTCTTTACTTGAGGTAACTTTCATCCAAGCAGTATACAGCTTTGGTCTCTTGGTCCTAGCAGGTTTTGGCAATTATCGGCAGGAATGAGTACTTCTGCTTTAAATGTGAAGCTTGAAGGATAAAACGTCTGCTTGGTAGCTCTGTAACTGTGGCAGGGTTAGCTTCTGCACTTATCTGGTACCTTCTGCTGTGTGGAGACAGACTAGCCGAGGAGGAATAGGCTTCTCTTAGCACTCTGGACTTATCTCACAGATGGATTCTCAGGGAAATGCTTTCTTCCTGGAGCTCTGGAGTTCGTCTGTAGTTTTCTGCTTTTCTCATCCAGCTGAGCTGAAGGTGCTCAAGCTGGGTATATGGCCAAGTCTCAGCCGAGACTAGGTCCTTGCTGTCTTCCCTATGCAGGAGAACTCCACACTCACACACACCCTACCCCTAGCAGTGGGTGGGCTACACTCTGACTAACTTCCTACTCCACCCATACTGCAGGATGTGGGACCAGCACACCTCTCCACAGAGGGGGAGCTAAGCTGGAATAAACCATTCCAGCTTAGATACACTAAAACTGTAACCTGTACCTGCCAATGTGTTGCTGCCACCTGCTGGTAGCCAGAAAAATTACATGAACAATTGCTTTTAACATGGTTTTGTATGCACATTTGTGGAAGACATGAGCAAAATCATATCTGATGACAGTATAAAGACTCCTAGGAGATAGTAGCGGAGTAGAGTAGTGTAGTAACACAACTCTGGGGTGTTACACTTTCTGCACGTCACTGATGTCCTCCTCAACCGTCTCTGGGTCAGGAGCCTGACCGCTCACAACACCAGCTTCCACGCCAATCTCCTCATCACTTGCCCGCCTAGTGGAAGATATCTCCTCCACATCTTGGCTTGCCAGTTGCTGCTGACTGTCTTCTAGTAGCTCGTCCTGACTGTATAGTGGAGTTGAGCCCACAGCATACAATACTTCTCTGGCTTAGGGAACAGAAAAGAACAGAGGCAGGTTGAGGACAGGTGAGAGCACAGGGCCTGCTCCCAGGTCATGCCAACTAAGAGTTGTGTCTGATGAACCCACCAACTCTTGGCTGGGGGTGTCTGATGTCACTTGGGATGAAGTGGATGACCGAGTCAACTATTCAAGAACTGCTGGGTTGCTGGTCATGACACAACTGATAGCTGACACTAGGAGCTCAGGCCTCTCAAAGTGACCCCTGCTGCCATGCCCCCTTACTCTGCTGCGACCTCTGCCTGTGCCAGAAACATTTACGTCTCTGCCACTTCCCTGTGCAGGGCCCGGCACTTCTCTGTCTGACATACTGTTAGATCAAATAAATAAATGGAAATGAAAACACCCCAAAAAACTCTGTGATTTTCTTATTTCACCACACAACGGCAAATACTTTTTTCTGACTCCAAAAAGGGCTTTAGAACATATAACTGCACCGCTGAACGGCAAATACACTGCTCAAAAAAATAAAGGGAACACTTAAACAACACAATGTAACTCCAAGTCAATCACACTTCTGTGAAATCAAACTGTCCACTTAGGAAGCAACACTGAGTGACAATCAATTTCACATGCTGTTGTTCAAATGGGATAGACAACAGGTGGAAATTATAGGCAATTAGCAAGACACCCCCAATAAAGGAGTGGTTCTGCAGGTGGTGATCACAGACCACTTCTCAGTTCCTATGCTTCCGGGCTGATGTTTTGGTCACTTTTGAATGCTGGCAGTGCTTTCACTCTAGTGGTAGCATGAGACGGAGTCTACAACCCACACAAGTGGCTCAGGTAGTGCAGCTTATCCAGGATGGCACATCAATGCGAGCTGTGGCAAGGAGGTTTGCTGTGTCTGTCAGCGTAGTGTCCAGAGCATGGAGGCGCTACCAGGAGACAGGCCAGTACATCAGGAGACGTGGAGGAGGCCGTAGGAGGGCAACAACCCAGCAGCAGGACCGCTACCTCCACCTTTGTGCAAGGAGGAACAGGAGGAGCACTGCCAGAGCCCTGCAAAATGACCTCCAGCAGGCCACAAATGTGCATGTGTCTGCTCAAACGGTCAGAAACAGACTCCATGAGGGTGATATGAGGGCCCGACGTCCACAGGTGGGGGTTGTGCTTACAGCTAAACACCGTGCAGGACGTTTGGCATTTGCCAGAGAACACCAAGATTGGCAAATTCGCTCTTCACAGATGAAAGCAGGTTCACACTGAGCACACAGACGTGACAGAGTCTGGAGACGCCGTGGAGAACGTTCTGCTGCCTGCAACATCCTCCAGCATGACTGGTTTGGCATTGGGTCAGTAATGGTGTGGGTTGGCATTTCTTTGGAGGGCCGCACAGCCCTCCATGTGCTCGCCAGAGGTAGCCTGACTGCCATTAGGTACCGAGATGAGATCCTCAGACCCCTTGTGAGACTATATGCTGGTGCGGTTGGCCTTGGGTTCCTCCTAATGCAAGACAATGCTAGACCTCATGTGGCTGGAGTGTGTCAGCAGTTCCTGCAAGACGAAGGCATTAATGCTATGGACTGTTCCGCCCGTTCCCCAGACCTGAATCCAATTGAGCACATCTGGGACATCATTTCTCGCTCTATCCACCACAGACTGTCCAGGAGTTGGCAGATGCTTTAGTCCAGGTCTGGGAGGAGATCCCTCAGGAGACCATCTGCCACCTCATCAGGAGCATGCACAGGCGTTGTAGGTAGGTCATACAGGCACGTGGAGGCCACACACACTACTGAGCCTCATTTTGACTTGTTTTAAGGACATTACATCAAAGTTGGATCAGCCTGTAGTGTGTTTTTCCACTTTCATTTTGAGTGTGACTCCAAATCCAGACCTCCATGGGTTGAAAAATTGGATTTCCATTTTTTTACTTTTGTGGGATTTTGTTGTCAGCACATTCAACTATGTAAAGAACAAAGTATTTCAGAATAATATTTAATTAATTCAGATCTAGGATGTGTTATTTTTGTGTTCCCTTTATTTTTTTGAGCAGTGTATATTTTTATTTTGCCACTAATACACACTACAAAACACTTAGAACAGATAACTGCACCGCTGAACGTCAAATATATTTTCTCTTTTTCCACTAATAAACGCCACAAAAGGCTTTAGAACAGATTACTGCACTTCTGAACGAAAAATATATTTTTTCTTTTTACACTAATACACACCAAAAAAGGCTTTAGACCATATAATTGCACCACTGACCGGCAAATATATTTTGTTTTTCCACTAATACACGCCACAAAAGGCTTTAGAACATATAACTTCACCGCCAAACGGCAAATATATTTTAGTTTTGCCACTAATACACAACAAAAAGGGC
Organism: Bufo bufo; assembly: GCF_905171765.1. NCBI lineage: Eukaryota > Metazoa > Chordata > Amphibia > Anura > Bufonidae > Bufo > Bufo bufo. The sequence continues at coordinate 98,772,601 of NC_053392.1, read as the reverse complement.
TGTAATTTTAGAACTCACCAGCTAATAAGCCCTTTTTTCCCCCACTAATGCAAGCCAAAAAATGCTTTAGAACATATAACTGCACAGCACAAGGGCAAATAAGACGTCAAAATATTTCCTTGCAATAAACCCTGTTAATGGCTACATCAAACAGCACTTGCACCCTAATAAGAACGGTTTGCTAGCTGGAATTACAGAGCTGTATAATGGCAATTTGGATCCCCAGTCAGTGTAGCAAGGTGTAATCGGATTGTTCCTATTACCCAGGCTGTAACCTCCTCTACTGAACCCTTTTCAACGTAAATGCTGTGGAATGATTCCTCCCTATCCTTTCCCTACACCTTGAATAATCTTTCCCTGCACTTGTAAATCGTTTTTTAGCACAATGAAGTCTTTTCTACCACTGTCCCTAGCGCCTGCAGACGTCTCTCCCTATACACTGGTAAATGGCAGAATCTAAGATCGCTGATGCCATTTATAGGGTTGTGACATCACAGGGCTGGCTGGCTGCTGATTGGCTGCGTGCATGGCATTATGGGTGATCCCTCGTTCCCAGAGTACCTTTCTCCATGTCTTCACACGTGCAGCAGCCATTTTAGGAAAAAATGTGATTCGTTAATCGTTACCACAAAGCGCAAGGAAAATTCGGCTTTAGTGTGAATCAAATTTTTCCTGAAATTCGGATTAAATTCCACTTAGTCAACTTCGATCTACTCAAAAGCCCTCATAGAGACCCTCGGGATGTTAAATAAATGCACTCAACGGTCAATAGACCAAAAATATCCCTTTAGGGGTCTCTACCAAATAAGTGTAGTATTAAAAATATATCTTTATTTCATCATTTAAAACACTAAGTGTGAGGAAGAAAAAAAATGTTAAAAATATCAGTCCACAGTAGGATATAATATCTAATACCTTAGTATCTACTAGTGGTTGCTAGTGGCAACTGGGGGATTGATGTCACCTTTGACATGGGTTTTTATTGACAGTGGAGGTCTGCATGACCTCCACTGTCAATAAAAACCCATATCGCTGCCAACACCTCATTCAGGCTTTAGCATATTAGGGGTATGTCATACCCATATCATCATTAGTAACAATCCAATCATACACACCATCTAACCTGTTCCCCTATGCATTGTATAGAGCGCGTTAAGGTGCCTACATTAGTTGTCAAAGGTGACATCAATCCCCCAGTTGCCGCTAGCAACCACTAGCAGCTACTAAGGTATTAGATATTATATCCTACTGTGGACTGATATTTTTAACATTTTTTTCTTCCTCACACTTAGTGTTTTAAATGGTGAAATAAAGATATATTTTTAATACTACACTTATTTGGTAGAGACCCCTAAAGGCATATTTTTGGTCTATTGACCGTCGAGTGCATTTAAGATATTAGGTAGTTACAGCAAAAGCAAAATTAAAATAACACCATTGCTAAACCTGTGTGATTAACCACTTTGTATATTACTGCAAGATAATGGGTAGTTACAGCACAGCCAAAGCATTTTACTGCAGTAACGTCATTTTTATACCCGTGTTACTAAACACGTATATTACTGCAAGATGACAGGTAGTTAAAGGAAAAGGATATTGAATTTTCTTTACTCTAAATACAAAAAAAGTGTTGTATTAATGCAATATATCGTTCAGTTCAAACACATTTCACTGCAAAAACTGAAGTTATAGTCATGTTAGTGAACACATTCTATTACTGCAATATATTGTATAATTCTAACACATTTTACTGCAAAAATTACATTTTTATACCTGTGTAAGTGAACATATTCTATTACTTTTATATACCATGTAGTTCAAACACTGCAAAAATTGCATTCTTATAGCTACGGTATGTTAGTGAACACATTCTTTTACTGCAATATATTGTTTAAACTAAACATATTTTACTGTAAAGAAAGGAATATCCAGCACTCCTGTGAGCGGTGTAAAATCTTCTATACTTTATTTCAAAACATCAACATGGATATATCTTAAATATCTTTGCTTAAGGCCAAATGCACACGGCCGTGTTCCGCGGCCGTGAACGGTCCGTGGTATGCCGGGCTGGATTCCGCGGAACACGGCCGTGTGCATTCGGCCTCAGTGTTTCGATCATAAGATCTTAGTCATAGCCTGTGTTACACTATTAAATGCCATCTTTAAATAAAGACTATCTACTGTATCTTTAAATAAAAACTGAACTTCTTGTCTTTCCCCATCTACTAACCTACTTAAATTTGAGATTTCAATTTTGATCTGCGGCACTATAATAACTCCTGGGCAGCACACCCTCCGTCTTGGGGTCATGTTTCATTTGGATCTTTCCTTTGTTCCCCATATCTAATCACTTGCATGCTCTTTATGTTAATAGCATCTCCAGAATCCATCCTTTTCTTATGGTGGAAACAGCCAAAACTCATGTTGTTGCTTTGATTCATTCTGGTCTTGACTATTGCAACTCATTATTAATTGGATTTACTCTCAATAAATTCTCCCCCTCTTCAGTCTGTCCTAAATACCACAGCCAGGCTCATCTTTCTGTCCACCCGCTGCCTCTAGCCTGTGCCAGTCACTTCACTGGTTGCCCATCCATCATAGAATACAGTTCAAACTTCTCCCCTTTACCTACAAAGCTCTCCACAGTGCTGCACCTCCATACATCTCCTCCCTCATTGCCGTCTAGCACCCTATTCGTGCTCTTCATTCTGCCAATGATCTAAGATTAACATCCTCCATAATTCGTACCTCTTATTCCCGGCTTTAAGACTTTTCTCGAGCTGCACCTACTCTCTGAAATGCTCTGCCCCGGATTATCAGGTCAATTCCCAACTTCCCTATCTTCAAACTTAAAAACCCATTTTTTCAGGCAGGGTTATCATGCTTCCTAAACTGACTCATCCCCTAGTACTATAAAGTTCACCTATAGGGACGGCTTTTTTAACATGTATTGGATGACACGAGCTGGCATGTAACAGAGTGTTTCCTGAGATGGCTTTACAGAATGTGGTCGTAAGTATTTTGCCTGAGACAAGATCACTATAAATATTTAGATCCAAAAAAGTGATTAAAAAAGAATGAAAATGTGGAGTAAATTTTAAATTTAAAGCATTAGAATTGAAATGCTTGATCAAGTCTGGTATGGCCACCACATCCCCACCCCAAATCATAATGAGGTCATCCCCTTGATGCATAGGTATTAAGGGGGTCATTTACAAACTGATATACGCCAGTTTTCTAGTGTATATCTAGTGTATATTATGATTTTGTCATGCACCAGATCACTTCAGCAAGTAGCATGTGGCAGTGGCGGCTCATCAGAGACTCCTGTCACATACTAAGGCCCTTTGAAGAGGCCACAAAATTTGTTAGCAGGGACAATTATGGCATAAATAATGTCATCTCCAATTTTTTTATGAAAAAAAAAAAAAACGCTCATGCTGATGTACCTATTGACGATGGCGGAAGAAGAGCTTATGCATTTTTGTGGGGCGTTTTAAAATTCACCCCTGGTCCATCCAGAAACACCCTTAAAAACTTCAGAAACACTGAGTTAGCACCCTCAGCACATCTCCTGAGCTAAGTGGAGGGCATCAGCTGCTTACACTGAATAAAATTAGCAAAATTCTGGCACAATTGTATAGGTGATGAAGCAGTTAATAAAGTATATGGTTTTTGCTCCTCTGTACTATTCCTATTCCCACCCTTGCAAACAGATATTTCCAGCAATCCAATTATAATGAATGTCCTAAGTTAATAAATGACACACTGCCATTCAATTCCTCCACCCAGAATTAAATTAGAAGTGGGGAAGATATTTTTTAGAAGATATAGTAATTAAATGTATTATCTCTGCTCCACATATAATATCTGTTTATGCTGATCCATGGAAGAGATAGCCTTTGGCCAACTATAAATTGAATGACAAAATCAAAGTTTAGTAACATCAATGAGATGGCAGCAGAGACTATCATAGAGCTCATGGCAGTAGATAACGATCTCCAGAGTAATCAATTCTGTGTTCATAATTCACTCTGTGAGTCATGCTATATAGTAAAAGGGAAATCGCTATTAAATATGAATAATTTGCCTACTCCCTATTTCTTCTGCTTCATTCATGACAAATGTGTCAATGCATTTCTTTCAACTAGTTGGTCTGTCTCATAAATAAAAAAATTGGGGTAATGTGTATATACCCCATGAAAAGATAACACCTAAACTGTACATAACCATATTCACAAATGGGGTAGCAGTGTGTTTAACTGTCCCATCAAATAACTGACGGGCTAGAGATGAGCGATCCAGTTTATAACGAACCAGGTTCGTTATGAACTTTCAAAAATTTTGTCCAACAGCGGAACCCGAAGCTTTTCAGGTTGGTTTAGGATGAATCCAGTATAATGGCGCAGAGCGCCATTTTACTGCACATGTCAGTAGGAAAAAGCAGTAGGGAGGAAGAAGAATGCTCATATGACTTTGAGAGGAAGTGGGGGGAGGGGCTAACAGGCTGGATTGGCTAACAAGCCGAGAGACAGCCTGGATACGCCAATGAGTGCTGCATCAGTCAGGGAGGTGCCCTAGCAGAACAAGTAGAACATCATTCTATGCTGGGCTGTGAAAGAGGCTGGATGGGTCTATGAAGTGTCTGACAGCAAACAATCTTAGGGACCATGTACAGTCACAATCAAGATTCTATTGTAGTATGAGAGACATTGAAGGGAAAGGCTAGAAAAAAGAAGAATGGTGTAAAATAAGGAATGGCAGGGAAATCTGTCAGCCAGGCAGTGAGAAGTCAGCAGCTGAGGCTGGGTATGCCTGGCACTGCAATGTAGCTTCAGTTACTGCCTTATAACACAGTTGCAGCTGCTGCAGAACATCAAAACCAGCTATCTGCAAGGGCATTTCTTATATTTTTTAAAAAGCTTTAAACTGTACAACACATGTTTTACCATCCAGATTAGATAGCATTTGAAATCTCAGTGAAAAGATGAACTCAGTGTCAGGGCATCTCCAGACATAATATATAAAAAATGTTTTTTATAAGTTTGGGAAAGTAGCATATTAGTGTGTCTTACAATACACAGGGTAGCGGACAATTATACCTACTACTACCACTACTACCCATTGTCAGCCTTTGTATATGACATGCTATGCTGCTTGTGCTGCAGCTATTATTGTGGCCATGTGGCTCTAAAATCCCACCCTTTTCATATCCACACTCTATTGCTGCTGCTACCAATTAGAGGGGAGAATTTTTTTTTGGCTCATTTACAAAGAACCACTATTTCTTCTGAAAATTAATACTTGCACGTGTCTAGAGATGAGCAAATTTTCTCATAAATTCGATTCATCCTGTTTGCCGAATTTTCTAAAAAGATTTGATTCGATTCAAATTTAATTGCGGTGAATTGCATTAAAAACAGCTATTTCATGCCTGCAGAGAGCCTGTATAGTTGTGTAGAACACGGTGCCTTGCAGTAACACGCATAGGGAGTCTGTTGTGGTAGTGAAACAACACTGTGAGTCAGTATGACATGCAGATGACAGGCGTCACTCTTAGAATCACTGCACACTTCACTTATTTGGGCAGTTACAGGGCCAAAACTGACAAAATAACTCTAGTGTGAGCTCAGCCTTACAGGTCGATGTTAGTACCAGGTATTAGGAACCGTGCAGAGGCCCAAGATCCTACTGTAGCGTGAAAGAGCTCACTCCTTTTACACCATCGTCAGCTGATTCCACATAGAGGTCTACAGAACCTGTTCTATTAAACGCTTATACAAGTCGAGCCCCCCTGACAGAGTGGAGAGGGTGTCAGCAGTAAGTTTGTGCTGACGTCACTGATTATTTTGCCCTTCCACTGATCCATCAGAACAATAACCCCTCAAAAAAAGATCCTGTCTGTTGAGCATCCGCATTCACTCGGTCAGCATTTGGTCAGTAATCCATCAGTATTGCTAAAGCCCAAAAAAACAGGAGTGGTTCCAAAACAGAGATGACACTGGCAAGGTGACATAGTGTGGAGGTGGCAGAAGCAGCAAGAAGAGGCCACAGACTGGCAAGGTGACAGTGTGGAGGTGGCAGCAGCAGCATGAGGAGGCCACAGAGTGGAAAGGTGACATAGTGTAGAGGTGGTAGCAGCAGCATGGGTAGGCCACAGAGTGGCACAATGACAGAGTGTGGAGGTGGCAGTTGCATAAGGAGACCAAAGAGTGGCCCAGAGACAAAGTTGTGAGTTGGAAGCAGCATGGGGAGACCACAGAGTGGCAAGGTGACATAATGTGGAGGTGGCAGTAGCAGCAGCATGAGGAGGCCACAGAGTGACCCAGTGACATAGGGTTGATTTAGCAGCAGCTTGAGGAGACCACAGAGTGACAAGGTGACATAGTGTGGAGGTGGCAGCAGCAGCAGCATGAGGAAGCCACCGAGTGGCAAGGTGACATAGTGTGGAGGTGTCAGCTGCATAAGGAGGCCACAGAGTGGCATGGTGACATAGTGTGGAGGTGGCAGCAGCAGCATGAGGAGACTGCATACTGGCAAGGTGACATAGTGTGGAGGTGGCAGCAGCAGCAGCATGAGGTGGCCACAGAGTGGCAAGGTGACATAGTGTGGAGGTGGCAGCAGCATTAAGGGCATGAGGAGGCCACAGAGTGACCCACTGACATAGTCTTGATTTAGCAGCAGCATGAGGAGGCCACAGAGTGGCAAGGTGACATAGTGTGGAGGTGGCAGCAGCATGAGGAAGCCACAGACTGGAAAGCTGACATAGTGTGGAGGTGGTAGCAGCAGCAGCATGAGGAGGCCACAGACTGGCAAGGTGACATAGTGTGGAGGTGGCAGCAGCAGCAGCATGAGGAGGCCACAGAGTGCCAAGGTGACATTGTGTGGAGGTGGAAGCAGCATCAGCAGCATGAGGAGGCCACAGAGTGGCCCAGTGACATAGTGTTGATTTAGCAGCAGCAGCATGAGGAGGCCACAGAGTGGCAAGGTGACATAGTGTGGAGGTGGCAGCTGCATAAGGAGACCACAGAGTGGCCCAGAAATAGAGTTGTGAGTTGGCAGCAGCATGAGGAGACCACAGAGTTCCAAGGTGACATAGTGTGGAGGTGGCAGTAGCAGCAGCATGAGGAGGCCACTGAGTGACCCAATGACATAGTGTTGATTTAGCAGCAGCATGAGGAGGCCACAGAGTGGCAAAGTGACAGTGTGGAGGTGGCAGCAGCAGCATGACGAGGTCACAGACTGGCAAGGTGACATAGTGTGGAGGTGGCAGCAGCAGCATGAGGAATCCAGAATGTGGCAAGGTGACATAGTGTTGATTTAGCAGCAGCATGAGGAGGCCACAGAGTGGCAAGGTAACATAGTGTGGAGGTGGCAGCAGCACCAGCATGAGGAGGCCACAGACTGGCAAGGTGACATAGTGTGGAGGTGGCAGCAGCATGAGGAGGCCACAGAGTGGCAAGGTGACATAGTGTGGAGGTGGCAGCAGCATGAAGAGACCACAGAGTGGCAATATGACATAGTGTGGAGGTGGCAGCAGCATGAGGAGGCCACAGAATGGCACAATGACAGAGTATGGAGGTGGCAGTGTCATGAGGAGACCACAGAGTGACCCAGATAGAGTTATGAGTTGGCAGCAACATAAGGAGACCACAGAGTAGCAAGGTGACATAGTGTGGAGGTGGCAGCAGCAGCATGAGGCCACAGAGTGACCGCGTGACATAGTGTTGATTTAACAGCAGCATGAGGAGACCACAGAGTGGCAAGGTGACATAGCGTGGAGGTGGCAGCAGCATAAAGAGGCCACAGAGTGTGGAGGTGGCAGCAGCATGTTGAGACCTGAGTGTTCAGGTGGCAGCAGCATCAGGCGACCACAGAATAACCCGGTGACAGAGTGGGGAGGTAGGTGGCAATCACAGTACCCACTGACGATTGTGGGTGAAAGAAGGAGCATTTGGCATCAGATGTGTGGCATCAGGCGACTGTCAGCATTAGAATAGTTACTGAGGCAGCTAGCCAGAGGAAATCAGTCTCTTTTGTCAAGATTTGGGTGAGGCAGCATGGATGATCCAATCTGATGCATCAGGCATTGGTGGGTGGAAATCCTGGCTGTTCCACGCCTGATTCATCTTGATAAAAGGTCAGTCTCTCCACATTTTGGGTGGACAGGTGAATTCTCCTTGAGGTAACTATGACCTCTGCCGCACTAAACACCCGATCTGATGCCACACTACTGGCTGGGCAGGATTTTCCAGGGCAAACTCGGCTTGTTGCTGCCCAGTAGTCCAGTGGATCTTCAAAGTGGGGTGGCAGGGTGTTGTCCAAATATGCCACTACCTGCTGTTTCAGGTTCTGCTCCAGGTCTAGCTGCTGCTGCTGGTGAGTAGTTTCTTCACTAGGTGTGTTAAGAAAGCTGCTCATCATCGACTCTAGACTCAAGCTGCTGCTCCTACCGCCCACCCCGCCACAGCAGCCAAGGCAGTGGAACGAGAGCGCAGAGGGCCCCCCCAGTCAGAACTGCGAGAGGATGGACGATGGCGCAGATAGGCATCGGCCAACTAACTAAGTAGGATGTCTCTATAGTAGTTCAGTTTGTCCTCCCTCTCAGCGGGTATAAAAAAGGTCCCCATTTTGGACCGGTAACGAGGGTCCAACAAGGTGGAGAGCCAGAAGTCATCCCTCTGCCGAATGGTGACAATTCGGCTATCACTACCCAAGCAAGTGAGCATGTAGCGGGGCCATTTGTGCAAGTGACTTGGAGGGACTCCCTGCCTCCATCTCCACTGCATACTGCCACGGTGTGCCTGGGTCATCTGCCCCATCTTCCTCATCTCCCTCTTGCTCCTCCAGCTGCTTCTCGTCCTTCTCTTCTGTCACCTGTGTAGAAAAATCACCCATTTCGCTACACATTGCTTGTACTCAAATGTGCTCCTCCTCCTCCTCCAATTCAGCCACCACAGGGCTCATGTGGCCGTTAGATCTAGGCACCACGTTTCTAGTCCCCTGACCAGCCAGATGTACCAGCATCTGTTCCAGGACATGAAGCAGTGGAAAGACGTTGTTCATCCCCTAGTCCTGGTGACTGACAAATAATGTGGCATCCTCAAAGGGCCTGAGCAAACAGCAGGTGTCACGCATGAGCTGCCACTGGCTGACATCAAAGTTCCACAGGGGAGTACTCATGTCAGCTTCGATCATCAATAAATCGTTTATGGCCTTTCTCTGTTCGTATAGTCGGTCCAACATATGGAGGGTGGAATTCTAACGGGTGGAAAGGTCACATATAAGTCTATGTTGGGGGACCCCGTTCTGCCACTGCAGCTCAAGGAGAGTGTGCTTGGCGGTGTCTGAGTGGCTTAAGTGCATGCATAGTTTCCTGGCCATTTTTAGGATGTCTTGCAGATGGGTGGAAGACTTCAGGAACCGCTTGACAACCAGATTGAACACGTGCGCCATGCAGGGCACATGGCTCAGCCCTCCTTGACGCAGCGCCGGCACCATGTGCAACGCCCCCGAGTGGCATTACCACTCCTACACCCTGCTTCTATCTTTGAATGCTAATATAATGTAATCTTATGCATTTATTTCCAGGTCCCTAAACACTGTGCATTTATAATAATGTTATGGAATTGTTCATGTAATGTGCCTGGTTTAACAGCAAGTGGTAGCAACTATGGCAGTGTCACGATGGGGAGTGGGGGAAACCCCCACCGTACAATGTCAGGGAAGAAAGTACTGCCACCAGGCCTGAAACCAAGGATAAGGGAGCGGGACACCTCCTAGTACATCCCTAATCCTAGCCATGACTCCTAACTGCATGAGCTTTGGATTCTGTGGCTGGAGGTGCATTAGGTGGTCACAGGATAAATATGTAACTATCGGCCAGTATAGGCCCAAGAAATTAGCCAGTAGGCATTCACCTGACAGAAAAGAACTTTGGATTCTGTGGCTGGAGGTACATTAGGCGGTCACAGAATAAATATGTAACTGTTGGCCATTATAGGCCCCAAAAATTAGGCATTCATCTGACATAAAAGGCCTTCTATACCGCTGTATATACATAGGGCAAGGACCATTCTTTGTTCTGGGTGGTGGCGGATATGTGTGGGCTGGCTGTCACGGCCATGGCTATGACCGTGACTCCTGAACCGCATGCGGTTGTCAGCGGTTTTCATTGGTGTTCAATCACAGGTGAGGGCTGTGGTATTGGCCTCACCTGTGGTTGCCGCTGGCAACAGTATGTATGTGGCAGCGTAGCAGGCTGAGCTGTGCCATGCAGCTCGCTACGCTGCGCATGCGGTTTTGTGTGTGATGTGTGGATGTGTGCACTGTGTTTTATGTTATTGTGTGCACGTTCCCTTTAAGTGGTGTTTTCCCTTCCCTGGTGTTGGAAGGGATTAATCCCCTTCCTAGTGTGTGATCACTGGGTGTGTCCGACTGTGGGGTGTGGCTTCTTGGCCTATAAAGCCTCACTGCTTTTGCAGGCCTTCAGGTTGCTTCAGCCATGCTTAGCTGAGAGCAGCCTCATGTATTTATTACCTGCCAGTAAGAGCCACCCCTGTGGTCATAAACGTTTATGTCTAAACTTTAATGTCATAACCATAATGTCGCTTTAAGTTATTTCTAGTTCATGTGTGATGTCCGTGTGATGTTTTATATGTGATTTTGTGCAGCTATGGATCTGGGTCCCTGTGTGGGGATGCGTTTGTGATCTGCACCCTGCTAACACAGGATCCAGTCAGCAAGGCTGTGGCAGGTAGGTGGAACTCTTTGTTCACCTGCCATATCCATAGAGCTGTTTATGTCTCCCCTTTTCCTGCAGCTTGGCCGTTGAGACTCCTGCTCCTCCGTGTCTAGGAGGAGTGGGCTTGTCTTACTCAGCTCCTAGGTGAGGGTCATCTTGAGGGCTAGCAGGGACTTTTAGGTTCCGGAGCATGGGCCCTCCTACCATCAAGGTTGGCTCATGTAGCTAGGAGCCAGGGTCAGGTTAGGGATGCGTTTAGGAGGTGACCTGCTCCCTAATCCTGTCTTCATGGCCAAGCAGCCGTAACATCACCGGGCTCCACACGGCTGAGGATTTCCCCCATCCTCAGCCGTGACAGTATGACCACAGTCGCTTCTTACGTGGCGCTCCCTCGAAAGAGGGTAAAGCATGCACCGCTATCTGCGGATGGGGTGCATGCGCGTTCTCCGGAGGGAGAGCGTTATGGGGCTCACCATCTACGGCGCGGTGAGTGGCATTCCCCCGCCATTCCTCGCTCACCGTTGTCCGTGTTGGTGTCCCCTTTTGTCTGTCTTTCCCCTCCCCCCCTCCCACTGTTTTTTATGCCTCACCAACTTTCCCCTTTTGTTGTTGGGAGGGGCTTTGAGGGGTGGGAGTATGCATCCCTCGAAAGAGGGTGTAGCATGTACTGCCTTCTGTGAAGGGGTACATGCGCGCTCTTCGGAGGGAGAGCGTTCTGGGGGTTTCGCCGCTGACGGCGCGGTGAGTGGCCGTTTCCCCGCCATCATCGTTGCTTCGTTTGGCGTTCCCCCTGATTTTAGTTACACGTGTTGTGTGTCTGGTATGCGGTATGCATACCTTCGAAAGAGGGTGCAGCATGCAGTGCCATATCCTTGTGGCCTGCATGCGCGTTCTCCGGAGGGAGAGCGTTCCTGGGGGTTCTCCGTTAACGGCACGGTTGGTGGCTTATTCCCCGCCACCTTACCTTCCGTGTTCGTGTTGGGGATCCCTCGTCCCTCTCCATGTTCCCATCTCTGGTCGTCTGCTGGCAGCACTCCGTAAGTGGTCCGGCTGCGTGCTGGTTAGGAGTGTCTGCTGGCAGCGACTGGAGTGGGGACGTGAGTGGAGAGTCCCCTCGTCCATCTCTCAGTGGTTCTTTTCTCTTTGTTGCTGGTGCGGGCTGCAGTCCTCGTCGGACTGGCTAGTGTGAGCCGGGAGAGGATGCAGCTGACAGCGACCCCTTTTTAGAACCGGCACTGAGAGTGACGTCCCCTTCTCCCATCCCCTTGTCTGAGTCCCTCACGTGTCTTTTTTTGGTGGGGGGCTTTGAGGGGTGGGAGTGTCACGGCCATGGCTATGACCGTGACTCCTGAACCGCATGCGGTTGTCAGCGGTTTTTATTGGTGTTCAATCACAGGTGAGGGCTGTGGTATTGGCCTCACCTGTGGTTGCCGCTGGCAACAGTATGTATGTGGCAGCGTAGCAGGCTGAGCTGTGCCATGCAGCTCGCTACGCTGCGCATGCGGTTTTGTGTGTGATGTGTGGATGTGTGCACTGTGTTTTATGTTATTGTGTGCACGTTCCCTTAAGTGGTGTTTTCCTTCCTGGTGTTGGAAGGGTTAATCCCCTTCCTAGTGTGTGGTGATCACTGGGTGTGTCCGACTGTGGGGTGTGGCTTCTTGGCCTATAAAGCCTCACTGCTTTTGCAGGCCTTCAGGTTGCTTCAGCATGCTTAGCTGAGAGCAGCCTCATGTATTTATTACCTGCCAGTAAGAGCCACCCTGTGGTCATAAACCTTTATGTCTAAACTTTAATGTCATAACCATAATGTAGCTTTAAGTTATTTCTAGTTATGTGTGATGTCCGTGTGATGTTTTATATGTGATTTTGTGCAGCTATGGATCTGGGTCCCTGTGTGGGGATGCGTTTGTGATCTGCACCCTGCTAACACAGGGATCCAGTCAGCAAGGCTGTGGCAGGTAGGTGGAACTCTTTGTTCACCTGCCATATCCATAGAGCTGTTTATAGCAAATTGTGCCAGCTCTGGCCACAGGTCAAGCCTGCACACCCAGTAGTCAAGGGGTTCCTCGCTTCTCAGAGCGTCCCACATCGGCCATTAACCCCGATGTAGTCGGACACCTGTTGGTCTAGGCGTTCCCTGAGGCTGGGTCTGGGTTGTCGATGGGTTGGCTGCAAGAATGATCTCATATCCGAAGTGACCAACACATCTTCAAACCGCCCTCTTTTTGCAGGCACGGTAGGATTGGTACCCACACCTGTTTTGCTGTGTGTGGAAATTCCCCTGCCAGTGCCCGCAACAGCAGAATGGAGCATCTCTTGAAGCAAGGCCTGGAAATGCTGCATTCTGACAGCCCTCTGTGATACTGGTAATGTCCGCCATTTTGTGTTTGTACCGGGGGTCTAAGTACGTTGCCACACAGTACAGGTCCTTGACCTTTATGCTTTTTATATGGGGGTCCCTCTTCAAACACTGGAGCATGAAGGCCCCCATTTGCACTAAATTGGAAGTGGTGGAGCGCCCTTGCTCCTGCTCATCACCCAGGAGAATGTCGTCCTCGGGTCTCCTCCCCCCAGTCACTGTCACGGTCATATTGGTGTTTGACCGTGACACGGTTGCCGTGCAGACTGGTTGCCATGCAGACTGTAGTTTGCGGTTTGCACGGTCACTTCCCCTTTAAGGTGTGCCTCCTTGCTGTTTGGTGAGCAAGGGGTTAATCTTCTGGCTAGTGGGAATTAAGGTGTTTCCTGGGTGTGGCCACAAGCTTGATATAAACCTGTGGCTTGCTGGGTGCAGTTGTACTACAAGCCTTGCTTGGTGTTGGAGCTTTGCTCCTTGCCTGGGTGTTTCTGCCCAGTCCTTGAGGGCCACCTTATGGAACATAAATTGTCCTCCCTTTTGTACCCTCCTTGTACCTTTACCCTCACTTGTTGTATGTGTGGTGTGGGTTTATGTTCTGGGTGTGTGTAGCGTTTTGTTGGTTGTTACATGTCTGGGCTGTTGTTGGTGTTGGTCCCTGCATGTATTGCTATACGTCACCCGGCATGTTGATACCTCTGTGAGGGGGCTGGTTTCCCGGAGGGTTAACCATTAGTCTGTATGCAGTGCTGCCTGGGGCTGCCATGCACCCTGCTGTATGGGGGCCATGCAGTATCAGGTATGCTGGTTTCCTGTGTGTGGTGTTGTTTGTATGGTGCCCTATTTGGTGTGTGGGCACCTTACTTATGCACGGCTTCCAGTCGTGGTGGCAGCAGCAGGTAAGTGAGGTTTCCGGCGTTCTTACCTGCCGATCCAGATGCTGCATATGGTAATTTCCCTCTTTCACCTGTTACTAGGCAGCTGGAGACTCCGCTTCGTCTGAGTTCCTGAGGAATCGGTTGTCTCCAATTCCTGACCCCTATGCCAGGACCGTCAGGGTCAGCAGAATCCAGGTTCCAGTGCATGAGCCCTCCCACCTTCAGGGTTTGCTCATGCGGTCAGGAGATCAGGGTCAGGATTAGGGCAGCGGTAGGTTGTGGCCTGCTCCCTTCATTGTTGTCTGGCCTAGTAACAGTTTCCATTATACGGTGGGGGTTTTCCCCACTCCCCACCGTGACAGTCACGGACAACACCAGGGATCCCCGAAAGATTAAAGCCTGCTCTTCTTGCTCCTCCTCCCCCCAGCCACCATCCTCCTCTGACTTGTCTCAGATGGAGTAGACCCCCCTGGGAATTCATTCAGCATTGCGACTTCCTCATCTTCCAGCTCCTGCTCCTCGCTGGCTTGATCAATGACACAACGCAATGCACGCTCGAGAAAGAAGGCGTAAGGTACAATGTCACTGATGGCACCCTGGCTGCGACTGACCAGTTTGGTGATCTCATCAAATGGCCACAAAAGTCTGCATGCATTTCGCATGAGCAGCCACTGGCGCGGTGAAAAGAAACCAAGCTCCCAGAACCTGTCCTGCCGCAGAGTTCGTACAGGTAGTCGTTAACGGCACGTTTCTGCTGGAGCAGCCTATCAAGCATCTACAAGGTGGAGTTCCAGCGATTTGGGCAGTTACAAATCAGACGTCTGACGGGCAAGTGGTGTCGCCGCTGAACGTCAGCAAGGCAAGCCATGGCCATGTAAGATCTTCTAAAATAGCCAGAGATTTTCCTGGCCTGCCGCAAGATGTCCTGGACCCCGGGGTATTTGGCAATGAATCGCTGCATGACTAAGTTCAGGACATGTGCCATGCACGGCATGTGTGTCATTTTGCCCTGTTTCAGAGCGCTCAGCAGATTGGCACCATTGTAGCACTCCACTTTACCAACTGTCAAATTGAGCGGGGGTTAGCCACTGATCGGCCTGTGACCGCAGAGCTGAAAGCAGTGCAGGACCAGTGTTGGCTCTTGGCTCCAGGCAAAACAGCCCGCAGCACAGCATAGCAAATGTCTCACCTGGGCACGTCGAATAGGTTCTGGGAGTTTGGGGGGTGCAGCGGAAGAGGCGGTAACAGTGGAAAAGAAAGAGTCAGAGGATGGAGTAGGAGGAGGAGAAGAAGAGGCCGGCCTGCATGCAATCAGTGGTGGTAACACAAAATCCACACTGGTGCCACGGGTTAGATGCTTGATGGCCATCAGAAGGTTTACCCAGTGGGCAGTAAAAGTTATGTACCTTCCCTGCCCGTATTTACTAGACCACGTGTCTGTGGTCAGATGTATCGTGGCACCGACACTGTGTGCCAGAGATATATTAACTTCGCCGCTGAACATGGCCATATAGTTCAGGGATGCCCTTCTGGGAGAAATATTTCCTTCCGGGGACCTTCTACACTGCGTGCAGAATTATTAGGCAAATGAGTATTTTGGACCACATCATCCTCTTTATGCATGTGTCTTACTCCAAGCTGGTATAGGCTCGAAAGCCCTACTACCAATTAAGCATATTAGGTGATGTGCATCTCTGTAATGAGAAGGGGTGTGGTCTAATGACATCAACACCCTATATTAGGTGTGCATAATTATTAGGCAACTTCCTTTCTTTGGCAAAATGGGTCAAAAGAAGGACTTGACAGGTTCAGAAAAGTCAAAAATAGTGAGATATCTGCAGAGGGATGCAGCACTCTTAAAATTGCAAAGCTTCTGAAGCGTGATCATCGAACAATCAAGCGTTTCATTCAAAATAGTCAACAGGGTCGCAAGAAGCGTGTGGAAAAACCAAGGCGCAAAATAACTGCCCATGAACTGAGGAAAAGTCAAGCGTGCAGCTGCCAAGATGCCACTTGCCACCAGTTTGGCCATATTTCAGAGCTGTAACATCACTGGAGTGCCCAAAAGCACAAGGTGTGCAATACTCAGAGACATGGCCAAGGTAAGAAAGGCTGAAAGACGACACCACTGAACAAGACACACAAGCTGAAACGTCAAGACTGGGCCAAGAAATATCTCAAGACTGATTTTTCTAAAGTTTTATGGACCTGATGAAATGAGAGTGAGTCTTGATGGGCCAGATGGATGGGCCCGTGGCTGATTGGTAAAGGGCAGAGAGCTCCAGTCCGACTCAGACGCCAGCAAGGTGGAGGTGGAGTACTGGTTGGGCTGGTATCATCAAAGATGAGCTTGTGGGCCTTTTCGGGTTGAGGATGGAGTCAAGCTCAACTCCCAGTCCTACTGACAGTTTCTGGAAGACACCTTCTTCAAGCAGTGGTTACAGGAAGAAGTCTGCATCCTTCAAGAAAAACATGATTTTCATGCAGGACAATGCTCCATCACACGCGTCCAAGTACGCCACAGCGTGGCTGGCAAGAAGGGTATAAAAGAGAAAAATCTAATGACATGAGGGAAAACAGTACACCTCTCTGAACAGTGTCTGGGAGCTGTGTGGTTGCTGCTGCACGCAATGTTGATGGTGAACAGATCAAAACACTGACAGAATCCATGGATGGCAGGCTTTTGAGTGTCCTTGCAAAGAAAGGTGCTATATTGGTTCACTGATTTGTTTTTGTTTTGTTTTTGAATGTCAGAAATGTATATTTGTGAATGTTGAGATGTTTATATTGTTTCACTGGTAAAAATAAATAATTGAAATGGGTATATATTTGTTTTTTGTTAAGTTGCCTAATAACTTATGCACAGTAATAGTCACCTGCACACACAGATATCCCCTAAAATAGCTAAAACTAAAAACAAACTAAAAAACTACTTCCAAAAATATTCAGCTTGATATTAATGAGTTTTTTGGGTTCATTTGAGAACATGGTTGTTATTCAATAATAAAATTAATCCTCAAAAATACAACTTGCCTAATAATTCTGCACTCCCTGTATTGTGGTATGCCAATGGCCACAAATTTTCTAAAGGTCTCTGAGTCCACCAATTTATATGGCAGTAGTTGGAGGGCTAGCAGTTCTGACAAGCCAGCGGTCAGCCGTTGGGCAAGAGGATTATCCGGCGTCATCATTTTTTTACGCTCGAACATTTGGGCACGGAAGCCTGCCTTGTGCCATGAACGTGACGACGGCACGGTGAAAGGTGGAGTGGAGGACAAATGGGAGGAGAGAGGAAAAGGATAAGAGGCAGGACGTGGAGCGTCGGGAGTGTGGCTTTGTGGGTTCTGACGGCGTTGCTCCCACTGGGCTCGGTGATGGGAGGCGAGGTGCCTTCTTAAGGCGGTCGTCCCTAGGTGAGTGTTGGGCTTAAAGTGACTTATGCGTTGACAGCACAGTCTGCAGATGGCAACACTATTGTCAGCAGCTGACATGTTAAAAAAAAGCCCACAATGAAGAGCCATGTGCCGGCATCCTGTTAGCGCAAGATGTGATCGTGCATGGTGGGTGGCTCGCTCCAGATACATTTGCAGTCTGCTTTTTGCCTCCTGTGCACTGAGAGTTCTGCCTGCTTCTCCTCCCTATCTGCTGCTCCGTCTCTCCCTCTGAACTCCCCTCCTCTTCCTCTCTTGTGGGCACCCACATGACGTCCATCAACAGGTCATCATCGTCCCTTCACCACCACTGACATTAGAGATCTTGAGTAGGCAGCAACAGCGGGACCACCTTCCTTGGGCTGATCTGGGTACTGTTGTCAGACCGCTGGGTGGCGGCAGTTGCTACCCTCCTCTTCCTCATCGGATGCCAAGAATGGCTGTACATCAGTAAGGTCTGGGAATGGATGGGAAAATAATTCCTCTGACTCGAGTGGAGGAGCTATGGTGGTGGTGGTGTCTTTGTGGGGTGAACACAGCAGAGAGTGAGAATGGTACAGATACAGAGGAAGAGGAGGGTGCAGAAGCGGAAGGCTGAGTGAGCCACTCAACCAACTCTGGTGCGTCCTTTGACATAATCGCACCACACTTCTCCAACTTCCCACTTAGGCTCCGGCCCTGGTGCACCTGCCTGACCCCTACCACCCCTGCGGAATGGGCCTGCCTCTTCCTCTGCCTGTCATTTTCAAAATGACCCTGTGCCAAAGTCCCTAGGAGAAGAGCAGTACGGAGGCAAAAACAAAGTCTTTGACTTAAATTATGCAGTGTTCATTCACACATAAACAAAAAATGACAGTTTGTCGTCTTGGTGTTAATTCACACCATGGCAAGTGCACAGAACAAAAAACATTCACCTTGTCAGCGGTTTTGGCAGTAGCAGTCCCCAACAGACTTTAGGGCCTGCTTCCAGCAATGCGTCTCTCAGCCCTTTAGTACGGCACACATCATGTAGATCTCAAACCACAGAGACTCCACAGATTCACTGTGAAATGGAGGTATCCACACCCAGCTGAGACTGCTGGCTGGGTTTATATCCCTAACCAAATTGGCCTGGAACGTGGGGAACAGCTACCCACCCTGCACTTTGGCTGCTTCCAGTAAGAGCCGGCCTGGATCGGCTTTACAGCCACACTAAATACCAATAGGGTCAGTCAGCACTAGCTGCCGCTGACACTTAAAATTACCGGCTATTACCTCACGAGGCCAGAAAACCTCAGTGACACATATCTTCAGTCAATTCAGGCCCCTTGTGCTTTCCTACATACCTCCCCCCTTTGTTCAACCCTGAGGGGGTGATCACCCGCCAGACAGTGTACCGGGACAAGGCATCTGCATTTCCCTGTAACCTGCCTGTCCTATGTTCCACCGGAAAACTTTGAAGTTCTGTAGAGACAAAAAACCACCTGGTGACCCGAGCATTCCTCTCTTTTGCTTGGCTCATCCACTTGAGAGGGGAGTGGTCGGTTACCAGACAGAAACCTATCTTCCGAACAGATAATAGCGGAGAGACTGAGTGCCCACTTGATGGCCAGGCACTCTCTCTCCACTATACTGTAACTAGTCTCAGCTGGGGTAAGTTTGCGGCTCAGGAAAACAACGGGATGTTCCTCCCAATTGATGTCCTGAGAGAGTACAGATCGAGGCCTACTTCAGAAGCATCGGTCTGTACCACAAACTCTCTCTTGAAGTCGGGCGTAACCAACACCGGGGACCCACACAGGGCCGACTTCAGAGCGGAGAAAGCCTTTTCAGCCTGCTCATTCCAGTGGACCAATCACTGACTTCCGTCCCTTCAAAAGGCCTGTCAAAGGGGTGTGCAGCGACTGTAGCAAATTGGGGGACAAACCTCATATAGTACCACCACCATTCCCAGGAATGACTTTACTTGCCGAGTAGTTACCAGTCGTGGCCAATTCCGAATTGCCTCAATTTTGTTTACCTGAGGTTTAATTATTCCGCGCCCAATTACATACCCCAGGTACTTGGTCTCTTCTAACCCTATTGCGCACTTTTTTGGGTTAGCGGTTAGGCCAGCGTTCCTAAGGGAGTCCACTACTGCTGTACTTTAGGTAGGTGACTTTCCCAGTCGGTGCTGTGGATAACGATATCGTCCAGGTACGCCGAAGCGTACCGACGATGTGAACGAGTACTATGTCCATTAGCCTTTGAAACGTGGCAGGAGCGCCATGTAGACCAAAGGGTAATACCTTGTACTGTTACAGCCCCTCTGGCGTGATGAAAGTCTTCCGTACAGGTATCTTTCCAGGGTTTGAGCAGATTTACATGGTACACCTGCTCGGCTTTCGCCTCCCCGGCTGATGCACCTTGTAATCTGCCTCTCCCAATTTTTTCAAGTACCTCGTAGGGCCCCTGCCACCTAGCTAGAAACTTACTGTCAATGGTTGGTACCAGCACCAATACCCGATCACCCGGGTTAAAGTTCCGGACCCAAGCCTGCCAATTATAGACCCTACTCTGGGCTCGCTGCACTGCCTCCATATGCTCCCTAACCAGAGGTAACACTGTTTCCATCCATCCTTGCATCTGGGTGACATACTCAACAACACTTTTGTGCGGTGTGGGTTGTTGTTGTCCCACGCCTCTTTGGCCATGTCCAACAGACCGGTGTCTGCCGTATAGCAGTTCGAAGGGCGAGAACCCAGTAGAGGCCTGGGGCACCTCTCCGCACTGCGAACATGAGATAGGGCAGAAGAAGATCCCAGTCCCTCACATCTTTAGACACCACTCTTTTTAACATATGTTTTAATGTTTGATTAAACCTTTCCGCTTGTGCTCGAGCGCAATGCTTGAGTCTCCGCCCCGCACGTTTCTTAGCTGCTACGCAGCCAATAAATGTGCAGGTAAGTACTTGCCCTCACTGTAATGCTGTAGCCATGTTGGCTGCAGGCATTACAGTGATTGGCTGGCCGAACGCGTCATCGGGTCTATATAGCACCCGATGACGCATGTTCGGCTCATTCTTAGTCAGGGAGAGCTGTGCTGAGGAAGGGACAGACAGTGTAGGGAGTGAAATAGGAATAATTTTATTAGAAAAACTTTTCAGAAATCCAAAAGTCTTTTTAAAGACAATTGTTTGTGTGTGGCAGCAGCAATATATATTTTTAGCGCAACCTGCAAATTGCTAAAACGTTACAGACCCAAAAGTCTTTTTTAAGGACTATTGTGTGTGGCAGCAATATCTATTTTTAGCGCATCCTGCACTAAATAGTGTCAGGTTAGGCCACTGCAGACAGCGACATTAACTGCGCCACATCTCCAGTATAAAGTATGCGCATCCAAAAAAATCTGTGACATCCAGTGTAGTTTTTCTGTAGATGGTGTCTGCTGCGGACAGTGACATTAGCTACGCCACAACTTGCAGGATGACAGGCTGAACTGGATGGACAAATGTCTTTTTTCGGCCTTATGTACTATGTTACTATGTTACATCTCCAGTGTAAAGTGTGCACAACCCAAAAATATCTGTCACATCCAGTGTACTCTTTCCATAGACTGTGTCCGCTGCGGACAGTGACATTAGCTGCGCCACATCTCCAGTGTAAAGTGTGCAAATCCAAAAATATCTATGACATTCAGTGTACTTTTTCCTTAGACGGTGTCTGCTTTTGACAGTGACATTACCAGGGCTACATCTGCAGTGTAACATGTGCGGTTCAAAAACGTAACTGTGACATACAGTGTACTTTGTCAATAGATGGTGTCCGCTTCTAACAGTGACATTACCAGTGGCACATCTCCAGTGTAACGTGTGCGGTTAAAAAATGTATATGTGACATCCAGTGTACTTTTTCAATAGACGGTGTCCGCTTCTGACAGTGACATTACCAGGGCCATATCTGCAGTGTAACATGTGCGCTTCAAAAAATTTTATGCGACACACAGTGTACTTTTTTGCGTAGACGCTGCGGACAGTGACATTGCCAGTGGTACCTCTCTTGTATAACGTTTCCTCATCCCAAATACCTGTCACATTCCCTGTAATTTTTCATTAGCCGCTGGTGACAGCATTGACATTATCTGCGGGATATCTCCTGTGTGACGTTTCCACATCCCAAATACCTTTTTAAATTTGTTTGCGCATTACACTTCCAAATCTACGCTAGTGTACGTGTGACAGACTTTCAATCATATATAACATTTATTATGAAGAAGCAAGCAGTAAGGGGCCGTGATGATGATGGTGCGCACAGAGGCCGTGGCCCTGGGCGCGGTGAAACTGTGCCTGCTGCCAGAGCACAAGAAAAACAATCATCCCCCGATGCCTAGCTTCATGTCCCAATTTGCAGGGCGGTGTATGACACCACTCTTGAAGTCAGGACCAGTGCGACCAGGTGGTCGGCTGGATTGCAGCAGATAATGCTTCCAGTCGGTTAAGCACCACACTGTCTTCCACCAAGTCCAGTCTCAGTAGCTAAGAGTCTTCTCAACTCAATCCTCACCCTGAGTCCTCCTTCCTCCCACCATGGAGAGTCTGGTCAAACAAGTGATCCCACTCTCGGATATCCGAGGAGCTCTTTTCAACGCCATTCCTTGATTTGGCCCTCTCGCCAAGCACGCTTGAAGAGGGACAGATCTTGTGCCCTACTTCCCAAACTCTTGAGCATCCACGGCAACTACTGTTTTAATGAGGTGGATGATATGAGACACAGTTGCCAATAACTCAATGGCAATTATTGGTTGATGAAGAGGTTGAGCTACAGTTGTCAATCACTGAGGTAGTGGATAGGTCAACAAGTCAGGAGGATGAGCAGAGTGAGGATGTGGAAGAGAAGGTGGTGGACGATTAAGGTCACTAACCCAACCTGGGAAGGTGGAAAGCCGAGTGAGGACAGCAGTACCGAGGGTGAGGGATCTGCTGCACCGCAACAGGCTGGAAGAGGCAGTGGCAAATGGGAGAAGACGGGCCACACCAAACAGGCCCGCAACTGTTCCCTGGACCCCCCCCCCCTTGCGGAAATCTCCCTTGCCAAGGGGTAGGTGTTGCGCAGGTCTGGCGCTTTTTTGAGGAAAGTGCGGATGACAAAAGAATTGTAAATTTGCTACTGTGCCATACCAAAATGAGCCGGGATGTGAACACTAGCAACCTCACCACCACCAGCATGATCCACCACATGCATCAAAGCACCGTAATAGGTGGGCTGAATGCCTGGGTCCACAATCTGTGTCTGTGGGTCACACCACTGCCTCCTGTTCCCCTGTGTTTACATGCTGGCATATCCCCTGTCAAAGCGCAGGCCCGGATGCCTCCCGCCCTGCACCTGGACCTTCGCAAGCACCATCAGCGACCACATCCACTTCTGTGTCCCAGCGCAGTGTACAAATGTTCTTACCCCAGGCATTTGAACGCAAGCGTAAATACCCAGCCACCCACCCACAGGCCATAGCACTAAATGTGCAGCTTTCCAAATTAATGGACCGGGAAATGTTGCCATTTAGGCTTGTGGAGACTGAGGCCTTCCGCAGCCTAATGTTGGCAAGCCGTCCCGCGTTACGCATTACCCACCCGCCACTATTTTTCAAGGTGTGACATGCCAGCCTTACACCAACATGTGTCCAGTAACATCACAAGTGCCCTGGCTAACGCAGTTACTGGGAAGGTCCACTTAACCACAGACACATGGACAAGTCCATTCGGTCAGTGAAGCTACATTTCCCTGATGGCACACTGGGTGAATGTTGTGGAGGCCGGGAGCGAGTCGTACCCTGGGATGGCACAGTTCTACCGATGCCAAGGATTGCGGGCCCTACTTCCATCAGGGTTTCCGCCACCACCTTTGTATTATCATCTTGCAGCACCAGTCAGACATCAGTCGGTAGCTGAAAGCAGTGTAGCACTGCAGTGGGGAAGCGGCAACAGGCCGTGCTTAAACTGATCTGCTTAGGTGACAAACGCACACCGCCGCAGAGCTGTGGCAGGGGATAAGAGAACCAAACTAGAGCTGTGGCTCTCGCCACTCAACCTAGAACCAGGCATGTTTGTGTCTGATGATGGCTGTAACTGTTGGCGGCTTTGGAGCTCGGCAAGCTCACACACATACCATGCCTAGCCCATGTGTTCAACCTAGTGGTTCAGCGGTTTCTCAAAACCTACCGCAATTTGCCTCAGCTACTGGTGAAGGTGCGCTGCGTGTGTGCACATTTCCACAATCATCGACAGCTTCCGCTGGTCTAGCAAACGCTGCAGCAGCGCTTGCAATTGCCAGCTCACCGACTAGTGTGCGACGTTGAGCACGCGCTGGAACTCGACGTTCCACATGTTGGCCAGGCTATGTGAGCAGCAGATGGCAGCAGTGGAATACACAGCTGCAACATGGTCGTCGCCATTCCAGTCAGCTTCCTCTCTTCACAAGCAACCAGTGGGCATTGATGTCTCACCTCTGTGAGGCTTTACGCAACTTTGAAGAATCAACACAGACGGTGAGCAGCAATAACGCTATTATCAACGTAACCATCCCACTTCTGTGTCTACTCAAACGGCTCGCTCCTCACAATTAAGACGGATGCTTTGCATGTGGAAGAGGTGGAAATGGGGGAAAAGAGTACACAGTTTGTCTTCTCAGCGCGAATTGTATCATGATGAGGAGGAGGAGGCAGGAGACGGTTGCCTCCGCTACAGAGGGTAGAACCCATGGAAGTTTTATTTCCATCTGTTCAGCATGGATGGGTAGAAGAGGTGGAAGAGGATGATTAGATTGAGAGTCAACCTCCTGATGAGGATAGCGAAGTCTTGTCTGTTGGGACTCTGGCTCTGACCCTCGCGTTGTAAGCATTTTGGCCAACACCGATTTCTGGTTGTTCACACCTTCTCGACCCCCCGCTACAAAGAGACTTCTCATCTCTCATTCCTGTTGCAATACCAGAAGGTCCTTGTGGAAAAATTGTTCCAAAGTTTCCAGCTGACAACGCTGGCTGCAGAGTACGTAGTTCCTTGGCCAACCGAGGAGGGGATACGAGGGGAACACACAGCAGTTCCAACAGAGGCAGGGCAACACTATCCAAGGCCTGGGACAGTTTTATGACACCCCGCCAGCACCCTCAACTTGATGTGCGGTCTAGTGTCACAAGGAGGGAAACATTTTAAGAAGATGGTGGAAGGAGTACGTAGCAGACCGTGTCAGCATCCTCAGTGATCCCTCTGTGCCTTACAACTATTGGGTGTCCAAGCTGGACACTGGCACAAACTGGTGCTCTATTGCCTTGAGGTACTGGCCTGCCCCGCCGCCAGCGTTTTGTCAGAGCGGGTATTTAGTGTGGCTGGGGGCAAAATTACTGATAAGCGTAGCCGCCTGTCAACTGAAAATGCTAACCGGTTTACTCTTATAAAAATGAACAAGGCCTGGATTGCCCCTGACTTCTCTACTCCACCAGAGAAAAGCGGCTGAACATAAAGGCACTCTAAATGTGGCGTTTATGGTGTATGAATGCATTGTATTCCCATGCACCTCTTCCACCACTAAAAAGGTATATGGGTATAAGGATATATGGTTCAATCTCCCTTTTCTCGTCCTCCTCCTCCTCCATCATATCAAACATGCTTATTAGGCTGCCCTCGCTCCTAATGTTTTAGAGGGTCAGCTCAGCAGCAGGCCCTCACTCATAATGTTTTAGAGTGTCACCAGCAGGCCCTCGCCCATAATGTTTTTGAGGTCACCAGCATGCCCTCAACCATAATGTTTTTGAGAGTCACCAGCAGACCCATCACCCCTAATGTTTTAGATGGTCAGATCAGCAGCAGGCACTCGCCCCTAATGGTTTTAGAGGGTCAGATCAGCAGCAGACCCTCACCCCTATGTTTAGATGGTCAGCTCAGCAGCAGACCCTCACCCCTAATGTTTTAGATGGTCAGATCAGCAGCAGGGCCCTGGCACCTAATGTTTAGAGGGTCAGCTCAGCAGCAGACCCTTGCCCCTAATGTTTTAGAATGTCAGATCAGCAGCAGGCACTTGCTTCTAATGTTTAGAGGCTCAGCTTAGCAGCATACCCTCACCCCTAATGTTTTAGATGGTCACATCAGCAGCAAGCCCTCACCCCTAATGCTTTAGATGGTCAGATCAGCAGGGCCCTTGCTCCAATAGTTTTGAGGGTCACCAGCAGGCCATTAATCATTTTTCAAGGGTGTGTAGGATGCCCTCCTTTATGTGTAATAAAAGGTGTACTGGAGTGCCGATTCCTTGTAATTTTTGGCAGCACTTGCACTTTATATACAAGTAAATATACAGGAAAGAATGTTTCCTAACAATTTTTCCTGAAAAATCGATTTTATCTTTGTTTTGTGTGTAATATTGTCAGTCTGTAAAAGTGGCGTACTACTCGGACAACATCGTTCCAGGCAGCGACCTGGGAGTCCAAGATGCATCCAGACATCCTCTCAATGCTGTTCCTGAACCATTTCAGTGGTGTTTCCATCACTTTCTGACCTTTTCCGGTGAACCAGACACCCTCCCCTCTTCAGAGCAGGGGGTGCCTGGTTTAATGCTCGATTTCCCCTATTGACTTCCATTGTGCTCGGGTGCTCTGCAGAGCACCAGAGCATACCGAGGTCTTCTACTCGAGCACCCGAGCACTTTGGTGCTCGACCAACACTAGTAAGCACATAAAGTGCACACATTATGCACTAATGCTAGTGAGTAAACATAATAGCCCATTGTTACAAAACATACTATAGCCATTGCTATAATGTAATAACCAAAAATGTGACAATGTGTATACCAACCTAATACAGTGTACCACAATGTAAAAGATACATGGTGAGGATGAGTTGTCCAAATGACAAGCTATGCTATTGCAGCAAGCCCCTAAGGAGCCTGT
Organism: Bufo bufo; assembly: GCF_905171765.1. Classification (NCBI taxonomy): domain Eukaryota; kingdom Metazoa; phylum Chordata; class Amphibia; order Anura; family Bufonidae; genus Bufo; species Bufo bufo. Next base: position 98,746,303 of record NC_053392.1, on the reverse strand, counting down.
GCAGAGGATGGGAGTGGTGGTAGCCTTCATGAGATGTTGTGTCACAGTGTATTCATTCAAGCCATTGCTCCCTGGGGATCGATGCAGTGGAAAGGTGGTTTGAAGAATCAGGCCAGAAGTAAACATACAACAGTCTCTCTTAGTAAAGATATAACTTTGTGGCACATACAATAGTATTAAGTATAGAATACTGTTCCTGGCACGAGAGGAGGAGATATGGAGGCTGGTTGTATGGCAATTTAATGGCACTTGCAGGCATGTGTGGATATAGGTGTGCACTGTGATGCAGGCTTGATGGTAGTATGGGCCTGGTGGTTGCTCTAGGTGATGGGTATCTGAACTGTAGGTCCCTCACCTTAAGCAGTGTCTGAAAAGCTGTGGTCTTTTTGCTCACTCTCATGTCTTAGCACACTTATGCTTTTTGGAAGCCATGTTCTTGATTCTGAAAATCTCTCTGGAATGAGAGTCTCACAGGAGAATAGGATAGGGTTCTTAGGAATAGGAGATCTGGCATGTTCTTTTTATCCTTCACTATCTGAGCTGGAGCTCCCCCTCATGCAGAAAGTAGGACTTGTCAACTTCTACCAGGAGGGGAGGAACAGGGTTGTTAACCCTGTTCCTGCCAAACATTAGCAACTATTACCTCCCACTGGAATTAATTGCCAAAACATTTGAAAATGTACAACTTTACAATAAATAATAATAAAAATAAAAAAAACATTTGTAGATACCCCCAGTATCACTGCTACATCCAGTTTGCACAGGAGGAATTGCCATCATATTTTGTTTTTTGTTGAACAGAGAAACAGATATACTAGTACAGATTTTTGAAACTTTTCCTGTCCTTTAATGGCTGCTAATGACTAGTTATAATTCTTCTGCTCCTAAATATATTCCTTCAATCAAGATTTGTTTTTGAATATCTGGTTCATAAATTAAATGGTTCCTTTTACTTTGCAAAGAGGTGACGATTAGAATAATTGTACTGCGGCGACGACATACATAAATGTCACCATAGATTTTCATCCTTATTTCGCTATCGAGTGAAGAACACAACATCCTATTTTGTTAGAGACAATGTTTTAACAGCTGCAATAAGTCGGGATTGGAACGCATTAGGACCATCAGGAGATGTTCCTTATGTAAACGTTAATCATGGATTAAAAGCGAAATCTGTTCAATAAAATATTTATATGTCGACATAAAAGCGAGCAATAATTTGTAGGTTTCATTAGCCGAATGCTAAATGGTTTCCAGAAAGAATTTTTGACTCTTTAAGATTTTTTTTTCCTCTACAGAACATCCTATTAAAGCCAATATTGTGTTGCAACTTTCATGTTTTCAGATACTGGAAAACTTCCGCGAGCGTCCGTAGCATCCATCATTTTGGTTTGCCTCTTTTATTTCTTTCCTGGGCTGTGATTTGCTGGATTCTAGTTTGCAGAGGGTAAGAAAGACTTGTCTTGTTTTCCACTTATTTCCCTTCTGCTTATTGTCAATCATTTCGATAACAAGACTCTTGTAGATCCTCGAGTGCAAATGATTGGCAATGTAATGTCACTAGCCTGCCGTATCGGAATGCCCTTGAGAGTGGTATGTTACATCTGTATCTGTGTATCTCTACCTGTGTGTATGAAGCTCCATCTGTCAGCTCTACCTCTCTGGATATTAATGTTCAATCATAGCGTGTCTTTATCCCTATTGAGATGGATCTTTATACATTGTTCCTCATGAATAGGAAATGCTCCTTTTTAATTGTCATAAATTATCCAGGTGTAATGTGTAGGCACCTTTAGACCCCATTTTTTTGGCATTTATTAAAACTTGTAAAGATTACTTGAAAGATTTTTGTTGAAGTATCATATTTTGTAATAATATAATATATTTTCAGTAGATGCTAAAGTGTTTTTCAAGATACTGTATTATGTCCCTTAACTAGCCTCTGGAGTGTGAAGGAACCTAATCAAAAAATCTGCCCACCTGCTCTCTGCCACAACATTCAGATGCTCTGGCACCGGTGGGGTTTCGCTCTGGTAGATAGGGGTAAGCGGATGCAGTACAGAGGCAAAAGACAAGTTCTTAACGCAAAACCTCAGTGTTTATTCACACTTGGTGTTACTTCACACAAATTGAAAGTTCATATAAGACAAGTCACCTTGATGTCAGTAATGCCTCCAGCAGTCCACGGCAGGCTTTAGGGGGCCTGTTTCCTCGACCCATGGTCTCAGCCCTCCAACCTAGCAACCAAGTCTCTCAGATCCAAACACAGAGATCCTGCTGCTGAGCCCAGCTGCCTATTTAAAGACAGCCAGGTGCTGCCAAAAACCTGGACCGGCAATTAAAAATCCAGTCTGGTATTTGACCCTACCTGGCTGTAAATCAGCCCAGCAACACACGCTGGGAGGAAAATACTGTTCTTCCCAGGACCATTCCCCTCACTGTGCCACACACCACTCTGTGATCTTCTGCTCCACCTGACCTGTTTACCTCTGGTCAGAGTATGGATGGGACCATGTGTGCTGCTGCAGGCAATGACTGGCAATTTATGTGTCCCCAAGCACCATGTGACCTATGTTACAGCTGAGGCCAGTCATTGGCTGCAGCGCTTCATGTGACCTCATCTGGACCCCAACCAGAAAATAAACTACTTCGAGGTTAAAATGTTCACATCCTTCAATACAACTCAATTTATCACATGGCCTAGACGGTTTTATACTCTCAAGGATTTTATTCAATATGAAGATAAGAGAACCAAGTATTAAATCAGGCAGCCTCAAACTGCGGCCCTCCAGCTGTTGCAAAACATATACTTCCCGCATGCTCGAACAGCCTACAGGTATCGTCCTACAGCAGGGCATTGTGGAGTTGTAGTTTTACAACAGCTGGAGGGCCGCAGTTTGAGAATGCCTGTTATTAAATGAATGAGGCACACCTGATACATCTGCTGGGGTGGTGTCCAAAATGAAAAAAGCTATTGTGAGGAGGTAATACAGTGTATAAATACAGTAAATAATTACACTTTGGAATATAGAATTCAAAACCGGATATTAAGAGAAGACCTTGGGAAATAACATTGATTTTAAGAATGTTAATGGTTTCCAAGACATTTGTTAATGTTGAATAACAGCCCAACACTTTTTCTGTGGAAAAAAAGAATGAATAATACAATTGTACTTGACAAATTACAAGTGCAAGGATAGAAAAACGCAAGATAAAGAACTGGAGAGAAAATGTTTTCTGAAAGTGACATAAAATGTACAACAAATAGTTAGTGTATTCCACTCACCCAGATATCAAAGGACGGTAAAGGGTAAAATTTAAATATAATGATTTTTTTTTTCTTTTGCCATTGTCATAATGCTGAATGCATTTTTTTAAATAATGACAAGAACTAAATAGGACAGCTTGAGCAGCTTTACAATGAAGTTAAAAATGTGGTAGAATGACAATATTGATGCACAACTCCTCATATGTACTGTGGTATGAAAACCTGGGCCAAGCAGGTGACAGATCCTTAGAATGGCAGGCTATGATCCTGACTTGAAAACAGGAATGATTTCAATGAGTGATCTATTGAAATAGCAAACTTGATCTCCACAGTCTTGTTCTATGACTATTGTACATCTGCTCTGGAACCTGCTGTGCAAGTTCAGGGTGCCAGAAACAAAAAAGAAAATTGCTTCCATATCATCCTTTACAGATAGAAACGAAGATAGAGTAGAAGTCTTACATCAATTGATTCATCTTTTCCACCCAAGCATTTATTAAACTCCCTTGTTACCTAGCAAGACACAATCAGAAGCTGTTCTATGTATCTTCAGCCTTTTCTGTGAAGATTGGAGTAGTTCCATGTATTGACTGAGCAATCCATATCACAAAAGTGTTGCATACTCAACGTTTTGTGCAATTCAGGAGAACTGGCATCATGGAACAAGCTTCCTGCTGAGTTATTAGAACATTATTCTAAAAGGTGTTCACTGGTACCTTTAAAATATATAAATTTGTGCTTTGCAATATACAGTATTTAAACTTACATGTTCTGCTCCGGTTCCCTGCCACCAGTCTCGGGAATCCTCCACTGTTCATGTGAACCCTCCATGCAGGCGCACAGTTGGTTACTGGAGTGGAATCTGAAAGGTGAGTATTTTGCAAAGTTACAGTCCAGGGATGCGTACATATTGGAGAGATATTTCAAAGCTGGTGCAGATACCCATAGTGACCAATCAGGTTGCTGCTCCCAAGAAATGACAGCAGGAATCTGATTAGGTGCAATGGGCAAGTGTTTCACTTTTTCTTTGCACCAGTTTTGACAAATTCCCCATTGTTTTATTCATCATAGCCATTTGTGGCTTACAACCTGAAAACAGAGTCATCACATAGCTGGAGCCTCAGCGCTCATGCGCGCGGAGAAGACGCTGTGCTCCAGCAAACAGGGTCATGACTGTGAGACTTTGAGATGTTGCACAGTGCTCCATCTGGTGCCATATTTATGGAGCTATTCTCCACCAAAAGCAATGCTATATGGCTTGTAATGCAGCATGCCACAAAAACAATACACTGTATGCCTCAATAATGCAAGGCCAATGAAGGTACCATAAAGACCCTCTGCATTTCTATTGGTGCCTTAGTATGAATGACCCTATACAGAACAGAGTGGTAAAGTTGGTGGGACATCCATGTTTCTCAGCATTTGCATATCACCCATACTTATAAGGAAACTTTCTTTTAGAGAAAATATTGTGTCATTTCCTAACATCTTTTAATTTACTCTTTTTTCTATAGCAAAAAGATCTCCTTCAAGACCTCTGCTAAATCTTACCATGAAAAGGACCTGAAAAAGACATCATTAAAAATAGATTGTTCCAATTGTCACAAAACGTCTTTAGCATCATACCCATCAATGACTCTAGAGCCAAACAAGGCGAATAGTTCAGTATAAAGGCAAAAAAAAATTGAAATAAATAAAATGCATCAGAAGGTCGGTCTGGACTTCATTTTTTTCTTTTTCTACCAATGCTGTTTGCTAAAGAGAAGTAATTTGGATGTTTCTAACAATTATCGTCTAGTAGTTTCCATGGAACTACAGCAGAAATGCCCATCAGATTCAATAGTAAAAAAACAGAGTGATTCAAGTGATAAGGCAATTTTTAAAGATTGGCTGATGTCTAGATGTACTTGCCATTAGGAGGTATTAGAAGGCGAAGGGCTTCACCTTTGAGTGTCTTCCATTATAGCTTTCATTTTTTCAAGAGACACTTCAAGGTAATGTATCATAAGAAAATTAAATGTTTATTGTAAAGATGTCTTTATGCCTTTTTATCGATAGAAAGAAAATGTTGAAATATTCTTTCCAGTTTTTCATATTGTCCACTAGAGCAGACACAACAGGCTGATACGTTATGGTTTCTGTAAGTAACATGTGAGGTTTGCTGTGTAGACTGGGATGGGGTCAGCAGAGGTCACTTAACTCCCATTCACTGCAAATGGCACCCATCCCCTGCTCCACCGTCTATACAGACAATACAGGAATGAAGTGTGTGGCTATAAGGTAGTCCCAGCCTTGTTCGATCCCAGCTGTTAATCCCTTAAATGCCTTGTTCAGTAGCGACGGCGGCATCTATGAAGTTTATCCAGAAAGCGATCTCTTTCTCTCCCCGACAACACGATCACAACAGTCCCAACAGTTGCTATGGCGTCTGAAAAACGTCCCAAATAATGGGGGTCCAAAATCCACTAGGTCAGTGATGGAGAACTTTTTAGAGACCAAGTGCCCAAACTGCAACCTAAAACCCACTTATTTATCGTGTAGCGCCAACACGGCAATTTAACCTGAATACCAATATAGTATATCTTCCATGTACTTTATCATTTAGCTATAATAGCCTGCCTACATTCAGTGCGCTGCCTGTGCTGTTCATAGTGCATCCTGCGCTGATGAATGGCAGGAAAGGTCTAAGGCATATTGGTACACCATAGACTTTTTCTGGACCTGGGTGCCCACAGAGAGGGCTCTGAGTGCCACCTCTGGCACCCATGCCATAGGTTCCCCACCACTGCACTAGGTGCTCCTTCAATTCAGAGGCAGGTGTATGAGTCATGTAGCACTCTAGGGCCACATATGGGATATTTCTAAAAATTGCAGAATCCAGGTAATAAATGTGGGGGTTTATTTCTCTTTTTTCACCTGCTATGGTGGAATTATGAAAATGAATTATAATTGAAAATGAAAAAAATATGTATTTTTTTATTTCACCTCCATTTTGCATTAATTCATGTGAAACACCTAAAGGGTTAACAAACTTCCTAAATAATATTTGTGATACATTGAGAGGGGCAGTTATTAACATGGGGCAATTTCTGGTGTATACAGGCCTCTCAAAACTACTTCAGAAATGAATTGATCCTTAAAAAAAATTAATTTGGAAAAATTTTAAAATTACTGCTAAACTTATAAAATCTTTAACATCTCCAAACAAAATAAAAGTGCATTTTGTGAGCTATGACTGTCTTAAAATTTGAAAAATTGCAAATTTGTAATTTTTGTTACATTTTGGATTTCTTTGTAAATAAAAACAAAGGGGGTGATTTACTAATCTGAAATACGTCTAAATTAGGCGTATTTCAGGAGCAGATTGTGACGCAATGGTTAATTGTGCCTTTATCTGCGACTTTGCCCCCCTCACACTAGGTCTAAAATTGCGGGCATGGGGTGGACAGGGAAGGGGGTGGGCCGTCTCATACATCATTTAATACTGCTGTTTTAGGCATAGAAAATGGTCTAAATGTAAGACAGTTCGGAAGCGGTCTTATATTTAGAACTGGTGCTGGAGGCATCCAAGTTATGTAGAGGCCTAGGCCCAGGGCCGGTACAAGGCAGGGGCCGAAGGAGCGGGTGCCCTGGGCGCTACCATTTGCGGACAGGAGGGGGGCGCAGGTGAAGTGCCAGCAGCAGTGGCGTCGCCAGGGGGGGGCCAGAGGGGGCCACGGCCCCCCCTACATCATGCTGTGCCCCCCCATGTGCCCCCCCAACTAAAATGACCCCCCCCCCCCAAGTGAGCAGCCGCCGCCGGGCACAGGGAGATGAGCGCTTCCATTGCGCTCATCTCCATTGTAAACTGTCTGTGCCAGCGGAGGTGCAGGGGAGGGAGAGGAGTGTCCCTTCCCTTTCCTCTGATAGGCTGCAGGCAGGCACCGAAGTGGAGGAGAGGCCCCGCCCCCTAATTACTCCTGTTTACCTTTCTAAAGCTAAAGGACCTTTGATGATGTCATCACAGGTCCTGTAAGGGAACTGCACAGTGTAAAGTGTAGTTCCCAGGTTAGAACAGTGCATCTGCCAGGACCTGTGATGACATCATCTTCAACATCACAGGTCCTGCAGAATCTAGCAAAGGAACTGCACCAAAAATGGTGTAGTTCCTAGGTTTCAAAGGTACATCTGCCAGGACCTGTGATGACATCATCACAGGTCCTTCATTCCTAACAGCAAGTATTAAAAGTTCACAAGCAGCTCTGTATTGATCCATACAGACTGGAATGGAGAGGTAAGAGGAGGTCCTCCACTTTTCATCATTTACCCCCCCCCCTCCATGCCCCTGTTTTTACTCATTGCTCACTCATGTATACTACTTCAGACAGTTACCACTACCTCATGTACCTCACAGTGACTATAATGCATAACGGACCACATATTTCTATAAACACTGCATCTACAGTATTATACCTTCTATGTGTCACATCAATACACTGCTCTGTATATATATATATATATATATATATATATACACACACATACATGCACACACGCTGCATATATTACACAGTATTATACATGCAATATGTACAGATATATAGTATATACCGCAGGTGCACTGATATGTGAGGTATGAGGTATAATAGATGCTGTGTGTACAGATATCAGTACACTTCTGTATATACTATATATGTGAGGTAAGAGGTATAATAGATGCAGTGTGTACAGATATATAGTATATACAGCAGTGTACTGATATGTGAGGTACGAGGTGTCAATACACTGCTGTATTTACTATTTCCTTGTACACACTGCATCTATTATACCTCGTACCTCACATATTACACTACTGTATATACTGTATACACTGCATATATTATACCCCGTACCTCACATATCAGTACACTGCTGTATATACTATATACCTGTACACACTGCATCTATTATACCCTGTACCTCACATTTCAGAACACTAGGGAATATACTATATACCTGTACACACTGCATCTATTATACCGCGTACCTCACATAACGTACACTGCTGTTATAATATACTTCTGGCATCTATTATACCTCTTTTGTGTGCCAGGGCTGTTTTGTAATCCATTCCGGCCCTGATGGCATAAATTATAAAACGCAGCAGCAAGAATAGTTCATGGAACAAAGGGAGGGGCTATAAAAGGGGAATGGGGGCCCAATTTAGATTCCTGCTATGGGGCCCAGTGATTTTTATGTACGCCCTGGCTGCTGGCACTAGGCCGGCAGCCTATCAATGACGTCATCGTGCCGCCTGAGCCTTACATTACAGCGTGGGACACAGGAAGAGGCTGCATCGCATCGCTGACACTTAGGTAAGTATAAGTGTTTTTTTTTTGTTTTTTTTTACAATAGTGTTACTGGCACATTGGGGGGGCTTATTACAAAACTGGCACATGATGATGGGGGGGACTTTATACTGGCACATGATGATGGGGGGGAACTTTATAGTGTCTGTGACTTTCAAAGTCCCACAGTCCTTTGTTATATTGCTTTAAGTATATTCTTGTTTTGAAACAACATTGATTCTTTCTTAAAAACGGGGGGGGGGGGGGGGGGGGGGCGCAGTTTGCCATCTTTGCCCTGGGCACCAAATGGCCTTGTCCCAGCCCTGCCTAGGCCTCTTCATAACTTCGGCGGATCCAAAGCCAGCTATGGGGCCTTGTTAGGACTGGTGTCTATCTTAATAAATATACCCTAAAATATATTGACCGAAATTTATCACTAACATAAAGTATAATGTGTCACGGGAAAATAATAATCTTGAATCACTTGGTTAAGAAAAAGTATTCCAAAATTGTTACTACATAAAGTGACAGATTTGAAAAATGGGGCTGTGCATTAAGGCCAAAATAGGCTTCATCCTTAAGAGGTTAAAAAAGCTAACAAACATGATACATTCCCTTAAAACAAGGATGCTCAATCTGCGGCCCTCCATCTGTTGCAAAACTACAACTCCCAGCATGCCTGGAAAGCCTACAGCTATTAGGGCATGCTGGGAGTTGTAGTTTTGCAACAGATGGAGGGCCGCAGATTGAGCATCCTTGCCTTAAAATGATTTGTCATCTCTAAACAATATTGTTTTTAAATGAGGAGCTGCTGGTGATTACCTGTTCAACACTGATCCAACTGCTGTATGCCACAAGGCAGCTGATTGCTATAGGCTGCGTCACATATCTCCTTTAGCAATGATACATAGGGAAAAGCGATTTTTACACTGCTCTAGCATCTCTCCAATACTAAATGATACAGGTCTTTGACCTTATGTAGTATTGAACTTGTCCTTCAGAATGTCATCTGAAATGGTTTCTGTTTGTAAGCACTACAAACCCCATTGATCTCTTCATCAACACCTTCAACACAATCTCATTTTAGAGATTCTAGCAGCTTATTTTCTTTTGACTGCTTTATTCTTTTACAGCTGAACCTCTCCTACAGGTACCTTTGTTAAATCAAAGGTCAATCCACCTCCATAATAACTAAAAATCATAGCACTTCTTATTCCTCAGGCATCATATCACCCATGAGTCCATCTGTAGCTCAACCTTTACTGCTTCATCTCCTAGACATCTCATATTCACTGAAATCACTGCGCTTACCTATTCCAAATGTCTGAACAGAGAATGTTGGCAATTAGTGTTGAGCAAACTTTGCGAGTTTGGGTACCCGGACTTTCCCGGAAAAGTTCGAGTTCAAGTTCGGGCATTTAATAAAGCTTTTAAAAGGCTGCAGGGCAGCCAATCAACACGCTTTTAAGCTGTGGGCACTTAGAAGCCATCACAGCCATGCCTAGTAATGGCATGGCTGTGATTGGCCGCTGCATCATGTGACCCAGCCTCTATACAAGTTGGATCAAGTGTAGCATCGCCCATCAGCTCAGAGAAGTGAAGGGACAGGAAGCAGGCAGCTGAAGCGAGGGAGAGTGTTAGGAATCTGGCTATTTCTTTTGTGGGTGACCTACAATGAATTTTTGTGGGTGCAAAACACCAGCTTTGCACCCCCGACACAGAAATATAATAATAAATCTGGCTGTTAATTCTGTGGGTGACCTACAGCGATTTCTTGTGGGTGCAATGCACCATCTTTGCACCCCTGACACAGAAACATAATAATTAATCTGGCTGTTAATTCTGTGGGTGACCTATAGTGATTTTTTGTGGGAGAAATGCACCATTTGTGTACCCCTGACACAAAAATATAATAGTTAATCCGTCTGTTAGTTCGATGGGTGACATATACCCATTTTTGGTGTGAGATACACGTGCAATGCATACATGACAGGGAAATTAATATAGTTAATCTGACTGTTAGTTTGGCCGGTGACATATACCCATTTTTGGTGTGGGATACAACTGCACTGCATATGTGACAGGGACTAATATAGTTAATCCGTCTGTTAGTTCGGTGGGTGACATGTTCCCATTTTTGGTGCGAGATACACCTGCTCTTTATACATGACAGGGAAATTATACAGTTAATCTGACTGTTAGTTCGGCTGGTAACATATATCCATTTTTGGTGTGAGATACACGTGTACTGCATATGTGACAGGGAAATTTATATAGTTAATCTGACTGTTAGTTCGGGGGTGATATATACCCATTTTTGGTGTGAGATACACGTGCACTGCATATGTGACAGGGAAATTAATTAGTTAATCCGTCTGTTAGTTTGGTGGGTGACATATTCCCATTTTTGGTGTGAGGTACACCTACACTGGATTTAATCTGTCTGTTAGTTTGGTGGGTGACCTCAAAGAATGAGGAGAGCATCAAATAAGGGACGTGGCACTGGTCGTGCTGCTGCTGGGGTTGGCGGAGCTCCTGTTGCAGGGAGAGGACGTGGTCGATCTGTGCCAGCTACACGGCCAAATGAAACACCATCCTCAGGTGCACTAGGCGATAGGACGTTCAGCGTCATTTTGTGCCGGAGCGTCGGTAGTAGATTGGATGGCTGACAGTGCCTCCAGTTCCTTCACATTGTCTTCCACGCAGTCCCCTGCTGAAACCGCAGAGTTGGCAGAATTTCCGTGGGCCATCCACCTAGCCCTGCCCCAGAAGTGGAAGAGATTGCGTGCACTGATGCCGCAGCACGTTCTCTGATGATGATGACGAAACACAGGTGCCAACTGCAGCAGCTTTCTGCCGTGTGCAGACCGGCTAGAAGGGCAGGGTTGAAGAGTGGGTGGAAGATGATGTGGAGGATGATGAGGTCCTAGACCCACATGCAATCAAGGTCCATGCGAGTGACAGTGCAGTTCGGAGGAAGAGGTGGTGGTCACACAGCACCAGCGGCCACAGTAAAAGAGAGAGTAAGGTGCAAAAGCAGAGTCGCCGTCCTCTAGCCAGTATGCCTGCTACTGCCCACCGCACCCAGAGACTGAGCACACCAAAGCCAGCTCCAAGAAGTTCCCAGGCGTGGAAGTTCTTCAGACAATGTGCTGAGTCTGACGACAAGATGCGAGTGGTTCGCACATTGTGCAATCAGAGCCTGAATCGAGGCATAAATGTTCTAACCTGAGCACCACACTGCAAGACCAGGCACTTAAATGCAAAGCACAAGCAGCCAGGGGAGTAGACACCTGAAAAACCACAAAAGATCTCAGGCTCCTCTTGCTCCTCTTCTGCTGCGGTCTCGGCCTCTTCCTCCCCCTCTGGAGTGGACAGTGGCACCTGCCACCCCTCAAACAGAGGATGTGGCAGCAAAACCACCACCTCCCACCACCGTCACAACAGCATGTCCACACTGTCCATTGGAAGCGTTCAGCTGTTTATCCCCAAAACACTGAAGAGAAAGAGGAATTACCCCCTACCCAACCCGTGATCCCTGGCCCTGAATGCCAGCATTTCAAAATTCTCTGGCCTTTGAAATGCTGTCATTCCGTCTGGTGGAAACAGAGACTTTTAAAAACATTAGGTGGTGGCTGCCCCACAGTACGTGGTTCCACAACTTTTCCAGGCGAGCCATCCCTGCCCTGCACAACCAAGTGGCGGACAAAATCAGGTGTGCACTGCACAACACCAATCTGTGGCAAGGTCCACACAACTACTGATACGTGGACCAGTAAGCACAGGCAGGGACGTTATATCTCCCTAACTGCACACCTGGGTAAATGTAGTGGAAGCTGGGCCTGAGACGGATAGCAGTTTGGCGCATGTCCTACTGCCACAGAGGATTGCAGGAAATGTTTTGTTGCTTTCCTCCTCCTACTCCGCTACCTCTTCTACCGCCTCCTCATCCTGTCAGCGTAACACCTTCATCATCAACTTCAGCAAAGCCAGGGGGAAACGACAGCAGGCTATTTTGAAACATCTGTTTGGGGAAAATCCCCACACTGTGCAGGAGCTGTGGACGGGCATGAAAACACAGACCGATGAGTGGTTGGGTGCCGCTGAGCTCAAGCCCTGGCCTGGTGGTGTGCGATAATGGGCCAGAATCTCGTAGAAGCTCTGGGGCTAGCCGGTTTGATGCACATCCCTGCCTGGCACATGTGCTGAATTTGGTGGTGCAGAGGTTCCTGAAAAATCTACCCCGATATGTCAGAGCTGCTGCAGAAAGTGTGGGCCGTCTGTGCACGCTTTCTGCGTTCTCACCCTGCTGCTGCTCGCCTGTCTGCGCTGCAGCGTAACTTCGGCATTCCCTCTCACCGCCTCATATGCGACGTACCCACAACGTGAAACTCCACCTTGCACCTGCTGAGAGGAGACTATGCGAGCAGCAGCAGACTATAGTGGAGTTTCAGCTGCAGCACGCACGGGTGAGTCGCTCTGCGGAACAGCACCATTTCACCACAAACGAGTGGGCCTCTATGCGGGACCTGTGTGCAGTTACTATCCCACTTCTATGTCTCCTTGAAAAAAACACTTCGGGCGATGATGGAAGAGGATGTGGCCACAGGAGGAAGAGGAGGAAGAGGGATGATTTTGACGGTTATCAGGCCAGTCATTCACAAGTGGCTCAGAGGGTGGGTTCCTGCACCAACAGAGGCCAGGTACACAACTGCCCAGCCAGGGCACAGTCTGCAGGTGAAGATGAGGAGGATGATAGAGAGGAGGAACCGTGTTCACAGCAGGGTGGCACCCAAAGCAGCTTCTGGGCATCAATGGAGTATGCGCTGGGGGGGTACTGAGGACACAGACGATACACCTCCCACAAGAGGACAGGTTGTCTTTGCCTCTGGGCACCTGGCACACATGAGCGACTACATGCTGTAGTGTCTGATCGGAAGATGTGCGTGTCATGGTTTGAATCTCTCTGTGACAATGGCCACACCATATGCCTCCCAGCCAAGCTCTTGAACTAAACCCTGCTTACCTCATTTGCATAGCCAATCAGAGGGGGTTTTACAATTTACCAATTGAAAGAGGTGTTCAAACTGTCAATATAAATATATGTGATGCATTCAATAAAGAATTTTTGTCAGTTTGAACTCACATACAGCCTGACTGGTGTTAGTTCTGTGAGATTTAAAACGACACGAGCGGTCGTTTGAGGCTGGATCATCAACGGCGGAACCAGCAGATATTGTTGGTCACATCAGGGAGTGCCATGAGAGCAGAATAGAGCGAGCAGGGGCTCGTTATATTGGTGGGCCAGTGGTGGGATTGGCTCTCCAGTTACTGGGACACTCCAAATCACACTAGGAATGACCAGCTACGCAGCTGCAGGAGAGACACGCTGAAAGATTTACTTGAGAGCTGAGGAGGGATCGCTGGGACAAAGAACAAAGAACAACAGAGTTAGAGAGCGGTTGGCATTATATGGTGCCAACCCATCCAAGACCGCCATACAGAATGCCATCAGAGACATCCAAGCTGCAGGATGAGCGGCAAGAGAGAGAACTAGAGTGACAAGAGAGAGAATTGGAGCGACAACATGAGTGGAGAATGGCGGAAATATGGCAATCAGAGACAGCACTAGAGATACAGCACCTGTCCGTAAGTTGCCCTTTCGCGCATTCAATTATTTAAGGAAGGAGAGGAGGAAATAGTAGAGTTCCTCCAGGACTTGAGAGGACTGTGCCAGATACATAAAGTGCCGTCCCAAGATCGGGTCACCTTACTGGCGAGTAACCTAACTGGCAAAGCTGCGGATGCATATCGGGCCATGGAGGATGAGGACGCCATGGATTATAACCGGGTAAAAGAAGCCCTGCTAGCCCGATTTGCCATTACCCCTAAAGCCAGCTGGATTAAGTTTCGAGGAATCCGGAAACAAGGCAACCTAACCTACGTGGAGTGGGCACATCGTCTGCAGCGGAACCTCAAGGGCTGGTTCCAGGGAAGCCATGCTCATACCACATAGAGAACATCTCCCAGCTAGTTCTCTTAGAGCAGTTCTTTGACCACACCCCTCCGATAGTACGGGATTGGGTGCAAGATAAGCGTCCACAGACGGTTACAGCAAGCAGCGACTTTGGCCGATGAAGATCTGGACTCTCGGAGATCCATTGGAGGGCCAGCGCTATCCACTACCGTGGCCCAGTGTACCGACCTCGAGCCCAACTCCAGTATCTCAGTGGGCTGCCTCTAGACCCTTAGCCCGATCAAAACCTTCTACCGGGCCTAAGTGCTATACATGTATCAGAACGGGTCATCTGCAGCGTTATTGCCCTAACTGCCCAGTTTTCCAGGTCGGCGACTTATTGCCTCCAGAACGAGGCCAACCCTCTAGATGTTCAGGAAGAGTTTGGTGAGCTGTTCGAGGCTGATCCCATCCAGGCCGCAGCTAAAGATAATCGGCAGCACCATTGTCAGGTGGTATGGGTTAATGGGCAGCCGACCCAGGGACTTTGTGATTCCGGGGCTACGATTACCTTATTCAGCCTCACATGGTTCCTCAGTCGGCCCGAACTGGCCAGACTGTGGCAGTCAGGGTAGCAGGGGGCAAGGTGCTGCGTTTATCCACCGCCAGAGTTCACCTGGATTGGGGCGCAGGGAAGCGACAAGTGCAAGTAGGGATACTCCGTGAGTTACCCGCGGAAGTACTTTTGGGGAACGACTTGGGGCATTTGACTTCTTCATTTGCACCAGAGACCGCCATGGCCGTGACCACCCGACAACAAAGCCACCTACAAGGCAACTCCACTCCTAAGGGACCCAGGTAAGACCATATCCTCCCACGTTACCCGACTTGACAACCCCATGTCCTGGGATTCTCCTTCCGACGTTAGGCAAGGAAACCCGGAGAGACCCTACTTTAGCGTGCTATCCGGACAGGGCGGGCAAGGATCCAGGGGGTTAGGAGAAGACAGAATAGAGTGGGAGGGAGGGCTTCTTTATCAATACACTGAAGGGGTGGGCAACGGGAAGCGCGAGGGCCCCCACAAACCAGCTAGTCGTACCCAGAAGTTCAGACTGGAGCTATTGAGGCTGGCTCACGATATTCCCTTGGCTGGACATTTAGGGATAGCTAAGACCCGGAGTCGGTTGTCTCGTGCTTTCTTCTGGCCTAGGTTACATGCAGAGGTACGAGAATACTGCCGGACTGTGAGACTTGCCAGAGGGTAGGAAAGGCGGGGGATCATCCAAAAGCTCTCTGCACCCCATGCCGATAATTAGGGAACCCTTTAGCCGGATAGCAGTAGAACATTATTGGCCCACTGGCCCGCCCCAGTGCCACCGGGAAGAAGTATATTCTTACAGTGGTGGATTACGCCACCCCCTACCCGAAAGCTATTCCCTATCCAATATCCAGGCTGACACGGTAGCTGATGCCTTACTGTGGTGTTTACTAGGGTAGGATTTCCCCAGGAGATATTGTCTGATCAAGGAAATCAGTCACCGCCGAGCTGACCCAGCAGCTCTGGCGCCTCTGTGGAATTAAAACCTCCAGAGCGCACCCTACCACCCCCAAACAAACGGGCTGTGCGAGAGATTTAACGGGACCCTAAAACAGCTACTCCGGGCCTTCACGGAGAGTAGAAAGGATTGGGAGAAATATCTTCCCCACCTACTGTTCGCCTACAGGGATGGTACCTCAAGAGCCCACAGGGTTTTCACCATTTGAGCTGTTGTATGGGCGAAGGGTTCGGGGACCTTTAGACTTAGTGAGGGCCAGTGGAAGGGGGAGATGATCCGAAAGGCCTCCCCATCCTTAGTTACGTCTTGGAACTCAGGGATCGACTGCGGGAACTTACCGAGCTAGTCCGTGAGAATATGCAATCAGCCCAGAGTCAGCAGAAAGTTTGGTATGATCGATCTGCTCGGAATCGCACTTTTTGTGTCGGACAGAAGGTCCTAGTACTAAAACCCTTGAAGCAAAAGAAATTACAGGCCTCCTGGCAGGGCCCCTATCAGGTGGTAAAACAGCTGTGCGGACACCACCTACGTGGTCGCCAGCTGTGCAGAACAAGAATTAAGAGGACATTCCACATCAATATGATGAAGGCCTATCACGAGAGGGCTGAGGCAGTAGCCGCCATATGCGCTTCCTGCCACCGGGGACTCTGAATACCTGCCGATGCTGGAGCTTCTGCAATCAGTAACGTTCTGGGGGGTGGAAGATGTTCAGTTAGGAGATGGGTTAGGACCCCAGTGTATTTAAATCTAATTTCTGAAAGGTTTCTGCCACAATTTGAACTCCCAACATTGTACATTAGAGGCAAGGCCCTTATCCACTCAGCTGTAAAGCTGAATGCTAAACCGTGTCAGAAAAAACCTACATAGTAGTTATCTGATGTAGTGAGTATACCTATTCAGCAGAAGACTTATTTTATATTTCTGATCAGGTTAAAAATGTAGCTCTATAGTGTAGTGGTTAACATCCTTGCCTCTAATGTACAAGGTTGGGATTTTGAATCCTGGCAGAAGCATTTCAGAAATATAGATAAATTTATTTATTTAATATATATTTTTTTGTAATTGTAAAAAATCTATGGCACAAAATAAATGTGTAATTATTAAAAAAATAATAATATACACTCACCTAAAGAATTATTAGGAACACCATACTAATACGGTGTTGGACTCCCTTTTGCTTCAGAACTGCCTTAATTCTACGTTGCATGATTCCACAAGGTGCTGATAGCATTCTTTAGAAATGTTGGCCCATATTGATAGGATAGCATCTTGCAGTTGATGGAGATTTGAGGGATGCACATCCAGGGCACGAAGCTCCCGTACACCACATCCCAAAGATGCTCTATTGGGTTGAGATCTGGTGACTGTGGGGCCATTTTAGTACAGTGAACTCATTGTCATGTCAAGAAACCAATTTGAAATGATTCGAGCTTTGTGACATGGTCCATTATCCTGCTGGAAGCAGCCATCAGAGGATGGATACATGTTCTCATTCTGTTTACGCCAAATTCGGACTCTAACATTTGAATGTCTCAACAGAAATCGAGACTCATCAGACCAGGCAACATTTTTCCAGTCTTCAACAGTCCAATTTTGGTGAGCTTGTGCAAAATTGTAGCCTCTTTTTCCTATTTGTAGTGGAGATGAGTGGTACCCAGTGGGGTCTTCTGCTGTTGTAGCCATCCGCCTCAAGGTTTTGCGTGTTGTGGCTTCACAAATGCTTTGCTGCATACCTGGGTTGTAACGAGTGGTTATTTCAGTCAACGTTGCTCTTCTATCAGCTTGATCAGTCGGCCCATTCTCCTCTGACCTCTAGCATCCACAAGCCATTTTTGCCCACAGGACTGCCGCATACTGGATGTTTTTCCCTTTTCACACCATTCTTTGTAAACCCTAGAAATGGTTTGTGCGTGAAAAATCCCAGTAACTGAGCAGATTGTGAAATACTCAGGACCGGGCCCGTCTGGCACCAACAACCATGCCACGCTCAAAATTGCTTAAATCACCTTTCTTTACCATTCTGACATTCACTTTGGAGTTCAGGAGATTGTCTTGACCAGGAGCATTCCCCCAAAATGCATTGAAGCAACTGCCATGTGATTGGTTGACTAGATAATTGCATTAATGACAAATAGAAACAGGTGTTCCTAATAATTCTTTAGGTGAAAAAGGCTCTTGTATGAGCTGAAACGTTGCCATCCACATGGGTGAATAAACACCACTAGCTTTTACTTGGAGTGCTGTCCATTTTTTCATCTTCTATTGACGGGGTAAGAAAACTGTCACGGAACCATGAACCAGACGTACAACAAGGGATAAGTGAAAATAAGAAGGCTTTATTGAAAATAACGCTGTAAAGCAAAAGTTTAAACGGATGGCGAAACCGAAGCAGAGTCTTTGCGAAGCCAGAGGTCAGGAACCAGAAGGGTAGTCAGACGAAGCCAGGATCAGGAACCAGCAGGGTAGTCAGACGAAGCCAGGATCAGGAACCAGCAGGGTAGTCGGACGGAAACCAGGATCAGGAACCAGCAGGGTAGTCGGACGAAACCAGGATCAGAACCAGAAGCAGCAGCAGTCTAGAAGCATGTGAACACAGGAGGACCAGCAAGGAACTGAAGCCACAGACCTCCTATATATATGAGCTGGGCATCCAGCTCCTCCCAGTGGGAAGGAGGAGCCGCAGGGTGGGAGTTATGGTAGGTCTTGGAGTTATGGTAGGGTTCGAACAACCGAGTGCGCAACTCCTCAGGCACAAAAACATCTGCCATTGGGTCTCCCAGAGCACCAGATTGAGCCGCCAAAATCTGCTCACCCAGGGGAGAGGGTCAGGCTGGTGCGAATGGCGGCCAAGATCTGATTCGGAGGTATGACCGAAGTCGGAATCGACTCCTCCCTGGACAGCTCGGAGTACTGCCGTGATAAGGCATCCGCCCTGATGTTCTGGAACCGGGGTAGGTAGGAGACCACGTAATTAAAAACGTGACAAGAACAGAGCCCATCTGCCTGACGTGGTGTCAATCTCTTGGCCTCAGAAAGGTAGGTCAGATTCTTGTGGTCCGTCAGGATGAGGACCGGAACCACCGAACCCTCGAGCAAGTGCCTCCATTCTTTAAGGGCCTGCACGATGGCCAATAACTCCCTGTCACCAATCTGATAGTTGCACTCCGCGGAAGACAGTTTCCGGGAGTAAAACCCACAAGGAAGCAGAGGACCCTCTGGTGTTCTACGCTGAGACAGAAGGGCGCCTACTCCCGTCTCAGACGCGTCCACCTCGAGGACAAAGGGCAACCCTGGGTTGGGATGCGACAGAATCGGAGCCGACACAAAGGCGGACTTTAGAGCCTCAAAAGCTCGGATGGCCTCGAGCGGCCAGACCGGGGAATCTACTGCCCTTCCTGGTCAGATCCGTGAGAGGCTTGGCTAGCGTGGAAAAGTCCCTGATGAACTTCCGATAATAATTGGCGAAGCCCAAAAAAGCGCTGCGGGAACGAAGACCACTGGGCTGGGGCCACTGTAAGACAGCCGAAACCTTCTCAGGATCCATGGAGAAACCCCTCAGCGGAAATGATGTAACTAAGAAGGTTACTGGGATCGGTGAAATTCGCATTTCTCAAGCTTGTTCTCTCGTAACCGTTGCAACACTCGTCTGACATCCAGAATGTGGGCCTCCATGGATTCAGAATATACCAAGATGTCATCCAAATAGACCACCACACACTGCTGCAACAGGTCACGGAAAACATCGTTGATGAATTCCTGAAAGACTGCGGGCGCATTGCACAACCCAAAGGGCATAACCAAGGATTCATAATGACCGGTCCTGGTGTTAAACGCGGTCTTCCACTCATCGCCCGCCTTGATCCTTACCAGGTTATATGCCGCCCTCAGGTCGAGTTTGGTAAAGACCGTGGCCCCTTTAAGGCGATCGAACAGCTCGGAAATCAAGGGTATCGGGTAAGCGTTCTTGATCGTGATGCGATTGAGACCCCTGTAATCGATGCAAGGCCTCAACTCACCGCCCTTCTTTTTCACAAAGAAAAATCCAGCCCCTGCCGGGGACGAGGATTTGCGAATGTGTCCGCGTGAAAGCGCCTCCCTCACGTACTCCTCCATGGCCTCATTCTCCGCTACCGACAGTGGATAGACTTTGCCACGAGGAGGAACGGCACCAGATTGTAACTCTATGGCACAATCGTATGGGCGGTGCGGAGGTAGGGCAACCGCGCGCACCTTATCGAATACATCCCGGTACTCCTCGTATTCAGGAGGCAACAGAGAGTCCGAGGAAGTACACAGCAACTTGACAGACCCATGGATGCAACTAGCCCCACACTGCGGTGACCACGAGAGGATCTCGGCTGATCTCCAATCGAAAGTCGGATTATGCTTCCGGAGCCAGGGGTACCCCAAGACCACCGAGTAGTGTGGAGACGAAATAACCTGGAAGCAGACCGACTCTCTGTGAACGGCACCAATGGCTATCCCCACTGGAAGGGTCTCATGAGTCACGTGTGGCGGCAGAAGGGGTCTGCCGTCTATCGCCTCAAGAGCCAGTGGGGAACCTCGAGCCTGCAGAGGAATGGAATTGGCGGCAGCGAACACATTATCAATGAACAAACCACCAGCACCAGAGTCCACCAACGCCTGGGTCGTCACCGAGCCCCCGACCCAGGAGAGGACAACAGTGATCAGTGGTTTGTCAACACGGGAAACCGGGGACGAGGAGACTCCACCCAAGATCTGCCCCCGACAGGATCTCAGGTGCGAGCGTTTCCCGGACGGTTCGGACATGCCAACCGAAAATGCCCACCGAGACCACAGTACATGCATCGGCCCTCGCGTCTCCGGAGTACCCTCTCCCCCTCGGACAGGCGAGCAAACCCCAGCTGCATGGGTTCACCCCCAGACAAGTCATCCCCAGGAGGCGTGGGAGGAGAGGGAGGCACGGGTGGGACAGCAAACGTAGGCGCCAATCTGTTAGAAAACCTCCGCAGGCTCTCCTTAAAGGAAGGTCTCTCCCTGAGTCTGGTGTCAATCAAAATCAGGAAAGAAATAAGAGACTCGAGCTCCACTGGTAGGTCCTTAGCTGCAACCTCATCCTTCAAGGCATCCGAGAGACCATGAGAGAAAGCAGCGACCAGAGCCTCATTATTCCAGCCCACCTCTGCTGCCAGGGTACGAAACTCAATGGCGTATTCAGCTACGGATCGTGAACCCTGTCTGATGGACATAAGGAGCTTCGCAGCAGAGGCAGCACGAGCCGGCACATCGAATACCTTCCGAAGAGAAGCAACAAAACAGGAAAACTCGGCAACCACCGGATTGTTGTTCTCCCATAAAGGGCTGGCCCAGGCCAAGGCCTTGTCCGAGAGCAACGAGATCAAGAAGCCCACCTTTGATCTCTCAGTGGGAAAGGCATGTGGCAGCAACTCGAAATAAATGCCCACCTGGTTAAGGAAACCTCGGCACTGAGTTGGCTCTCCCCCAAAGCGCTGTGGAAGAGGGGCAGAACCGGTCATACCCCGAAACACCGCAGGTGCAACAACAGGTGTCGGGGTAGACTCTGGCGCAAAAACCGGAGCGGCAGTAGGAGCGGGCCCAGGAGCGACAACCAACCCATCGGCAACGGGAGCGAAATGAGCCGTGCGTTCAAGCAGGGTTTGCAACGCCACAGCGAACCGACCCAACAGGTGATCCTGCTGATCAAGTCTGGCAACCAGCGTGGGTAGCGAGGATGGCCCTGTACCGTCAGAATTCATGGCTTGGTCCTAATGTCACGGAACCATGAACCAGACGTACAACAAGGGATAAGTGAAAATAAGAAGGCTTTATTGAAAATAACGCTGTAAAGCAAAAGTTTAAACGGATGGCGAAACCGAAGCAGAGTCTTTGCGAAGCCAGAGGTCAGGAACCAGAAGGGTAGTCAGACGAAGCCAGGATCAGGAACCAGCAGGGTAGTCAGACGAAGCCAGGATCAGGAACCAGCAGGGTAGTCGGACGAAACCAGGATCAGGAACCAGCAGGGTAGTCGGACGAAACCAGGATCAGGAACCAGAAGCAGCAGCAGTCTAGAAGCATGTGAACACAGGAGGACCAAGCAAGGAACTGAAGCCTCAGACCTCCTATATATATGAGCTGGGCATCCAGCTCCTCCCAGTGGGAAGGAGGAGCCGCAGGGTGGGAGGCTACATGAACCCAGAAACCAAGATGGCCGCCAGCACATGTCAAACGAAGGAGAACAGCAAGAAGGTAAGACCATGACAGAAACATAGAATGTGTGAATGTGTCGGCAGATAAGAACCATTTGGCCCATCTAGTCTGCCCAATATACTGAATACTATGGATAGCCCCCGGCCCTATCTTATATGAAGGATGGCCTTATGCCTATCCCATGCATGCTTAAACCCCTTCACTGTATTTGCAGCTACCACTTCTGCAGGAAGGCTATTCCATGCATCCACTACTCTCTCAGTAAAGTAATACTTCCTTATATTACTTTTAAACCTTTGCCCCTCTAATTTAAAACTGTGTCCTCTTGTGGTAGTTTTTCTTCTTTTAAATATGCTCTCTTCCTTTACCGAGTTGTTTCCCTTTATGTATTTAAAGGTTTCTATCATATCCCCTCTGTCTCTTCTTTCTTCCAAGCTATACATATTAAGGTCCTTTAACCTTTCCTGGTAAGTTTTATCCTGCAATCCATGTACTAGTTTAGTAGCTCTTCTCTGAACTCTCTCTAGAGTATCTATATCCTTCTGGAGATATGGCCTCCAGTACTGCGCACAATACTCCAAGTGAGGTCTCACCAGTGTTCTGTACAGCGGCATAAGCACTTCACTCTTTCTACTGCTTATACCTCTCCCTATACATCCAAGCATTCTGCTGGCATTTCGTGCTGCTCTATTACATTGTCTTCCCACCTTTAAGTCTTCTGAAATAATTACTCCTAAATCCCTTTCCTCAGATACTGAGGTCAGGACTGTGTCAAATATTCTATATTCTGCCCTTGGGTTTTTACGCCCCAGGTGCATTATCTTGCACTTATCCACATTAAATTTCAGTTTCCAGAGTTCTGACCATTCTTCTAGTTTTCCTAAATCCTTTTCCATTTGGCGTTTCCCTCCAGGAACATCAACCCTGTTACATATCTTTGTGTCATCAGCAAAAAGACAAACCTTACCAGCGAGGCCTTTTGCAATATCACTTATGAAGATATTAAACAAAATCGGTCCCAGTACAGATCCCTGTGGAACCCCACTGGTAACATGACCTTGTTTTGAATGTTCTCCATTGACTACAACCCTCTGTTGTCTGTCACTCAGCCACTGCCTAATCCACTCAACAATATGGGAGTCCATGCTCAATGACTGCAGTTTATTGATAAGTCTTCTATGTGGGACAGTGTCAAAAGCCTTACTAAAATCTAGATATGCGATGTCTACTGCACCTCCACCTTCTATTATTTTATTCACCCAGTCAAAAAAATCTATAAGATTTGTTTGACATGATCTCCCTGAAGTAAACCCATGTTGTTTTTCATCTTGCAATCCATGGAATTTTAGATGTTCCACAATCCTATCCTTTAATAGGGTTTCCATTAATTTGCCTACTATTGATGTCAGACTCACTGGTCTATAGTTGCTCGATTCCTCCCTACTACCTTTCTTGTGAATGGCACGACATTTGCCAATTTCCAATCTTCCGGGACGACTCCTGTTACTAATGATTGGTTAAATAAATCTGTTAACGGTTTTGCCAGCTCACCACTAAGCTCTTTTAATAATTTTGGGTGTATCTCATCAGGCCCCTGTGACTTATTTGTCTTCACCTTAGACAGTAAACTTAGAACATCTTCCTCTGTAAAGATACATGCATCAAACGATTTATTAGTCATTCTTTCTAGTGGAGGTCCTTCTCCTTTTTCTTTTGTAAAAACTGAACAGAAGTATTCATTAAGGCAGTCGGCTAGCCCTTATTCTCTTCTACATACCTTCCGTCCTTTGTTTTTAATTTAGTTATTCCTTGTTTTAATTTCCTTTTTTCATTTATATATCTGAAGAATGTCTTATCCCCTTTTTTCATAGACTGAGCTAGTTCTTCTTCTGCCTGCGCTTTAGAAGTTCCTATAACTTGCTTGGCCTCTCTCTGCCTAATCTTGTAGATTTCCTTATCTTCATTGCTCTGGGTTTTTTTTATAATTACAAAATGCTAGCTTTTTATTTTTAATGATTTGGGCCACTTCTGTACTTATGTACAATTACATGACATTTGTAAGCTGCTACATCCCTGGACATAGCACCCTCCTTGTGTTTTCTTCCGGTGCCGCCATTGTTTTCTTTTCTCTATATATATATACATATATAGAAAAAGTTCCTAGGATGCGGAACGATGATTATACAGCAGAAGAATAAGGCAGCACTCTAGTCTTCCAGTGAATAGGTGGATACTTTATTACACCCAACAGCAATACAGCATTTCAGCCCTCTCAATGGAGCCTTTGTCAAGCCTTAACAAAGGCTCCATTGACAGGGCTGAAATGCTGCATTGCTGTCGGGTGTAATAAAGGTATCCACCTATTCACTGGAAGACCGGAGTGCTGCCTTATTCTTCTGCTCTATATACATAAATAGATAGATAGATAGATAGATAGATAGATAGATAGATAGATAGATAAAATCATATGTCTGATATACAGTACAGACCAAAAGTTTGGACACACCTTCCCATTCAAAGAGTTTTCTTTATTTTTATGACTATGAAGGCATCAAAACTATGAATTAACACATGTGGAATTATATACATAACAAACAAGTGTGAAACAACTGAAAATATGTCATATTCTAGGTTCTTCAAAGTAGCCACCTTTTGCTTTGATTACTGCTTTGCACACTCTTGGCATTCTCTTGATGAGCTTCAAGAGGTAGTCCCCTGAAATGGTCTTCCAACAGTCTTGAAGGAGTTCCCAGAGATGCTTAGCACTTGTTGGCCCTTTTGCCTTCACTCTGCGGTCCAGCTCACCCCAAACCATCTCGACTGGGTTCAGGTCCGGTGACTGTGGAGGCCAGGTCATCTGACGCAGCACCCCATCACTCTCCTTCATGGTCAAATAGCCCTTACTTTCAAAGTTTTCCCAATTTTTCAGCTGACTGACTGACCTTCATTTCTTAAAGTAAATATGGCCACTCGTTTTTCTTTACTTAGCTGCTTTTTTCTTGCCATAATACAAATTCTAACAGTCTATTCAGTAGGACTATCAGCTGTGTATCCACCTGACTTCTCCTCAACGCAACTGATGGTCCCAACCCCATTTATAAGGCAAGAAATCCGACTTATTAAACCTGACAGGGCACACCTGTGAAGTGAAAACCATTTCAGGGGACTACCTCTTGAAGCTCATCAAGAGAATGCCAAGAGTGTGCAAAGCAGTAATCAAAGCAAAAGGTGGCTACTTTGAAGAACCTAGAATATGACATATTTTCAGTTGTTTCACACTCGTTTGTTATGTATACAGTCGTGGCCAAAAGTTTTGAGAATGACGCAAATGTTAGTTTTCACAAAGTTTGCTGCTAAACTGCTTTTAGATCTTTGTTTCAGTTGTTTCTGTGATGTAGTGAAATATAATTACACGCACTTCATACATTTCAAAGGCTTTTATTGACAATTACATGACATCTATGCAAAGAGTCAGTATTTGCAATGTTGGCCCTTCTTTTTCAGGACCTCTGCAATTCGACTGGGCATGCTCTCAATCAACTTCTGGGCCAATTCCTGACTGATAGCAACCCATTTTTTCATAATCACTTCATGGAGTTTGTCAGAATTAGTGGGTTTTTGTTTGTCCACCCGCGTCTTGAGGATTGACCACAAGTTCTCAATGGGATTAAGATCTGGGGAGTTTCCAGGCCATGGACCCAAAATGTCAACGTTTTGGTCCCCGAGCCACTTGGTTATCACTTTTGCTTTATGGCACGGTGCTCCATCGTGCTGGAAAATGCATTGTTCTTCACCAAACTGTTGTTGGATTGTTGGAAGAAGTTGCTGTTGGAGGGTGTTTTGGTACCATTCTTTATTCATGGCTGTGTTTTGGGGCAAAATTGTGAGTGAGCCTACTCCCTTGGATGAGAAGCAACCTCACACATGAATGGTCTCAGGATGCTTTACTGTTGGCATGACACAGGACTGATGGTAGCGCTCACCTTTTCTTCTCCTGACAAGCCTTTTTACAGATGCCCCAAACAATCGGAAAGAGGCTTCATCGGAGAATATGACTTTGCCCCAGTCCTCAGCAGTCCATTCACCATACTTTCTGCAGAAGATCAATCTGTCCCTGATGGTTTTTTGGAGAGAAGTGGCTTCTTTGCTGCGCTTCTTGACACCAGGCCATCTTCCAAAAGTCTTCGCCTCACTGTGCGTGCAGATGCGCTCACACCTGCCTGCTGCCATTCCTGAGCGAGCTCTGCACTGGTGGCACTCTGATCCCGCAGCTGAATCCTTTTTAGGAGACGATCCTGGCGCTTGCTGGACTTTCTTGGACGCGCTGAAGCCTTCTTAACAAGAATTGAACCTCTTTTCTTGAAGTTCTTGATGATCCTATAAATTGTTGATTGAGGTGCAATCTTAGTAGCCACAATATCCTTGCCTGTGAAGCCATTTTTATGCAATGCAATGATGGCTGCACGCGTTTCTTTGCAGGTCACCATGGTTAACTATGGAAGAACAATGATTTCAAGCATCACCCTCCTTTTAACATGTCAAGTCTGCCATTTTACCCAATCAGCCTGACATAATGATCTCCAGCCTTGTGCTCGTCAACATTCTCACCTGAGTTAACAAGACAATTACTAAAATGATCTCAGCAGGTCCTTTAATGACAGCAATGAAATGCAGTGGAAAGGTTTCTTTGGGATTAAGTTAATTTTCATGGCAAAGAAGGACTATGCAATTCATCTGATCACTCTTCATAACATTCTGGAGTATATGCAAATTGCTATTATAAAAACTTAAGCAGCAACTTTTCCAATTTCCAATATTTTTGTCATTCTCAAAACTTTTGGCCACAACTGTATAATTCCACATGTGTTAATTCATAGTTTTGATGCCTTCAGTGTGAATCTACAATTTTCATAGTCATGAAAATAAAGAAAACTCTTTGAATGAGAAGGTGTGTCCAAACCTTTGGTCTGTACTATATATGAATGCCTAATATGTGGGAAACTACTACTGATGTTTTTAGCCATAATATATTTACATAGTCGGGTCCATAAATATTGGGACAGCAGCACAATTCTAACATTTCTGGCTCTATACAGGGAGTGCAGAATTATTAGGCAAGTTGTGTTTTTGAGGAATAATTTTATTATTGAACAACAACCATGTCCTCAATGAACCCAAAAAACTCATTAATATCAAAAGCTGAATATTTTTGGAAGTAGTTTTTAGTTAGTTTTTAGTTTTAGCTATTTTAGGGGGATATCTGTGTGTGCAGGTGACTATTACTGTGCATAATTATTAGGCAACTTAACAAAAAACAAATATATACCCATTTCAATTATTTATTTTTACCAGTGAAACCAATATAACATCTCAACATTCACAAATATACATTTCTGACATTCAAAAACAAAACAAAAACAAATCAGTGACCAATATGGCCACCTTTCTTTGCAAGGACACTCAAAAGCCTGCCATCCATGGATTCTGTCAGTGTTTTGATCTGTTCACCATCAACATTGCGTGCAGCAGCAACCACAGCCTCCCAGACACTGTTCAGAGAGGTGTACTGTTTTCCCTCCTTGTAAATCTCACATTTGATGATGGACCACAGGTTCTCAATGGGGTTCAGATCAGGTGAACAAGGAGGCCATGTCATTAGATTTTCTTCTTTTATACCCTTTCTTGCCAGCCACGCTGTGGAGTACTTGGACTCGTGTGATGGAGCATTGTCCTGCATGAAAATCATGTTTTTCTTGAAGGATGCAGACTTCTTCCTGTACCACTGCTTGAAGAAGGTGTCTTCCAGAAACTGGCAGTAGGACTGGGAGTTGAGCTTGACTCCATCCTCAACCCAAAAAGGCCCCACAAGCTCATCTTTGATGATACCAGCCCAAACCAGTACTCCACCTCCACCTTGCTGGCGTCTGAGTCGGACTGGAGCTCTCTGCCCTTTACCAATCCAGCCACGGGCCCATCCATCTGGCCCATCAAGACTCACTCTCATTTCATCAGTCCATAAAACCTTAGAAAAATCAGTCTTGAGATATTTCTTGGCCCAGTCTTGACGTTTCAGCTTGTGTGTCTTGTTCAGTGGTGGTCGTCTTTCAGCCTTTCTTACCTTGGCCATGTCTCTGAGTATTGCACACCTTGTGCTTTTGGGCACTCCAGTGATGTTGCAGCTCTGAAATATGGCCAAACTGGTGGCAAGCGGCATCTTGGCAGCTGCACGCTTGACTTTTCTCAGTTCATGGGCAGTTATTTTGCGCCTTGGTTTTTCCACACGCTTCTTGCGACCCTGTTGACTATTTTGAATGAAACGCTTGATTGTTCGATGATCACGCTTCAGAAGCTTTGCAATTTTAAGAGTGCTGCATCCCTCTGCAAGATATCTCACTATTTTTGACTTTTCTGAGCCTGTCAAGTCCTTCTTTTGACCCATTTTGCCAAAGGAAAGGAAGTTGCCTAATAATTATGCACACCTGATATAGGGTGTTGATGTCATTAGACCACACCCCTTCTCATTACAGAGATGCACATCACCTAATATGCTTAATTGGTAGTAGGCTTTCGAGCCTATACAGCTTGGAGTAAGACAACATGCATAAAGAGGATGATGTGGTCAAAATACTGATTTGCCTAATAATTCTGTACAGGGTGTACACCACCACAATGGATTTGAAATGAAACGAACAAGATGTGCTTTAACTGCAGACTGCCAGCTTTAATTTGAGGGTATTTGCATCCAAATCAGGTGAGCGGTGTAGGAATTACAACAGTTTGCATATGTGCCTCCCACTTGTTAAGGGACCAAAAGTAATGGAACAATTGGCTTCTCAGCTGTTCCATGGCCAGGTGTGTGTTATTCCCTCATTATCCCAATTACAATGAGCAGATAATAGGTCTAGAGTTTATTTCAAGTGTGCTATTTGCATTTGGAATCTGTTGCTGTCAACTCTCAAGATGAGATCCAAAGAGCTGTCACTATCAGTGAACCAAGCCATCATTAGACTAAAAAAACAAAACAACTAAAAAAACAAAAACATTAGGCGTGGCCAAAACAACTGTTTGGAACACTATCCAGGAGGTAGGTGTATGTGTGTAAAAGTCAACAATCAAGAGAAGACTTCACCAGAGTGAATACAGAGGGTTCATCACATTGGTGAGCCTCAAAAACTGGAAGGTCAGATTAGAGTTTGCCAAACGACGATTTATTGATGATGTGACTGCTGACAAAAGGGGTTGAGAGTTCAAATCCCGGCAGAAACTTTTCAGAAAAAGATGCTAAATTACATTTAAATACACTGACTGGAGCATCGCGCTTGAGCACACGCGGTGTTTGGCCGAGCATGCTCGACCAACACTAGTATGGACATATTTAGGTATTTTTTGTGGGGTAGGGAAGGAGTTATTTTTTTTATCAAAGGGTATTAAAAGTTACAATTTTAAGGGAATTTTGATTTTGATGTTCTGTGATTCCAGCAAGTGTGACCAGCAGCACTAGACACATTCATTGCATGTTGTGCGAGGGAATCAAAAGTACAACCAGGGGCGTCATAACAAGTACACAACGCAATAGCTAGACACAGGAGCATTAATTCAACATTTTTACATTTTGTGCATCTCACAGAGAAAATGAATATGTAATCACAGGACAACCCCTTCAATCACAGAGGTCCATCTACAATATTTTGCGGTTACCATTGCATTTCATTTTTCAACAATTCCTTCCAATCCGTTTTGAGCTGGTGACATTCTTTACTAAACACATTTTCATTGGTTCTCACATTTGTTTCACCTTCTCGCTTTGTTTTTGTTACCTTGGAAATTGGCAAATGGCTGTGTAACATACTTTCTATTGACACGTGAATTAATGTCTCTAGTTGAATGATGGCTAATGAAATCCTGCAGATTATAATAATAATGTGTCATGATATTTTCCCTTTTCTGGTTGTTTCCTTTCCAGATGTCACATTTTGTTTATTTATTTCCAACAAATAATGGGATAGTGGTGACTTACTTTATTGATATAGTGATTAATGAACAGTATTTTATTCTGCCTGCCTACGTCTGAAAAATACTGGTCAGACTAATAACACTCTTCTCTTTCAAGACAAATTGTTATAGAAGAAACAAACTTTATGCATAGCTGGAGGTAAAAGCTACATTCACATAAATCCAGATATCAATTCTCCACTGGATCACAATGAATTTTATATTTCCTTGGTCACAAGTATTGAAATGTTCTGGAGGAATATTGTATTATTGCTTGCATTATTAAAGGGGTTGCACAGTGTCATGATAGTGATGACTAGTGTTGAGCGTGAATATTCGAATTGCGCGAATTTTAATCGCGAATATCGCCACTTCGAGAATTCGCGAATATTTAGAATATAGTGCTATATATTCGTATTCACGAAAATTCTAATTGCGAATTTATCGCAAATGTATTGCAAATTTATCGTGAATATCGGCACTTAGCAACTTCCCTAGCAACCAATAGGAAAGTTGCCTATAGGAGTAGTGTTGATCCCGAATTTTCGGATCACGAATTTTATCGCAAGTTTTCCGATTGCCGATTTTAGCAAGCAAGAAAATAATGACGAGATCACGAATTCTCGAATTCGCGAATGTATGACGAAGAATTTGCCCCCAAATATTTGCAAAATATCAGGAATTCGAATATTTCACCTGCCTCTCATCACTGGTAATGACTAGTGTTGATCAAGCACCGTAGTGCTCGGGTGCTCGGGCCGAACACATCGTGATATTCGAGCACCCGAGTATAATAGAAGTCAATGGGAGAACCCGAGCATTAAACCAGGTACCCCCTGCTCTGAAGAGAAGAGGGTGCCTGGTTCATAAGAAAATGTCAGAAATTGTTGGTAACACCACCGAAATGGTTCTGTAACAGCATGGGGAGGATGTCTGGATGCATCTTGGACTCGCTGGTCGCTGCTTGGAAATATGTTGCCTGCTGATCTGACCATCTAAAACATTATGGGTGGTGGCCTGCCGCTTTGGTGACTCTAGTTGACCTGGGGCCGATGGCACGTCCCCGTTACTGCGACGATCCATTCGGATGTCTGGCCTATCAACTTTTGATGTAATTGTCAGCTCAAAACCATTGTAAACTACGGGTAACAGGGAATCAGTGTTTGATTCCGGAGAGGGAGCCTGAGAAACGGCTACCACATCCAAGGAAGGCAAGCGGGGGGCACGCAAATCACACACTCCCGACTCGTGGAGGTAGTGACGATAAATAATAATACAGGACTCTTAAGATGCCCTGTTATGGGAATGTGTAATAAAAAATTACAGGGAATGTCACTGAGGTATTTTGGATGAGGAAACATTATACAGGAGAGGCCCTGCTGCCGCTTTTTTGACTCTAGACAACTTCTGCCTGATCGCAAGTCCCCGTGACGTCCACGATCTATTTAGATATCTTTCCTATCAACTTTCAATGTAACAGTCAGCTCAAAACCATTGTAACTACGTGTAACGGGGAATCAGTGTTTGATTCCGGAGAGGGAGCCTGAGAAACGGCTACGGCTACCACATCCAAGCAAGGCAGCATGCGTGCAAATTACCTATTAGATATAATTAGCTGATGGCCTGCAGGTGAGCTGACCCTTTAAAAGATTTGAGTTGCGGGCCTGCTGGTGAGCTGAGGTGGAACCAACAAACCCAACTTGATTTTGATGGCTGCATTAATTAATTAATTAATCTTGCCACTCATTTTTATCACCATGATGCTGCTGATGCTGCTTAAAAGGCCTTAAACTGATCACCAGGCCCACAATTTAATTAAGGTTTTGGAATCAATAAACCCAACTTGCTTTTGTGAGCTGCATCAGTGGCATAGCTAGAAATGACTGGGCCCCACAGCAAATTTTTGAATGGGGCTCCATCCACACAGTAATTTTTTTGCGACCCCTTCCTTTCATGCCGCCGCCATTCCTGTGGCTAGTAAAGATCGCTCTCTCAGACCAGGGCCGGCAGCTGTTCCATCCGTTTCCTACACTGTCTATACTGTCACTGTATATAATTTCATTGTGTAATACTGTTGAGGGCGCCCTGACCAAATCCTTTAGTCCTCCTCCTCCTGGATTGGCCCCTTCTGGGTCAGGGCCCCAAAGCTGCAGCTTCCCCTGCTTCCCCTATAGCTATGCCCCTGGTCTGCATTAATCTGCAGTTGACCGTCATACAGCTCCACAGATTTGTTTCCATCTGCATCTTTCTAAACAATCTGTGGCCTTAGTCTTTTATCCAGACTTAGTCATTGTGCCACTATGTGGCCTCCTCATGCTGCCATCTCCACAGTATGTCACCTTGCCACTCATTTTTATAACCATGCTGCTGCTGATGCTGCTTAAAAGGCCTTAAACTGATCACCAGGTCCACAATCTAATTAAGGTTTTACGCACAAAAACAAAGTAAAAAATCAATTTTATAGGAAAAATTGATTGAAAACATTCTTTCCTGTATATTTACTTGTATATAAAGTGCAAGTGCTGCCAAAAATTATAAGGAAGAGGCACTCCGATAACCTGTATATCACATTAAAGAGGACCTCATTCACATTGAGTTGCGGGCCTGCAGGTGAGCTGACCCTGTAAAGATTTGAGTTGCGGGCCTGAAGGTGAGCTAACCCTGTAAAAGATTTTAGGTTTGGGCCTGCAGGTGAGCTGACCCTGTTAAAGATTTGAGTTGTGGGCCTGGAGGTGAGCGGACCCTCTAAAAATTATATGTGAGGGCCTGCTGGTGAGCGGACCCTCTAAAAAATTATATGTGAGGGCCTGCTGGTGAGCGGACCCTGTAAACAATTCGATGTGAGGGCCTGCTGGTGAGGGGACCCTCTAAAAAATTATATATGAGGGCCTGCTGTTGAGTGGACCCTCTAGAAAATTATATTCGAAGGCCATATAGCCATATATGCGAGGGCATTATATGTGACGAATAAGCAATGCATGTTGATATGACGGAAGAGGTGGAGGAGGATGAGAAATGGAAGATTCAACCATATACCCTTGTTTGTGGTGGAAGGGGTGCAAGGGAATACAGTCTATTAACTACATTAAAAACAACACATGTAAAGGGCCTTTATGTTCATCAGCATTCCTCTGGTGGAGTCGAGAAGTCATGGTCAATCTAGGCCTTGTTCATTTTTATATGAGTCAACCTGTCAGCATTTTCAGTTGACAGGCGGCTACACTTATCTGTTATAATGCCACTAGCAGCACTAAATACACGCTCAGACAAAACGCTGGCGGCAGGGCAGGCCAGCACCTCCAAAGCGTAGAGCGCCAATTCGTGCCACGTGTCCAGCTTGGACATCCAGTAGTTGTGAGGCACTGAGGGATCATTGAGGAGGCTGACACGGTCTGCTATGTACTCCTTCACCATGCTCCAAAATGTTTTTCTCCTTGTGGCAGTAGACCTCACATCAGGGTGAGGGTGCTGGCGGGGTGTCATGAAACTGTCCCAGGCTTTGGAGAGTGTTGACCTGTCTCTGTTGGAACTGCTGTGTGTTCCCCTTGTCTCCCCTCCTCGGTTGGCCAAGGAAGTACGGACTCTGCCGCCAGCGTTGCAGATGGAAAATTTTGGAGCAATATTTTAACAAGGATCTTCTGGTATTGCACCAGTTTGCTCGTTCTCTCCACCAGAGGAATGAGAGATGAGAAGTTCTCT
Source organism: Bufo bufo (assembly GCF_905171765.1). Taxonomy (NCBI): domain Eukaryota; kingdom Metazoa; phylum Chordata; class Amphibia; order Anura; family Bufonidae; genus Bufo; species Bufo bufo. The sequence goes on along the minus strand of NC_053392.1, from coordinate 98,712,316 downwards.
TTGTAGCGGGGGTCGAGAAGGGTGAACAACCAGTAATCCGTGTTGCTTAAAATGTGTATAACGCGCGGGTCGCAGGAAAGGCAGCCTAACATGAAGTCAGCCATGTGTGCCAGAGTCCCAACAGGCGAGACTTCGCCGTCGTCATCAGGAGGATCACTTCCAATCATCTCATCCTCTTCTGCCCACCCACACAGAACAGATGGAATTAAACTCCCATGGGTACTACGCTCTGTAGCTGAGGCAACCGTTTCCTGCTCCTCCTCCTCCTCTTCAGCCTCCAATTTGCGCTGAGAAGATGAACTGAGGGTGATCTGGCTATCATCCTGTGTAATATCTTCCCCTATTTCCACCTCTTCCACATGCAAAGGGTCGTCCTTAATTGTGAGCAGCGAGCGTTTGAGTAGACACAGAAGTGGGATGGTTACGCTGATAATAGCGTACCATCTGTGTTGATTCCTCAAAGTTTCTTAAAACCTCACAGAGGTCAGACATCCATGCCCACTCCTCGCTTGTGAATAACGGAAACTGACTGGAAAGGCGATGTTGCAGCTGGTATTCCACAACTGCCCTCTGCTGCTCACAAAGCCTGGCCAACATGTGGAACGTGATGTTCCAGCACGTGCTCGCGTCGCACAACAGCAGGTGAGCTGGCAATTTCAAGTGCTGCTGCAGTGTTGACAGACCAGCTGAAGCTGTCATGACTTGCGGAAATGGGCACACACGCCAGTAGCTCAGGCAAATTGGGGTATGTTTTTAGAAACCGCTGAATCACAAGGTTGAATACGTGGGCAACACATGGGATGTGTCTAAGGTTGCCCAGCTCCAAAGCCGCCACCAAGTTACGCCCATTATCAGACACAACCATGCCTGGTTCTAGCTGGAGTGGCAAGAGCCACAGCTCAGTCTGGTCTCTTATCCCCTGCCACAGCTCTGCGGCGTTGTGCTGTTTGTCACCTAGGCAGATCAGCTTCAGCACGGCCTGTTGCTGCTTCCAGCTACCGATTGATGACTGACTGGTGCTGCACATGGATAATTCGGAGGTGGAATTGGAGGAGAAGTGGGGGGGTTGGAGCCACTAAATTAGGTGGTGGCAGAAACCCTGATGGAATTGGGGCCCGCAATCCTTGGCGTCGGTAGCACCTGTGCCATCCCAGGGTACGAGTCGCTCGCGGCCTGCACAACATTCACCCAGTGTGCAGTCAGGGAAATGTAGCATCCCTGGCCAAAAGCACTTGTCCATATGTCCTTGGTAAGTGGACCTTCCCAGTAACTGCATTGGTCAGGGCACGTGTGATGTTAAGGGACACATGTTGGTGTAAGGCTGGCATAGCACACCTTGAAAAATAGTGGCGGCTGCGGACTGCGTAACGAGGGACGGCCACCGACATCAGGCTGCGGAAGGCCTCAGTGTCCACAAGCCTAAATGGCAACATTTCCAGGGTCAGTAATTTGCAAAGCTGCGCATTTAGTGCTATGGCCTGTGGGTGCGTGGCTGAGTATTTCCGCTTGCATTCAAATGCCTGGGGTAATGACATTTGGACGCTGCGCTGGGACAGGGAAGTGGATGTGGTCGCTGATGGTTCGTGCGAAGGTCCAGGTGGGTGGGAGGCATCCGGGCCTGCATCTTGGACAGGGGATTGGCCAGCACGTAACACAGAGGAAAAGGAGGCAGTGGTGTGACCCACAGACACAGATTGTAGACCCAGGCGTTCGGCCCACCTATTAGGGTGCTTTTAAGCCATGTAGCGGATCATGCTCATGGTGGTGAGGTTGCTAGTGTTCACGCCCCGGCTCATTTTGGTGTGGCACAGGTTGCAAACTACAGGGTGGGCCATTTATATGGATACACCTTAATAAAATGGGAATGGTTGGTGATATTAACTTCCTGTTTGTGGCACATTAGTATATGTGAGGGGGGAAACTTTTCAAGATGGGTGGTGACCATGGCGGCCATTTTGAAGTCGGACATTTTGAATCCAACTTTTGTTTTTTCAATAGGAAGAGGGCCATGTGACACATCAAACTTATTGGGAATTTCACACGAAAAACAATGGTGTGCTTGGTTTTAACGTAACTTTATTCTTTCATGAGTTATTTACAAGTTTCTCTTTGTTTACAGCCATTGACATGTCGCCGAGGTTAACACGTGAGGAGCAGATAGAAATTGTGTTGATGTCTGGTGAACGCAGTAATTGGGTCATTGCAGCAGATTTCAATGCAAGACACCCTACGAGACCACCCATCTCCCATGCTACAGTTAGCAAACTGCTTGCTAAGTTTCGTGAAACTGGTTCAGTGTTGGATTTGCCAAAATGTGGACGCATGAAATCTGTCTCTAATGAAGAAACATCAGTGGCTGTCCTAGCTTCATTCAGCAAGAGCCCACAGCGTATCACTCGCCGCATGTCACTGGAGAGTGGCATTAGTCGAACATCCCTTCGGCGGATATTAGCTACTCACAAATGGCACCCTTACAAACTCCAGCTACTGCAGCATCTCAACGAGGATGACCCAGATCGGCACACTGAATTTGCAGAATGGGCAAAACAAAAATTGGAACAGGACCCTCAGTTTACGCAGAAGACTTTGTTCAGTGATGAGGCAAACTTTTATGTGAATGGTGAAGTTAACAAACAAAACCACCGCTATTGGTCTGACACTAACCCACATTGGATAGATCCCTCCAAGACTGTTGGAACAAAAAAATTGATGGTATGGTGTGGTATATGGGGTACAAAGATAGTGGGGCCATTCTTCATCGATGGAAACCTCAAGGCCATTGGATATGCGAAATTGCTACATGATGATGTGTTTCCCTCTTTATGCACTGAAGCTGGCACGTTCCCTGAGTTTTTCCAGCAAGATGGTGCACCACCACATTATGGGTCTCAGGTCCGAGCATTCCTAGATGAACAGTTTCCTAGAAAGTGGATTGGTCGTCGTGGGTCAGTTGAATGGCCCCCAAGGTCTCCCGATCTGACCCCCTTAGACTTTTATCTTTGGGGTCATCTGAAGGCAATTGTCTATGCTGTGAAGATACGAGATGTGCAGCACCTGAAACTACGGATACTGGAAGCCTGTGCTAGCATTTCTCCTGCGGTGTTGCTATCAGTGTGTGAAGAGTGGGAGAAGAGGGTTGCATTGACAATCCAACACAATGGGCAGCACATTGAACACATTTTATAAGTGGTCAGAAACTTGTAAATAACTCATGAAAGAATAAAGTTACGTTAAAACCAAGCACACCATTGGTTTTCTTGTGAAATTCCCAATAAGTGTGTTGTGTCACATGACCCTCTTCCTATTGAAAAAACAAAAGTTGGATTTCAAAATGGCCACCATGGTCACCACCCATCTTGAAAAGTTTCCCCCCTCACATATACTAATGTGCCACAAACAGGAAGTTAATATCACCAACCATTCCCATTTTATTAAGGTGTATCCATATAAATGGCCCACCCTGTACTATTCTTTTGTCGTCCGCACTTTCCTCAAAAAAGCGCCATACTGCCGAACACCTACCCTTTGGCAAGGGAGATTTACCCAAGGGCGTGCTCCGTGGAACAGTTGCGGGCCTGTTCGGTGGTGCCAGCCTTCTACCTTTTACCACCCCACTGCCTCTTCCAGCCTGTTGCAGTGCTGCAGATCCCTCCCCCTCTGTACTGCTCTCCTTGCTCGGCTTGTTGCCACCTTCCCAGGTTGGGTCAGTGACCTCGTCGTCCAGCACCTCCTCTTCCACTTCCTCACTCTGATAATCCTCCTGATTTGTTGACCTAACCACAACCTCAGTGATTGACAAATGTGTGTCATCCTCTTCCTCAACCTCTTGAGACAGTAATTGCAGTTGAGTCATTGGCAACTGTGTCTCATCATCATCTACCTCATTAAACACTAATTGCCATTCCCCAGTGTCATGTTCTTGTGACTCTGGATGCTCAAGAGGTTGGGAATCAGGGCACAAGATCTCAGGTCCCTCTTCAAGCGTGCTTGGCGAGAGGGCCTAATCAATTAATGGCGATGAAAAGAGGTCCTCGAAATATCCGAGTGTGGGATCACTTGTTTGGCCAGACTGTAAATGGTGGGAGGAAGGAGGATCAGGGTGAGGATTGTGTGGACCAGACTCCTGGCTACTGAGACTGGACTTGGTGGAAGACAGGGTGGTGCTTAACCGACTGGAAGCACTATCTGCTGCAATCCAACCGACCACCTGCTCGCACTGGGCTGACTTCAAGAGTGGTGTCCTGCGCCGCCCTGCAAACTGGGACATGAAGCTAGGTATCTTGGATGATTGTTTTTATTGTGCTCTGGCAGAAGGCACAGTTTCAACGCGCCCAGGGCCACGGCCTCTGCGTGCACCATCAGCATCACAGCCACTTCCCCGTCCCTTAATGCTCGCCTTCTTCATATTAAATGTTATATGCACGCTTGACACACAAGATGTGGCACGGATGTCACAGTTCACAGCAAGCACAGTATATGGAAAAAGTACGTAAAATTATGGAGAAAGGAAAATAGATTTCACTTATATTTTTACTATCTCTTGTCCTGACACACACACGTTATTGCAGCGCAGATGTGACAATTCATTGCAGACATTGTTTATAGGCAAAGTTTGGATAAATTATGGAAAAAATCTAAGATTGCAGCGCAGATGTGACAATTGACTGCAGACACCCTTTATAGGAAAATTATGGATAAATTATGGAAAAAATATATTTGTTGTCACTAATATTTTTCCAAATATCTGGCCCTGACACACAGACACTATTGCAGCACAGATGTGACAATTCACTGCAGGGACCGTTTATAGGAAAAATGTGGATAAATTATGGAAAAAATATAATTGTTTTCGCTAATATTTTTCCCAATATCTGGGCCTGACACACACACGCTATTGCAGCACAGATGTGACAATTCACTGCAGGGACCGTTTACAGGAAAATTATGGATAAGTTATGGAAAAAATATAATTGTTTTCGCTAATATTTTTCCCAATATCTGGGCCTAACACAGACGCTATTACAGCACAGTTGTGACAATTCACTGCAGGGACTGTTTATAGGAAAAATGTGAATAAATTATGGAAAAAATATAATTGTTGCCACTAATATTTTCCCCAATATCTGGCCCTGACACACAGACGCTATTGCAGCACAGATGTGACAATTGACTGCAGGGACCGTTTATAGGAAAAATGTGGATAAATTATGGAAAAAATATAATTGTTTTCAATAATATTCTTTTTATCTCTGCCCCTGACACACAGAAGGTATTGCTGAATAGATGTCACAAGTCACTGCAGACACCTTCTATAGAAAAAGAATCGCAAAGTATGGAAAAAAAAATCGAAGACTACTTTGCAAGATTAAATTGCTGCCACAACACACAATAAGCCTTAAAAGGACTTTTGGGTCTTTGAAATGTTTTAAAATTGAATAAATTGCGATCATAAACTCCCTACACTATCTGTCCCTTCCTAAGCGCAGCTCTTTCTGACTCGCAATGAGCCGAACCCGCGTCATAGAGTGCTATATAGCACCTGATGACGCGTTCCGGCCAGCCAATCACTGTAATGCCAGTAGCCAACATGGCTACTGGCATTATAGTGATGGCAGTACTTACCTGCTTAGCAGCCGCAAAACATACGGGGAGGAGACTCGAGCATGGCGCTCGAGCACATGCGGTACTTGGACGAGTACCGCCATGTGCCGAGCATAGAGATGCTCGAGCCGAACAGGTATTCAGCCCAGCATGCTCGCTCAACACTAGTGATGACCTATCCTCAGGATAGTGCAAAAACAAAAGACAAAGTTAGTCAGCACATCCTGTAAGATACAAAAGTAAAAGCAAACACAATGGAACAATACTGTGCAAACAGAATATTTAAACTAATGCTACGAATACTTAACAAATATATTTGGATCTAAATCATTTGTGCCCATCTACCACAAGGTGACCTGTTTTAGATGGGAACCTACTCTGTATGATAACTTCTCCTTGTGTTCAAAGGCCTCAGTTGAATTCAGAGAGATCAAGGCTACGTAAACACTGAACCTACTCTATATGATACACGGGTGTCAAACACAAGGCCCGCGGGCCGAATCCGGCCCGCCAGACCTCGTCATGTGGCCCGCGCAGCAAGCGAGCTGGCGGCGGCGGCTGGGCACAGGGAGATGAGCGCTTCCATTGTGGAAGCGCTCATCTCCAGTCATCTGTATCGCCGTCCTCAGGACAGCGATACAGATGCCTGCCTGTGCTGCAGTAGGGGAGGGAGAGGCGTGTTCCTTTCCCTTCCTCTGATAGGCTGCCGGCCTAGTGTCTGCAGCCTATCAGAGGCCGGCGTAGGCGGCGCAATGACGTCATCGCGCTGCCTGAGCCATACAGCGTGGGACACAGGCCAGAAGAGGCCTGCATCGCATCACTGACATGGAGGTAAGTATGTGTTTTTTTTTGTGTTTTTTTATTATGTACAATACTTTTACTGGCGGGGGCTGTTATTACTGGCAAAGGGGGGGCTGTTTGTTATTACTGGCAAAGGGGGGGCTGTTATTACTGGCAAAGGGGGGGGCTGTTATTACTGGCGGGGGCTGTTATTACTGGCAAAGGGGGGGCTGTTATTACTGGCACAGAGGGGCTGTTATTACTGGCACAGAGGGGCTGTTATTACTGGGGGCTGTTATTACTGGCACAGAGGGGCTCTTATTACTGGGGGCTGTTATTACTGGCACAGAGGGGCTCTTATTACTGGGGGCTGTTATTACTGACACAGAGGGGCTCTTATTACTGGGGGCTGTTATTACTGACACAGAGGGGCTCTTATTACTGGGGGCTGTTATTACTGGCACAGAGGGGCTGTTATTACTGGGGGCTGTTATTACTGGCACAGAGGGGCTGTTATTACTGGGGGCTGTTATTACTGGCACAGAGGGGCTCTTATTACTGGGGGCTGTTATTACTGGCACAGAGGGGCTCTTATTACTGGGGGCTGTTATTACTGGCACAGAGGGGCTGTTATTACTGGGGGCTGTTATTACTGACACAGAGGGGCTCTTATTACTGGCACAGAGGGGCTCTTATTACTGGGGGCTGTTATTACTGACACAGAGGGGCTCTTATTACTGGGGGCTGTTATTACTGGCACAGAGGGGCTGTTATTACTGACACAGAGGGGTCTTATTACTGGGGGCTGTTATTACTGGCACAGAGGGGCTCTTATTACTGGGGGCTGTTATTACTGGCACAGAGGGGCTCTTATTACTGGGGGCTGTTATTACTGACACAGAGGGGCTCTTATTACTGGGGGCTGTTATTACTGACACAGAGAGGCTCTTATTACTGGGGGCTGTTATTACTGGCACAGAGGGGCTGTTATTACTGGGGGCTGTTATTACTGGCACAGAGGGGCTGTTATTACTGGGGGCTGTTATTACTGACACAGAGGGGCTCTTATTACTGGGGGCTGTTATTACTGGCACAGAGGGGCTCTTATTACTGGGGGCTGTTATTACTGGCACAGAGGGGCTCTTATTACTGGGGGCTGTTATTACTGGCACGGGGGGGGGGGGTGTTAATACTGGCACATGATTGGGGGCACTATAGGGGCATCTACTGAGGCCACAAAGAAGGGGTATTTTATATGGGCTCTCTGTACAGTGCAATTTTATACTGGGACACATGGTGGGTACTATGGGGAAGAGGGGAGTACTATGGGGTCATCTACGGGGGACACTAAGAAGGGGTATTTTATACTTGCAAATTATGGGGGACACTGAGGGAATCTACTGGAGCATTTTATACTTGTACATTATGGGGGGCACTAGGATGAAGGAGGGTGTGGAGCACTATGGGGTCATTTACTAGGGGCACTATATAGGGGTATTTTATACTGGCACATTATGGGGGCACTATGAGGACATTAGCTCAAATGGGGGCATTACAAGGGGGTATTTTTTGCACTGTCACATTATAAGGAGAATTATTACTACTGGGGGGGGGGCATTATGGTGGGCTTTATTACTCCCCCATGGTATGACCCCCTAGTAGCAGCACCAGCTTCTCCCTGCTCTGCTATCCCTCTGCACCTTCTCCAAATACTTATTATGAAATCTTTCTCATTAGGATAAAACACCTCATCAGCTCCACCGAGCCCCCGGCCAAAGTGTGGAAGTGGCGTCCGAGATCCCCAAGGGCCAAGCCAAGTAACTGTAAGTTTTCCGGCCCTTTGAGGGTGACCAAACTGCTGATGCGGCCCCCGATGAATTTGAGTTTGACACCCCTGCGGCCTACTCTATGCCAATGTTCATTTATTGGACTCAATTCTATGGGGCTGACATATTCTGCAGCGACATTATTATTTACAGACATTATCATCACTTGCTGTCTCCAAAGGAGCTCACAGTCTAAATTCTCTATCAGTATGCCTTCGAAGTGTGGGAGGAAACCAGAATACCCAGATGAACCAAATGCAAACATGGGGACAGCAAACAAACTCCATGCAGATGTTATCTTTTGTTTTTTCCAGTATTCATTTGGAGGTGTGGCTGCCTCCACATTGTTCATGCTCTCCTAATAAACCATATTGTGCACTGGTTATTTTCAATTAGTGAAGCATGTATCTGAATCCTGCTCTTCCTGAATTCACATGGAGTGGTATCATATAGAGTAGGTTCCCATCCAAAAGAGGTCACCTTGCCGTGGTGGTTGGGCATAAATTACTTTGACCAAAATATATTTGCTAAATACCTCATATTCATATTATGATGATGATTATTATTATTATTTATTGTAAAGCACCATTAATTCCATGGTGCTGTACATCCAGCTGTAGTTACACAGAAAAAAACACAGTAAACAAGAAACTATTAACAGACTGGTACAGAGCGGTAGAGGACCAGGACCCTGCTCGCAAGAGCTTACAATCTATAATGGAAGGGGAGAACACAGTAGTTGAGGGTATAGGCTGCTCTTGTGGCTGTGTGGTGGCAGCATGCTCATTGCAGATGGGAGGCTATCCTGAAAAGGTGTTTTTTCAGGTTACTCTTAAAGCTTTGGATGTTGGGGGAGAGCCTGATGTGTTGGGGTAGAGAGTACCAGAGTAGTGGAGAGGCAGGTGAGAAATCTTGTAGTCGATTGTGTGAGGAACAGATGAGAGGAGAACTGAGGAGGAGGTCCTGTGAGGATCTGAGATTATGTGTGGGGATGTATCGAGAAAGCAGGTCAGAGACGTAAGGAGGGAACGGCCTAATATGTAGTTGTAAGTATTTAAAACTGAATTCGCTGGGCAATGGGGAGCCAGTGAAGAGATTGGCAGAGGGGAGAGCAGAGAAGAAACGAGGGGAGAGGTGGACTAACTTGGCAGCAGAGTTGAGAATAGATTGGAGGGGAACGAGAGTGCTTGATGGGAGGCCACACAGGAGGTTGCAGTAGTCTAGGTGGGAGATGACAAGAGAATGCACTAGAATTTTTATTGACTCAGGGGTGAGGAAGGCGTAAATACGAGAGATGTTCTTAAGTTGAAAATGTCAGGTGGAGGTGAGGGTTTGGATGTGTGGCTTAAAGGACAGGGCAGACTCCAATGTTAGTAGCATAAGAAAAAAGCACCGCGGCACTCACCACTGGTCACAAAGTTGCTGTTTGCAGTTTATTTCTTGGTACATATTATCAGTGGACGCGGACGAAACACAGGTGAATAGATAGCGCAACACAGCGCGAAACAGCTGTAGCCTATGTCAAGCCTCCTGTGACGTAGAGGAGGAGGGGGTTATAAATACCCCCATCTCACATATGTCACTGGTTAAAAGTGTTAAAACCAATCAAATGAAAACCGCTAAATCATTCTTGTCATTTAACCCTAAAGGGCCCATGGCTTGCGTTTTAATTATCCATGCTGCTTCTCGCTGCAGGAGAATGCGTTTTCTGCCCCCCCTCTCATGGGGTTTTGGACAACTTCAATACCCGCACATTTCAAAATCTCACTGCTCCCCGCATGTTCATTATGTACATGTTCAATTAATCTGGTTGCTCCATTTCTGGTAATAATTGATTTTTTATGTTCTCTGAAGCGTATATATAGACACCTGTGTGTCTTACCAATATAAAACCTCCTGCATGGGCAAAGGATCGCATATACAACATATTGGGCCTTACAGTGTATGAATTGTTTAACTACATGTCCTACATGCCCCAGCTGCAGGTATTTCTGCTTATGTACATGTGCGCACATAGAGCAGTGTCCACATGCGAAGTTTCCTCTGGGAGCATTCCTGCCCAGCCAGTTATCAACTGGAGGGGGGGGGGAGGTTGCTCCTGCCAATAGCATCACCTATAGTCTTACTTCTGCGAAAACTGACAATTGGAGGATTGTCTACTATGGCTGCCAGAGAGGCATCCCTCTGCAGCATTTGTCAGTTGTTTAAAATCACTGTTTTAATGGTTGAAGCCATTGGGGAATAATCGAATGTGAACACCGCTCTACGCTCGCCATCATTATCGCGTTGTCTCCTCTTTTTCTTTTTTGTATTGATGCCTCTACCCAGAACCTCTCTCCTATACACACACTTCAAATATGCGCTATCCACTATCTTCTCTGGGTAACCCCTTTGCAAAAAACATCTCTTCATATCGACACACTGCTCCCTAAATTCAGTGTCATCTTTTACAATTCTGGCGAGGCGCATGAATTGGCCATATGGAATTGCAGTTTTGATGTGTGGCGGGTGGTAACTCGTATAATGTAGTAGTGCATTAGTGGATGTAGCTTTTCTGTAAATGGTAGGATAATGCTTTTATTTTCAACCAAGAATGGTTTAAACAATTGTCAGGTACAGCAATGGGGACACCAGTCTCATGCACCCTTGCTAATTTATTTTTAGCTATTTTCGAAGAGAGGTATATCTAAACTGTCCAGAATCCATTCATACGATATATCAAAGTTTTTCTTAGATATATCGATGATATATTCATTGTCTGGACAGGTGACGAACATATGTTTAGTGCATTTGTGGAATATCTGAATCAAGTAAACCAGGGATGCCCAACCTGCGGCCCTCCAGCTGTTGCAAAACTACAACTCCCAGCATGCCTGGACAGCCTACGCCTATGAGCTTACAGCAGGGCATGATGGGAGTTGTGGTTTTACAACGGCTGGAGGGCCGCAGGTTGAGCATCCCTGAAGTAAACAATATGAATATGCGGTTCACCAGCACATGCAGTGCGGAGGAACTGAATTTTCTTGATGTCAAGATAAGGGTCAAGGATGGCCAGTTAAATCCTACCATTTACAGAAAAGCTACATCCACTAATGCACTACTACATTATACGAGTTACCACCCGCCACACATCAAAACTGCAATTCCATATGGCCAATTCATGCGCCTCGCCAGAATTGTAAAAGATGACACTGAATTTAGGGAGCAGTGTGTAGATATGAAGAGATGTTTTTTGCAAAGGGGTTACCCAGAGAAGATAGTGGATAGCTCATATTTGAAGTGTGTGTATAGGAGAGAGGTTCTGGGTAGAGGCATCAATACGAAAAAGAAAAAGAGGAGACAACGCGATAATGATGGCGAGCGTAGAGCGGTGTTCACATTCGATTATTCCCCAATGGCTTCAACCATTAAAACAGTGATTTTAAACAACTGGCAAATGCTGCAGAGGGATGCCTCTCTGGCAGCCATAGTAGACAATCCTCCAATTGTCAGTTTTTGTAGAAGTAAGACTATAGGTGATGCTATTGGCAGGAGCAACCTCCCCCGTGCAGTTGATAACTGGCTGGGCAGGAATGCTCCCAGAGGAAACTTCACATGTGGACACTGCTCTATGTGCGCACATGTACATAAGCAGAAATACCTGCAGCTGGGGCATGTAGGACATGTAGTTAAACAATTCATACACTGTAAGACCCAATATGTTGTATATGCGATCCTTTGCCCATGCAGGAGGTTTTATATTGGTAAGACACACAGGTGTCTATATATACGCTTCAGAGAACATAAAAAATCTATTATTACCAGAAATGGAGCAACCAGATTAATTGAACATGTACATAATGAACATGCGGGGAGCAGTGAGATTTTGAAATGTGCGGGTATTGAAGTTGTCCATACCCCCATGAGAGGGGGGGCAGAAAACGCATTCTCCTGCAGCGAGAAGCAGCATGGAT